>NC_067418.1:47566504-47883539 GCF_009764475.1 Pristis pectinata | reverse complement strand
CCCCTCCCCCCCACCTTCTTATTCTGGCTTCTGCCCTCTTCCTTTCCAGTCCTGATGAAGGGTCTCAGCCCGAAACGTCAACTGTTTATTTCCCTCCACGGATGCTGCCTGACCTGCTGAGTTCCTCCAGCACTTTTTGTGTGTTGCTCCAGATTCCAGCATCAGCAGAATTTCTTGTGTCTCAGTAATTAATAGCCCTTTGCCTAGTTAATATGGATTTGAGACTCTGAGACGGTTCCACTTTCTGACAAAGCACTAAGGGAGCTTCCCCCTCTACCTCCCTGTCCAAAATCTACACATTACTCTGCTGTAGTGGGAGAAAAAGGGAGAGGGTGCCCATGAGGCATGAGAAGAGAAGTGCCTGTACGCAGAGCAGGTTTTAGCTCAAGTGGGCAAAGCTGCCTGGCTTCAGCTAAGAGAACGGGTGGTGGGTGTGCCTCAGGTGTCCCATGGTTGAGTAGCGGGTTTGTAGAAGGCTCCTGTGCTCAGTATTTGACCTGCCTGCCCTTTCCCTCCTGTGGATTACTGCAGCTTTGAGCACATCAGACGCCTCAGGACACTGAATTATCAGTGCATGCTCAATCGCCCCAGTTCGTGCGACAGAATGTACTGTGGGGAGGGGAAGTAACCAATTAAAGAGAGTTTAAAAGTACTTTCCTTCAACTGAAGGAACAGACTGAACATACACAGAAGAACATCTAAGGTGGGGGGGGGGGGGGGGGGGGGGGGCGAGGAGGGCATCAGAAACAGGAGCAGGTGATGTATGGTACACTGTAGGAAGAGTTAAATTGCCTGCAAGAAAAAATGGCATGATATTTTATGGCCCAACTGATGTGCAAAACCGTCGAACAGGCAGCTGAAATAGAACGGTCGGCTCCAGCTGGTGCATCGAGGCAATGGGAAGCTGTTGTAATGGTTCTAACGTGGAAGAGGCTGGAATGGAAAGTGGGTGGAACAACTGGCTGAATAACGGGAGGGCAGCTTCAACACTGGTCGATACAGCAGAGCTGCTCTCGTTGGGAATGGGTTGCCCAAAGGGATGGTGGAAGCAACCAGCAACAACTATCCAAAGTGTTGAATAAATGCTTGAACAGGGACATGGGTCTGATTGGGTCAGAGCTGCACAGTGGGGGCCAGAAGGTGACCTTAGAACACTTCAGCAGGCCCCTCGGCCCACAATGTTGTGCCGACCCTTAAACCTCACCTAAGACTATCTAACCCCTTCCTCTCACATATCTCCCTACTTTAAATTCCTCCGTATGCTTATCTAGTAATCTTTTGAATTTGACCAATGTACCTGCCTCCACCACCACCCCAGGCAGGGCATTCCGTGCCCCAACCACTCTGATATTTATACCAACCTTGCTCTGATATTTATGAACAATGAGGTAATCTGTAGCTATGCTGGGTCAAGATTGGTGGAGAGTCCAGGGGTGAGGTTTTTTTTAAACTCAGAGAGGACGATTGGTTTGTATTTAGCTGCTACATTCAGTAGTGCATCATCTTACACTGGCCTGGAAGGGGATTCCCTGCAACTGCCACATACCCAATCCCACAGGCATGCTCCACGCTCACCTCAATGCCGAAGTACTGGTGCCCCTTCCCCATTAATGCATCGATGTACTCCAGCACCAGGTCCACCGCTTCCTCCAACAGGTCGTAGTTCAGGTATAGACGCAGGAGTCCAGCCACATCCTCTTTCTGGTGTAAGACAAAAACTCTTCAAAATTGGGACATGATAACACACACACACAAATTGGTACATGATAACACACACACACAAATTGGTACATGATAACACACACACACAAATTGGTACATGATAACACACACACAAAAATTGGTACATGATAACACACACACAAAAATTGGTACATGATAACACACACACAAAAATTGGTACATGATAACACACACAAAAAATTGGTACATGATAACACACACACAAAAATTGGTACATGATAACACACACACAAAAATTGGTACATGATAACACACACAAAAATTGGTACATGATAACACACACACAAAAATTGGTACATGATAACACACACAAAAATTGGTACATGATAACACACACAAAAATTGGTACATGATAACACACACAGAAAAATTGGTACATGATAACACACACAAAAATTGGTACATGATAACACACACAAAAATTGGTACATGATAACACACACAAAAATTGGTACATGATAACACACACACAAAAGTTGGTACATGATAACACACACACAAAAGTTGGTACATGATAACACACACACAAAAGTTGTACATGATAACACCACACAAAAAATTGGTACATGATAACACACACCACAAAATTGGTACCTGATAAACACACACACACACACACGACAGGTCACTCCACCTATAGTTAATCCACTATCTGTCTGAGCATTAAGAATTAAAAACGGATTTGGATTTAAATGGTGCCTTTTCGGGGACAGTTCAAAGTCTCTCCAGCCAAGAGCTACTTTTCGCTTCATCCATTCAGTTCTTGAACCAACCGGCACAACCCGAATCACTACCTCAGTATTGCAACACTAAGATGACTTTGTGCTAAAATGGACTGCTTTTTTTCTGTTCTAATTGTGTTCTTTCTTGTAAAAATTGTGCATAATTTATGTTTTTCTTGTGAATGCTGCTTATCTGATAGAAAAATAGGGGGCTATGTGGGAGGGAAGGGTTAGATAGATGTTAGAGCAGGATAAAACGTCGGCACAACATTGTGGGCCGAAGGGCCTGTACTGTTCTATGTGCCTGTGATGCTGCTGCAAGTAAGTTTTTCATTGCACCTGTGAGTACATGTACTTGTGCACGTGACAGTAAACTCAACTTGGACTTCCCCACTCTCACTAGCCCCTGCTTTTGATCCTTCCACCAACAGGAATAATTCCTCGCTCTTTACCCTTCATGATTTTAAATACCTCCGTCGGATCTGTCTGCAACCTACACCCCCAAGAACAACAGCCCCAATGTCTCCAGTCTATGCACACACGTCCCTCAACCTTCCAATCCTTTGAGTAAGTCCCTTCAGCCCACTCCTCAGCCTTTACACTTCCTAAAGTGCAGCACTGAACACAGTACAGGCAACCCCTGCATTACGGCCATTCGGTCTATGTAAATCCGCCCTTTACAGAATTCACAAATTACTGCCCAAAGATCCGAGATACGGAACATATGTGGGGGGAAAATAAGTAAATAAATATATAATGTGAATGGAACAACATTTTTGTTGATTATTTTTCCCCATCTCTGATGTCTTGCCGCATGCTCAGATAATGTGACTTTAGCACGGTGGGTTCATTTTGCTGCCAAGCAGGTTTTTTCAAGCGTTTTCCATGTTATTTACCCTCAAGGTGTCTGAAATGGGCCAGCAAGTGCACGTTGGAAACCTGAATGACCATGGAAAGGAATTTCACTGATGTAAAATTTTACAAACGTTCGACATTGGCGGAAAACCTTATGCAACAGCCAAAGCTGTGGGGCCTGCGCAGCATCAGCAGCTGCTGTGTCTCCAAATGCAGCTGCTCACCACTTAAGAGATTCACTTTGGAAACTGGCATGGCTCTCTCTTAAGTGGCCCTCCCTACAGTGAGCCAGTGGCTTAAGGTATCATCAGTACTGTTGAGAGAAAAAGCATCCCGTACGAACACATCTCCGCTTACAACACGGGATTTGTTGGGAAGCAGGGTTTTATGCTACGGAAGATTGCAATACTGATGGTTTTCTAGGAACGCAACCCCTCCGTAATGCAGGGGTCGCCTTGTACTTCCGTGTAGCCGAACCGGTGTCGTATAAAGGTTCATCACGACTTCCTCGTCTTTGTAGGGATCCTCTGGGCTCTTTAAACAATTTCTCAACCTGCTCTGACATTTTCAGACAAACCATAACACAGAGAGTTGCTCTTGTACCTCTTTGCTTTGCATCACTTCTTCTCAATCTCCCTAACGAGTGTAACATTTTAAATTTCTCAGCCATTAAATTTCACCAGCCCCTTGAAGTCCATCACCAACCTGCTCACAGTACAATATGGGTTTCGTGTCACCTGCACATTGGACATTGTGCCCTAAACACCCAAGTAGGAGTCACTGTCCAACACTGGGATAGCGCTCACACTCCCCCCCCCCGCCCCCCCAAAATAGAGGCATGGGATTGCACCCAGGTGAAAGCAAAGCATCTCAGTTTAAAATGTCAGTTTTGACCTTAGAGAGATTTATAAAATTATGAGGGGCATGGATAAGGTGGATGGTCAGTCTTTTCCACCCCCAGAGTAGGGAAATCAAAAACTAGAGGGCATAGGCTTAAGGTGAGAGGGGAAAGATTTAAAAGGGACTGAGGGGCAACTTCTTCACACCGAGGGGGGTGGGTATACGGATCGAGCTGCCAGAGGAAGTGGCAGCGGAGGGTACAATTAAATTTAAAAGACATTTGGGCAAGTACATCAATTGGAAAGGTTCAGAGGGATATGGGCCAAACACAGGTAAATGGGACTAGCTTAGGTGGGCATTTTGGTCGGCATGGACGAGTTGGGCTGAAGGGCCTGTTTCCGTGCTGTATAGCTTTCAGCTCTAATCAGTTCCAATAGTGCAACGTCCCTCAGTACTGCAATAATTAAGCTTAGACTTCTGCGTTGAAGTCTTGTGGGACTTGACTTATGAGCCAATGACAACAGTGACACCTACCAAACCACAACTGTCATCTCCAGCAATGTTCTCTGGTTGCAAAGTTGGAGACCCGAGGTGTCTTGTGTCCCAGCTGCCTTGTGTCCCAGCTGCACCTGCCGTCCCGTTTCCTCTCCGATTCCAAGTCTGATATCCCGGCCACTCCCATCGGCCCTTCTACCACCTGCCGGCGTGTACCCACATTCTCTAAAGGCAGACCCGAATCCTTTGGGACCGTGCCTTCCAGAATCCCATTTGCTTTCAAATATTGTGCTAAGAGGGGGCAGCCCGCCCCAACAGAACCAAAAGCTGCATTCTAAACATCACGTCTCTCAGCTACAGCTGTCTACCTACGCTGCACTTAGCTACAACACTATATTCTGCATTCTGTTTCCTTTTTACTACCTTGATGCAATTATGTACGACGTGGTCTGTCTGAATGGTACGCAAAACAAAAAGCTTTTCACTGTACATGTGACACTGATAACCAATACCAATTAAGCCTAAACATTGATGATAATCCAGTTCACCTCATTGTAGCCCAAGGAGGGAAAATTATTTACATAAAATCACTCACTACGTGAAGAGACTTAAAGCTATTCTGAAAAATCAGACCCAAGAGCCTGCCAACTCTCTTGGAACTACTGGCGGGTCATACACTGATGATAACAGGCTCAAGAAAGCGAGGTGTGTTGTCATTAAACGAAAAAGGCAAACATCATTTAAAAAATAGGGAGGTTTTGTTGCAGTTGTACAGGGTGTTGGTGAGGCCTGGAAGGTGGGAGTCTCAAACAATGGGACATAACTACAAGATTTAAAACTGGAAGACTGATAGGAAACCTTACCTAAAAAAAGAGACAGTCCATTGGGGACAGTCCAAAGGAGGTTCACCAGGAGAATTCCTGGGACGAGAGGGTTGTCCCACCAAGAGAGACTAAGTAGCTTGGGCCTGTATTCCATGGAGCGTAGAAGAATGAGGGGAGACCTTATTCAAAACATACGAGATCCAAAGAGGGCTTCACAGGGTAGACGTTGGGATGTTTTCACTGGTGGGAGTCTCAAACAATGGGACATAACTACAAGATTTAAAACCGAGGCACGTCGGCATTTCTTCTGGCAGAGGGTGGTGAACCTCCGTCATCCTCTCTCCCAGCCGGCAGTGGAAGCTGGATCATTAGAAGTGTTTAAAGTGGAAATGGGATAATTATTCGGAAGGTCAAGGAAGAGAGGGATACGAAGGGATGGCACAGGAGTTGAGGCCAGTGTAGACCAGCCATTGAGTGGCAGGGCAGGACTGAGGGGCTCGGTGGCTACTCCTGCTCCTGGTGTTTTTGTGTACATTATGTTAAAGAGAGCAGTAATCCCGTTCCAAACAATTATATCATGCAAACACTTGCTTGCCTGGTTACATTATATCTAACTCATTTGGTGAGCTGCCCATAATCTTGAAACTTACAAATGTAAGACAGTCAGACACAGTTTGATCAGCTGTAAAGGGAGATCTTGCATCCAGATTGTTCTTATCACGACGCCCTGATGCACAGGGTCACACAGTCCAAGCGAGAAAGTAACTCTCAATTAAGTTACTCAAGACAAAGTGAAAAGCGAGCAGCAGTTTTACCTTGTAGTTGTTAACAAGCCAGTTGGGAAGTGGCACTCCATGTGACAGGAGTTTGTTGATTACACAGTGATGGTACTGTGAACTGCTAGACTGGTAGCGGTCAAGATAGGAGGACAGCAACCTCCAGGCTTCATTAGTGGCACTGAGTGGAGAGAGAGAACAGGCAGGAGGTTCGATCAGAAAAATGCTTTCTTACAAGAACGAAGACCTTGGGCAGTACTCTGCTAAACAAAAAGGATCAATCTTACAACGGGCTTCCTTCCCAGAGAGGCAAAATGCCACTGAACTCAATTACTGAAAACAATCAAACGAAGGCCCCGCATTGATGAGGTAACTGTTAAAGATCCCATGGGACGACAGAGGAGTACAGAGTTCTCCCAGGGACTTGGGCAACAACTCTCCTTCCGACTAATAATGCTTTTGCTGCGGGATGGTTGTCATGTTTACAGAAAGTGCCAAGAATACTCACGCAGGTCAGGCAGCACCTGTGGCGAAGGATACCGGGTTAATCTTCGACTTGAAATATTAACTCAAGGCAACATCTGACAAAGATCCTCACCACCCGGGGCCATGCCATCTTCTCGCAGCTACCATCTGGCTGGAGGCACAGAAGCCTGAAGCCCCACACCGCCAGGTTCAAGAACAGCTACTTCGCTTCAACCATTCTGTTCTTGAACCGACCTGCACAACCCTAATCACTGCCTCAGTATAGCAAAACTATGACCACTTTGCACTGCAGTGGATGTTCTTTTTGTTCTAATTGTGTTCTTTCTTGTATAATTTGTTTCGTTGTGTGTGACTGCTGCTTATCTGATGCTATGTGCCTGTGATGCTACTGCAAGTAAGTTTTTCATTGCAGCTGTGCATACGTATACTTGTGCATGTGACAATAAACTCCACTTTGACTTTGCGCAATATCATAGGCTGGACTTCCTTTTATCATTTTAGACTATTTATTATTCCCAAGAACACTACGGAGCTACTGCCAGCTGGAGATGTCTGGAGACTTTTCTTCAGAATCTTAGTTCATCTCAAGCCTTTAGTACAATTCAGGGATGCCTCACCTAATGACGTATACACTGCAGACATCTTTCTGGGTGGAATTATCCTCACTGGGAAAGATAAAACTGTTTCATTAAGCAGGTGAATGCTTTATTTGACGTCCAAGATAAGAACAGAAAATGCTGGGAACACTCAGCAGATCAGACGGCGTCTGTGGGAAGAGAAACAGAGTCAACATTCCAGTTCCGATGAAGGCTCTCCGACCGGAATCACTGACTCTGTTTCTCTTCCCACTGATACAGACTGACCCGCTGAGTATTCCCAACATTTCCTGCGGTTCTTTTGTGAATTTCCATTTTTATTTAATTTTCTTTTGTGGATTACCCAATCCAGCTGATTTGACCTCAGATCCGCAAGAGTGCTGTCGACTCTCGTGCCCTTTCGGATCGCTTAGTCAACCGCTCCATTGCAATATTAAAACAATGTACCACAGATGTTCATGGCTCCGGGCCACAGCTTACTACCCTGGCTATCAGAGACAATCAGAAAGCACTAGCCTTGCCAGCAATTTGAAATGTCAGGAATTCACCAATATCAGGAGGTGCACGTGACTGTGAGAATTTCAGTCAAAGGGCGTGGCCCCGGCGGCAACTCCCCTCCCCAAAGTTGACCTTCATCCCTTCGATCATACCTAGATTCCTTTGTTGCAATCACGGAAGGCATCTGATTTGTTTTCAGCCAGTCCCAGGCGGCAGACTGCGTTGTCTCACCACTGAACTGCAGTTTAATGCATCTGAAAGAGAGTACAGAATTGTACATGGTGCAGCAACCAACTTCAATACAGATTACATGCAATTCTACAAATGTGTGGGAACTTCAACAATAGCCCCCATTGACGCTGAGAGACAGGCAATGGTAACCAGATGAGGCTCTCAGATGACTTCAGCCCCAAACACATTAAATGATTAACAGCCTCCAGCTGACCCAGATCGACCTTATGAACAGATTGCTTGTATAAATAACAGGGTGAGAAGCGCAAGACACCAACAGCTCAGGACTCTGCCCTGTTCAGGCCCACAGTCTGTCCCTGCACAACACTGATCGGATCTCCTGTTCAGCTCCACCTTCCTGCAATAAAACAGGTTCTGCTGCAATCACTCCCACATCCTGTCGTATACAGCCACACACTGAAAGCCACCACTTTCAGCCTACACGGTAATACAGACTCTGCCATACACAACCCCACACAGGTCTCCCAACTTCTAAAACACACTCACTCCCACGTTTACTTATAACAATGCATCAGGTTATTTGGCCCATCAGGTCCATGCCGGCTCCCACACAGCATCCCATCAGCCCCATTTCACCCCACTCCTCTGTAGTTCTATGATTTACTTCTCTCTCACTCATGCCCAGCAACTCTCCTTTAACGTCGCCAAGGAGTAACTTACAGCAGCCAATTAGCCTGCCTGAACAACTCTGGCATGTGGAAGGAAAGCAGAAAGCCACGCGTGCGGGAGGTGCGCAGGATGTGCCCCACTTTCAGCCCTCAGCAGGTACGACCCCCTCTTCCCCAGATCCGGGACCCTGCCCTAATCGTCTCATCCGCAGGGGATCGGTGAGGCAGTGGCATTACCATGCTGTACCCTGTTTCTTACACTGTACTAAGAATATACTAAAATGCTTTAAAATCAACAAAGAATGGAACCATTTAAAAAAAAGCCACAAGCGTGATGGGGACCTCCTGCTGAACCTACAAAGCAAACTCAGCCGTCGAGAAAGAGCCAGCCCCTTCCAGGTCCGAGAGAGAGCAGCTCTCCTCAACCAACTTCTGACTGATGAGAACCCACCAACACGAAAAAAAAACACCCACTAAAACACAGAAGACTGCACCCTCCAGGTTTCTGTCCTGTGAGTGGCATGTTCACTTCAACCTCCACAGTGATCCAGAGCACAAATGGATACTGATCGACAAGAGAGGGGATCAGCCTACTGTGTTCAGTTCTGGTTGCCTCAGTGTAGGAAGGATGTGGAAGCTTTAGAGAAGGTGCAGAGGAGATTTACCAGGATGCTGCCTGGATTGGAGAGCATGTCTTATGAGGATAGGTTGAGTGAGCTAGGGCTCTTCTCTTTGGAGAGGAGGAGGAGGAGGAGAGGTGACTTGATAGAGGCGTACAAGATGATAAGAGGCATAGATCGAGTGGACAGTCAGAGACTTTTTCCCAGGGCGACGAGGAGGCAATAATTTTAAGGTGATTGGAGGAAGGTATAAGGGGGATGAGGTGGGTGCGTGGAACGCACTGCCTGCAGAGGTTGTGGGGGCAGATACATTAGGGACATTTAAGAGACTCTTAGACACGTGAATGATAGAGAAATGGGGGGCTATATGGGAGGGAAGGGTTAGATAGATTAAGATTAGAGCAGGATAAAATGTCGGCTCAACATTGTGGGCTGAAGGGCCTGTACTGTGCTGTAAGGTTCTGTGTTCTAAATCAGCTTATCCCACACTTACTTGAAGGCAAGTGCTTCGAAGATGGGGGTGAGCGAGAGTTTGAAGGTTTGACACAGGGAGATGGCCGTATCAAAGAGCCCCACTTGGACGAGCAAGGCCACGATCTCCTCAGCTGAGGCATTCCCTGTGGTGAAACAGAGGGTTAAATACTGAGCATCCATCAAGCAAGAGACTACACAGATGGACTTACAATTTGTGCAGACGGGTATGTTGCAGAAGGAATCATACATTTAAGCTATAAATTATGGAGATGATGTTTGGGACTAAAAGTCCACATAAATTTACATCCCAGCCAGCCAGCCATGAATTTGAATTAAACTTTCCTTAAAAACTTAAGCAGTGAAGGTAACCATTAAGCTATTGGATTGTTGCTCACCGATGTCCTTTAAGGAAAGAAACCGGTCATCCCCACCTGATTTATCCTGTATGTGACTCCAATACCACCCGCTTTGGTCAACTCTAGCGACCGGACAAAGAAGCCAAGAGCACAGACCAACCAAGCGGTGGTCAACCAATGCCGCCTTTCCAGTGACACCCAAAAAAGTCTGCGGAGGTTTCGATCCTGTATTATAGCATGGACAAGGGACATTCCGCCTCTGGCGAGTTAGCAGGCTCAGCCAGTGCAGCGTTCAGATGGTTAACACAGCTCTGTTACCTCAGACTGTGGAGTGGCAGAGGGTCGCACTGAAACAGGATGATGCAAGGACTGGGCTTTGACTTTATCAGACAAGCTTTAAATGAACTCAACGCTATTAGGAAGGCAGTCACGAAGCCAGCTGGTATACTGGCTTTCGCTGATAGAGGATATAAATACAAGAGTACAGGTGTCTTCCTACAATTATATGGGGCCTTGGTGAGACAACACCTGGTTATTATGTACAATTTTGGTCCCCTTATGTTAAAAAGAATATATGTGTTGTACAGCAAAGATTTCCCAGACTGAGACCCCAGGGACGGCAGTTCTGTTAAAGGTCGACTAGACACGGATTACATACTCTCGAATTTAGTCAGATGAGAGGTGACTTCATTGAAACCTACATTTTTTTTTAAAAGAGGGCTCCACGAGGTAGATACACACAACATGATGTCCCTGGCTGAAGAGTCTCAGGACAAAGCGTAGACCATTTAACACTGAGATGGGGAGAAATCTCTTCACCCAGAGAGTGCAAAGCTTTGGAATCCTCTACCCAGTGAGCTGTGGAGGCTCGGTCACTGACTGCATTTAAAATAGAGGTCAATAGGAGACACAAGAGACTGCAGGTGCTGGAATCTGGAGCAACACACAGTCTGCTGGAGGACCTCAGCAGGGTCGAGCAGCATCTGTGGGGGAGAGGAATTGTCCACATTTCACGTCAAAACCCTGCATCAGGATCAATAGGTTTCTGAGCATTAACATAATCAAGGGAAAATGGGGATCAGGCAAGGAAATGGTATTGGTTTATTATTGTACCGAGGTACAGTGAAAAACTTGCCTTGCATACCGATCGTACAGGTCAATTCATTACACAGTGCAGTTACATTGAATTAGTACAGAGTGCATTGAGGTAGTACAGGTAAAAACAATAACAGTACAGAGTAAAGTGTCACAGCTACAGAGAAAGTGCAGCGCAATAAGGTACAAGGTCACAACAAGGTAGATCGTGAGGTCAGAGTCCATCTCATTGTATAAGGGAACCGTTCAATAGTCTTATCACAGTGGGGTAGAAGCTGTCCTTGAGCCTGGTGATACGTGCCCTCAGGCTCCTGTATCTTCTACCTGATGGGAGAGGAGAGAAGAGAGAATGACCCAGGTGGGTGGGGTCTTTGATTATGCCGGCTGCTTCACCAAGGCAGCTAGAGGAGGAGAGGCTGGTTTCAAGATCAGACTCATGTAAAATGTGTGGAACAGCCTCAAGGGACTGAATGATCTACTCCTGCTCCCAATTATGTTCTTAGGTAAAGAAAGGATTAGGCACCATGTTACATTTCAAAAAAAGCCAGTCACTTTTGTTACTGACCGACAGACTTGAACATTAAAGTGCACCTCTGTATAACAGAACTATTAAAATCTCAAACTGCACGTAGCAGCCAACAGTTTCCTCCGGGTGCTCCGGCTTCCTCCCACATTCCAAAGACGTACGGGTTAGAAAGCTGTGGGCGTGCTCTATTGGCGCCAGAAGCGTGGCGACACTTGCGGGCTGCCCCCAGAACACTCTACGCAGAAGATGCATTTCACTGTGTGTTTCGATGTACATGTGACTAATAAAGAGATCTTATCTTATAATCAAAGACCCATCCCACCCCAGACATTCTCTCTTCTCCCCCTCCTGTCGGGCAGAAGATACAAAAGCCTGAAAGCATGTACCACCAGGCTCAAGGACAGCTTCTACCCGTTATAAGAATGTTCCCTTAGTATGACAAGATGGACACTTGACCTCGTTATGGCCTTGTCTGCCTGCACAGCACTTTCTCTGTAACTGCAACATTTTATTCTGCATTCTGTTACTGTTTTCCCCTGTTCTACCTCAATCCACTGTTGTAATGAAATCTGTATGGATGGCATACAAAATAATGTTTTCTGCTGTATCTCAGTACATGTGACAATAAACCAATGTGTGTCGAATTGGTTAATTACAGGTCTCCTGAAAGACAAGGCATGACGCTAATAAGGCGCAGCAGGGAAGATACTACTTCATCGGGCAGTGTTTCTGGTCTTACCAGCTACTGCTGCAGATGATGGATCGTGCTTTACGAGGTCCAGTCGAGTACGGGCCAACATGTACTCTTTCTCCAAGTCCTTCAACTCCACAATGTCAATCTGACGGCAGACTGAAAGTACAGGTCAGATCCGTCTGTTAAACGACGTCACGGGCAACTCCACGCACGTCGTCGCTTCAGTACACACAGTAACCTTCCCCCACCCTGCCACACACATCGTTGTCCCTCCCTCACCATGTACACCCTTCAGTACAGAGCACGATGTGCCCTACTTTCAGCCCTCAATACGTGCTACCCAATGTCCAGCACACCATCTTCCCAGATCCGGGACACTGCCCCAACTTCCTCACCTGCAGACATGACACACAAAAGCACAAGCAAAGGGGCCGCCCTTGGGAGTATTGTGCCCAGTTTTGGTTGCCCTGCTATAGGAAAGATGTTATTGAACTGGAAAGAGTGAAGAAAAGATTTAAAAGGATGCTGCCAGGACTCGGGGGACTGACTTATAGGGAGAGGTTGAGCAGGTTAGGACTATTCCTTGGAGCGTAGGAGACTAAGAGGTGTATAAAATCAATGAGGGGCATGAAAAGGGTGAATGCACTCAAGTCTTTCTCCCAGGGTTGGGGAATCAAGAACTAGAGGGCATAGGTTTAAGGTGAGAGGGGAAATATTTGATAGGACCTTGAAAGGAAACATTTTTTAAAAAATTACACAGAGGGTGGTCTGTATATGGAACGAGCTGCCAGAGGAAGTGATTGAGGCTGATGCAATAACAACTTTTTAAAAAGACAGTTGGACAGGTACACGGATAGGAAAGGTATAAAGGGATATGGGCCAAACCCTGGCAAATGGGACTAGCTTGGATGGGAATCTTGGTCGGCATGGACCAGCTGGGCTGAAGGACCTGTTTCCGTGCTGTACAACTCAAAGCTGCTTTCGGCTGCAGGCCAACCCTTCACTGTACAACAGCACTTTGCCACAATTAGAGATTATGGGCGCTGGGGGCAGTGGAATCTCTCTCGCTCTGGACATGGCCCCTCACAGCTCCGACTGTGCCGCCTGTTTTCTTTGACCCTGCCCACTTGTGATTTGCCTATTAAATATGCGCGGCCCCATTCATCAAACTGGTCATGGGAAAGGGCACCTCACTGGTGAGCCACTGACTGAGTTGCCTTTTGAATCCTGTGGGGAATCGGAAGTAACCGTGGAGGCAGGAAGACACGAGTCACCGACTGCATTCTGGAATCTGCTGCACAGTCACGGATCAATTCTGATACCGTGTAGGGCTCCACCAACGAGGAATGCATCAGGACTCTTGCCGACCATGGTAGGGGCAAATCAGAGAGGGGAATGAGAAAGACGATGCACTAAACCCTCCCAGAAATGGTGGAGAACAACAGGCCTGGAGTGAATGAGGAGCTGGAAGTAATTAGCATTCCTTACAAAAAATAGTATTGGAGAAAATAATGGGACAAAATGTGAAAAGTTGCTCAGGACCCGATAACCTGCATCCCAAGGTTTTAAAGTGGTGGTAATGGAGGCATTGATTTAATAGGAACTTGAGGGGCAATTTTTTTTTGTTACACAAGGGGCAATATCTGTGTGGAACAAGCTGCCAGAAGAAGTGGTTGAGGCAGATACAATAACAACCTTTAGTAGACAGTTGGACAGGTACATGGATTGGAAAGGTTTAGAAGGTTATGGGCCAAATGCTGGCAAATGGGGCTAGCTTAGATGGGGCATCTTGGCTGGCATGGACCAGTTGGGCCAAAGGGCCTGTTTCCAAGCTGCATAATCCTATGACCGTGACTGCACGACGACGTGGTTCTCCGAGGCAGGCAAGAGGGTGCCAGCAAAAACCCAGACCAGAAGTCTGCTCAACTTTGTCAAATGATAAAATACCATGAAGAAAAAGGATTAAAACATAATGTAGGAGACAGCTGCTGCCATTGGTCCCAGGAAGAGTAACTCATTGGACCATGCACAGCCACAGAGCAGTGGTATAGTAACCCGAATACTTCAGCAAGGCAGCAATCAGTATCGAGAAATATATTGCAGATACTATACAGAATGACCAAATACATTCATTGCACTACACATGAAGCAGCTTTCAACCACATCGATGTTCAAAAGCTGAAACATTGGCATTTAGAAACATTCAAAATTAGTTCTAGCAGGTTTCTTTCATTGACAGCCTGAAGTGAAAAGAAAGGCCGGAACAAAATAACGGGACTCACCTTGCGTGGCGGTGTACTCCCCGTCGTGGCTCCTCTTCGGCGACGCCCCGGGGCGCTCGTACTGTTGGCAGGGAGAAAGGTTTACACAGACGGCCCCAGCACCAAGGTGCTCCACAGCGACCCCGTCCCCAAGGGATGCAGCGCGTTGAGCACAGTGCCCTCTAGTCCCCTGGCACTACCTCAGACTGCCACTGCAGTTAACCAACTCCTACCACAATTTGCACATACACGTGTTTGCTGACTTCACTCCTTAAAGACTTGGGAACGTCATCCACCAAGTTATTAGGATTCAGCTGATCGAGGCATATCACTCACCGCCGTGTACTACTAAACTTAGTGCCCCTTCAAGTGTGCAGGAATCACCAATGATGTAATTTTAGATTCTCAGTGAAGTGCCCCTGTTCATCACTAAAATGGTAACACAACACTAAAATGAACACTAAGACTGCACTGGAAGCTAAATAACCAGAGTCACACAGCACAGAAACAGGCCCTTCGGCCCAACTGGTCCTTGCCCACCAAGATTCCCATCTAAGCTAGTCCCATTTGCCCATATTTGGCCCGTGTCCCTCCAAACTGTTCCTATCCACGTTATCTGTCCAAGTGCCTTTTAAATGTTGTTAGTGTACCTGCCTCAACCACTTCCTCTGGCAGCTCGTTCCATGTACCGAACACCCTCCAGGTGAAAAGATTGCCTCTCAGGTTCCTGTTAAATCTTTCCCCTCTCACCTTAAACCAACATCCTCTAGTTCTCGATTCCCCCACTCTGGGGAAAAACACTGTTAGCATTCATCCTATCGATGTCCCTCTTATACACCTCTATAAGATCACCCCTCTTTCCCCTACGCTCCAGTGAAGAAAGTCCTAGCCTGCTCAACCTCTCGCCATAACTCAGTCCTTCGAGACCTGGCAACATCCTCGTAAATCTCCTCTGCACCTTCCAGCTTAATGGCATCTTTCATATTGCAAGCTAACCAAAGTAAACACAATATTCCAAATGTGGCCTCACCAACATCTTGTATAACTGCAACATAACAGGCCAACTTCTATACTCAACGCCCTGATTGACGAAGGCCCAACGTGCCAAAGGCCTTCTTCACCGCCCCATCTACCTGTAATCCATCCTCTGGGTTACTTCATCTCAGCTGTGGCCTAGTACAGGTGGGGTCGGGGACGAGATTGGTCCTCTTTGGCTTCTTAATTAAAAATAAACTGATAAACAAAATAGGGGGAACAAATGGATTTAGACAAGGCCTCAACCCATTTTCGATTTCAGCTGATTGACACCTGTCATTTTGTGGAACACCTCCAGTCGTCAAGCAAGAGAGGCTGGGATTGACCCAAGTAGACAATGAGAAGCACAACACCACGTGGTACCCAGACACTGTGCCACAAGAAACCCATAGCAACTTCCTTATGATGCTGCCAGTGTAGATGCACCTTGATTCCTAATCGTATTTGCTGCCACACCTCAGCATCAATAGTGCCATCACCTTCAAACATTCCGAATGCTCATCAGCTCTCAACTGAACAGGCAGCGTCAACCACAACTTTGTAGTCTCCCATACAGCAATATTGAGTGTATGCAAGCACAAGAAAATGTTCCAATGTATTTGATCTGGCCACAGAAGAACAGCCAATTACATCTCCTGAAACTGCATCAAGCAGTTCTTTTTTAAAAGAAGTTTCTAGCTGCATTTCTTGTAAGGGATCTTACAAAACATGCAATGATTAGGAGTATATATAGGCCATTGGCCACCAGCTAAAGCACTACAAAGTTGTACAGCACAGAAACAGGCCCTTCAGCCCATCATATCCATGCTGACCTCTTTGCCCATCTGCCTGCACTAAGTCTGCATCCTCCAATGCCTTGCCTATTTGTGCCTGTCCAAATGTCTCTTAAACAGTGATTGTATCTGACTCCACCACCGAGAAGCAAGTCCTCTCAGGGATATTATACTGAGGGTAAAGGTTTAAACAAGGTTTCTACCAGCAAGAATCACTGGATTGAAGACAACTGGGAAAAATAAACTGCATTAGCGTAGGGTCTTTCAAAATTAGAAGGGAAGTGTGGGGTAAATCAAGATGGGATTGTTCGTATACATAAATCCATTGACGGTATTAAATGAATCTGATGCCCTTTCAGCAGATGGGACGAGGATGAAGTGGCACTATAATTGACACCTCAAACAAGGGTGGATCAATGCAGCTTGCACTACCCACACAACTATACTTAAACCGTGGAATCCCAGGGGTTTAGTCACCCTGGAGGCCTGACTGCCAGAGCCATGCCATGGGGCAGAACAGTGGTGAGCAACGACTGGGCCTCAGCTGGAGGTTCGAGACCGCTTGGTGACAAATACCTTGACAGGTTCCTGATGTTTTGCAATTTTTTGTTTTAAATGTCTCTGATCAGAATTATTCAAATACATGAAAATAGTGCTGAGGAAATCCATATAAATAAATAGACCTAAAACATATATTTAAGTGATAGAAATTAAGTAACCGCATTAAGATAAAAAAAACATTTG
This sequence comes from Pristis pectinata, assembly GCF_009764475.1. Taxonomy (NCBI): domain Eukaryota; kingdom Metazoa; phylum Chordata; class Chondrichthyes; order Rhinopristiformes; family Pristidae; genus Pristis; species Pristis pectinata. The sequence continues at coordinate 47,866,266 of NC_067418.1, read as the reverse complement.
CCGCTATGGTCAGCAAACACAGCTTGAAGCTGTGGGACCAGATGCAACGTGCATTTGGCTCCAGCCCTGCACATTTGTACTCTATTCTTGGTGGCAAGTGCAACTTGTTTCCGCCTTCTGCATTGCAAAGTGTACGTCAGAAGGCACAGAGAAGCTGACACACACCACTTTACTGTGGCTCTTTATGGAAATGCCCTCAACAAATTAGTATTCCCAAACCCAATGTTCCTAGTTACAATATATTCTGGAGAACAAATGTACCACAGTGTGGCAGAATTGGTCATAGTGCAAGAACAAAAAGGGACAACGTACTTGAAGGTTCGAATTTGGTTACAACTAAGAAATAAAGGAAATTTTACAATGACAAATGTATACTAAGGATGTCAATGCCAGGAAGGAGAAGGGAAATGTGGGCCAACTAAGATGGGATTGTTTGGCGCCGGAAGTGTGGCGACACTTGCGGGCTGCCCCCAGAACACTCTACGCAAAAGATGCATTTCTGTGTGGTTCAATATACATGTGACTGATAAAGAGATCTTAATCATAGAACATAGTCTGAGACAGTCAAATAGTTAAAAGATGCAAGAACCTCTCATTAATGAGATTGGGGGACTGAAACTATCCAAGGACAAAGAATGAGGAGGCAGTGAAATGTTACTCAGGTTAAGAGCTATTTCGTAGACGTCTCCGTCTATTTCCCCAAGCCACGTTTTGTCAGTTTATTTCTGGTTTCAGTGCGTTTTTAGGTCAACCAAAGGCAGCAATGCTGCATTTACCTCTGGGGAGTAATGCTGCATGGGTCGTGAACAGTGAACACAGAATTAGCTTTAGGGAAAGTAGACATCAAATGTGGAAAACATTCAGCCAGAGGGGGCTACGTGCAGCGAGCTGAAAAGGGACATGGGCCACGTAGCTTGAAATGAAGCAAGCAAAAGGAGGACTTAAAGTACAGCATAAATCACACTTATAAGGGAGTGGGGAGGAAGTGGCAGGATGACTGAAGATGTACAAGTTTAAAATGAAAAATGGTAATTGTTGCGTTCATAGTTCAGTAGAGAACATTAAAAAGGAATGAAGGACAGAGTGCTTGACAATCCAATATAAATGGGAAACAAAGCCTTTATAATTTTATTGTAGTCAGAGGCATGAGTGTTTAGAACCCTGAGGAGATCACGCTGTCAATGTAGTGGGCATGGTTAGGGTACTGGCAGTACTTTGCATCTGCCTTCTCTAAAGATGGCTCAGCAAATTTCATAGGAGGGATAGTAATGAAAAACTTGCCAGTGCTGAAGGTGGAAATGTGCCCCAATTTAGATGAGGTGGTTTCAGAGGTAAGCGAGGGTCAAATACAAAAGGTCTGTCACATTTATTCAATTCTCCATGGACTCTGCAGTGGTGCCAAAGGACTGGAGGATTGCACGTTCCAACTCTGCGCAAGAAACAGAACCACAATTACACGCCAATCAGATTAACAGTGGGAAAACATTTAGTATTTTTGATCCAGGACAAAACTAAGCAGCACATGGAAAAATATGGGCAGATAATGATTTGTGCGCAAGCGAGACAAGATTCAAATTGTAGATCACGAGGACAGCAAGAATTTAGAAAGACAGATTGGTCAGTTGGACAGAGGATGGAATTTATGGACAGACCTCAGTTCCACGGAGAGGGCGAGAGATCAGGACTGCTTCCTCAGAGCAAACAAACCAGGAAAACGAAGAATTGATAGAAGTAACGGGAGACTATTTTTAGAGGCAAAAGGTTTCATTACCAGAGGGCCCCAATTTAAGATAACTGGCAAAGCAGCTAGTGGGGATTTTATTTGCACTGCAAGTTGTGATGACCTGGACTACAGTAGTTAAACAGGGCAGCACTTCCAAAAGAAACCAGAAAATAAGCTGACAAAACATGGCTTTTGGGAAATAGACCGGAGACTGCAACGAAATGGAGAGCTCTTAACCTGAGGCACATACACCGAGCTCCTATAATGGTACATTATTTTGTTTCTGGTCATTCATATGATACTGAAAATTAATTACAGAACTTTGTAAAATTTGTACTCCTTCAAGCATTTATCCAGCTCCCTGTCAGAAGCTGCTGGTGAACCTGCTTCCACCAACCTTTCAGATGGTATACATCAAATCACAACTCTCCGTTTTGAACAATGGCTTCAGGTTGCCTTTGGCTCCTTTGTCAATCACTGTATTTCTGCAATATCAGGTCACAGACTCTGATCGACTTTAACAAAAGCCAGTACTCCGAACACTTCCATTAAAACTAAATATATTCTCCTTTAAGGGGAACGAACCCCATTTCATTACGTAACTGAAGTCACTCACCCAAGTACATCCCTCGTCAAGGCCTTTGCATCCCTGCGATTTGAACATTACTGAATTGTAATGCAATGGCCTGAGATGTACTGGTATGTTGCCGGTGGTCCTGGAGACAACTGCCAGCAGGGAGTGAGCACTGCACAGTGGGAAGCAGGTCCCAGATTGGAACCTGCACATCAGGAACGCTTTGGAAGACCATCTGACCCCCTACTTCACCTTTGAACATGGCACAGAGCCTTGGGCGGAGCGTGCTGAGGTGTCGGAGCTTCAGAGCCATTTAAAAGCAGCTCAGTGTGGCAGCTCAGCTGCCAACAGGCTCTCAGGGTGAGGCCTCTAGACCCACTGCCCGTAACCCATCTGCGGGTTGGCTCTAATGGGATGCCTGAGGAAGAGAGGGGCTTGGGGGGTGCATATGGATTCATGGGGCCGCAAGAGATGAGTGCAGCCATGGAGACGGCACATGGTGCAGTGCATCGAACTCTCTCGCCCTGTCGCCTCTCAGCCAAGGGCCATCCAGCACTTTTGTTTTCAAAAAAAGAGAAGCTCACTATGAACTTCCTCACTTTAGAGCTCATCGCTTTAACAAAACCCAAAACCTTCAAGGTCTTTAGCAGAAACACATGTCCACCAGAAAGTGTGGATCCAGCGCCTCAATGGGACCGCTCGTATTTCGTCTCAACTCCAGGGAGCAGGCACAACTGCTCGATTCACCTGACACAAGTACTCCAGCTGTCAGCCCTTCTAGATGACAACTTAAGTTGGTAGACATATGTTCTCACTAGCTGATTGAATCACAGAATCATACAGTACTGCACAATACAGGCCCTTCAGCCACAATGTTGTGCCGACCTTAAACCCTGCCTAAGACTATCCCCTATTTAAATTCCTCCATATGCTTATCTATTAAATCTGACCAATCTACCTGCCTCCACCACCACTCTAGGCAGCACATTCCATGCCCCAACCTCTCTGGGTAAAAAACCTTGTTCTGATATCTCCCTTGAACTTCCCACCCATTACTTTAAAGCCATGTCCTCTTGTATTGAGCATTGGTGGCCTGGGAAAGAGGCATTGGCTGTCTACTCTATCTATTCCTCTTAATATTTTGTACACCTCTATCATGTCTCCCCTCATCCTCCTTCTCTCCAAAGAGTAAAGCCCTAGCTCCCTTAGTCTCTCCTCATAATAAGGGGTACTGGACATAGAGCCTCAATTATAAGTAGCACGTTGAAGAACATTCTTATACCATGGCTCCGGAGGCTGGCCGCACAATCCAGGCGTACTCTGGTCGGATTTGCCGCAAACAATTTATCCCCACCAGATAACAGTGCACTTGCTTCTGGAGACCTTGGAGAGAGCGGACTTCTCGGCCCAGACGCATTCCATATTCGAACATCACTGTCCCAGCTGGGAGACAATAGGGGAGAGAGAGAGAGAGAGAGCGAGAGAGAGAGAGAGGGAGAGAGAGAGAGAGAAGTTATCAAGAACTGCCTAAACAAGTCGAGTTGCAGTGGCAGCTCCATCTACCAGTTCACCCCAGCCCAACCATGCCAACAACACTGTTAAACGCAACCCCTTCATCCACCCAATACAAGCCAAACACTTGTCCTTAAAGCAACCCTCCTTCCCCATCTGGAATACGTTAGATGGTTTGCAAAAAGGCACAAGAATCAAATAGAAGTCTGTCATTCAAACCAGACTGTGTAACAAATCATTAGTGAATGCAATACATGGCTCGTTCAGCTGAGCAAGATGAGGCAGCATTCCACCGAGCACAATGTTGTTACTTTAAACTGATTTGGAAATGACTCAGCAAGCCACTTCGAATCAAAAGAAGTTCCAAGACCTAGACGTCTAACTTGCATTGACTCAGACAAGTCCAAGGCACACCAAGTACAATCGATTCTTCAAATTTCTCCTTTTCAGTAGCTGGAAGGTTCTTCTGTCAAAGATCAGGAGCTGCACCGCAAACTGCTCAAGCTTCAGCGCGTTTGCTGTACTCTGAGTCATCCCTTTCAGCTGACGTACCCACATCCCTTTACCACATGGCATCAGTCACAGACAAGACAGAGAAACACACCAGCCTCAAACCTCGTGAGCAAGTTCTCCTCCACGTTGAACGCACTTGGATGAAACATTAAGAGCAAACAAAATGTGGTCTGGTTGGAGAACTTCAATGTTCATTGCCAAGAGTGGCCAGGCAGCAGTGTTACTGACCCAACCCTGAAGGATGATCAGATCAGATCTTTATTAGTCACATGTACATCGAAACACACAGTGAAATGCACCTTTTGCATAGAGTGTTCTGGAGGAAGCCCGCAAGTGTCGCCACGCTTCCAGCAGCAATATAGCACGCCCACAACTTCCTAACCCATACGTCTTTGGAATGTGGGAGGAAACCCACACAGACACGGGGAGAACGTACAAACTCCTTACAGACAGCGGCCGGAATTGAACCTGGGTCTCTGGCGCTGTAAAGCGTTATGTGAAGCTGCCTATCTGGACGTCAGTTGGATGGGGAAAGAACAAAGAAGAAGATCTGAATGTGACATAGAAGCCCAACCACGATGGTACTGACAGGCCACAAAGCACGCAGGACTTGTGGAAGCGAGGTTCCCATTCACAATGTGGACATACTTCCTCGCATCGTCTGTCACTACCAGCACGTTGAAAGGGATAAAAGTGTGGAACCATGAGCCACGGTGCTCCATCACAATCTGTAAACCTCATGGTGGCCGCTTCCTTCCCTCTCTTGTTACTTCAAACCAGGGAACCAATGAAAAGTTCAATGAGCTGCAAATCAGAGGGAGCCTATGAGGTGCCCACATGGTGAAGCTATAAACAGAGCTGCTTGTATGCCAAATAGCAGAAGCAGCATACTACAGAGGGAGCTGAGTGGTCCCACAATCAACAGATCAGATCAGAGCTCCACAGTCCTGCCACATCTAGCCATGGTCGAGATGTTTTTTTCCCAGAAAAAGATAAGGTGGCACCATCCGATCATAATCTTCTGACGGAGGCAGAAACAGGACAAGTGAGAAAAACAATATTTGCAATCACCTTTAACTGGACGAGAAAAGACAGTCAACGCTAGCTTCTTCCCGGGGTCCCAACCATCGCATTCACACAATTAGATGAAATTCCATTTGACTGCAAGAAATGTCAAGTACATTGACGTATCCAAAGTCTGCAGCCCAAATAACAGCCTAGTGCATTGCTGAAATGGGCAGGCATGGTGGTGTAGCGGTTAGCGTAACGCTATTACAGCGCCAGCGACCCGGGTTCAATTCCGGCCGCTGTCTGTAAGGAGTTTGTACGTCTCCCCATGTCTGCGTGGGTTTCCACCGGGTGCTGCCGGTTTCCTCCCACATTCCAGAGACGTACAGGTTAGGAAGTTGTGGGCGTGCTATGTTGGCGCCAGAAGTGTGGCGACACTTGAGGGCTGCCCCCCAGAACACTCTACGCAAAAGATGCATTTCACTGTGTGTTTCAATGTACACGTGACTAATAAAGATCTTGTCTTAGTGCTTCACAACTTGCTGAGCTGCTCCTGTGTAACCACCACAATGGCAGGCCCCCCCACTGAAACATTGCAGACTGTGTGCCTTCCGAGGAAAAATTAAGCAAAGGCTAATCCAGCCTATCGTTCTATTAAGTGTCACTTTCTCGCCAATATCCTGCTCACTAACATGCAGTTGGGGTTCTGACAGGACCACTTGCTCCAAAACCCATCACTGCCTCGGTCCAAGCTTGGACAAAGAAGCCAACTTCCAGAAGTCAGGCAAAACCGCTCTTAAGAACATAGGACACTACAGCACAGTACAGCCTTTCGCCCACCATGTTGTGCCGACATTTTATCCTGCTCTAAGATCTATCTAACCCTTCCCTCCCACATAGCCCTGCCATTTCTCTCTCATTCACGTGTCTATCTAAGAGTCTCTTAAATGTCCCTAATGTATCTGCCCCCACAATATCTGTGGGCACTGCGTTCCACACACCCACCATTCTCTGTGTGAAAAACTTACCTCTGACATCCCCTAATACCTTCCTCCAATCACCTTAAAATTATGTCCCCTCATGTTAGCCATTGTCGCCCTGGGAAAAAGTCTCTGACTGTCCCACTCGATCTATGCCTCTTATCATCTTGTACACCTCTATCAAGTCACCCCTCATCCTCCTCCTCTCCAAAGGAGAAAGCGCTAGCTCTTGATGCAGAATTTGACCAAGTGCATGGTCAAGGAGCCTGGGAACTTTGCTCTGGTTCCCATCTAAGAACTACTGCTATTTGTTTTACTTTTTACAATTAGTGCTAAATGCCGGTCTTACCAGCATGATTACATCTTCCACGTGATCTCTTCTCGCAGCTACCATCGGGCAGGGGGTACAGAAGCCAGAAGTCCCACACCACCAGGTTCAAGAACAGCTACTTCCCTTCAACCATTTGGTTCTTGAACCAACCAGCACAACCCTAATATGATAAGGTGGACTCTTGACCTCACAATCTACCTCATCATGGCCTTGCACCTTATTATCTGCCTGCACTGCACTCTCTCTGTAACTGTAATACTTTATTCTTCATTCTGTTGTTTTACCCTGTACTACCCTGATGCACTGTGTAATGAATTGATCTGTATGAACGGTATGCAAGACCAGTTTTTCAATGTACCTCAGTACAAGTGGGGATAATAAACCAATGTACTCAACACAATTTAGCAATACTTTGATCACTTTGCACTTTTTTGTGTCCTTGTAAAACTTGTGTATAATTTGTTTACTTTACGTTTTTTCTTGTGAATTGTGTTCTTTCATGTAAAAATTGTGTATAATTAATTCTTAATTTATGTTTTTCTTGTGAATGCTGCTTATCTGATGCTACGTGCCTGTGATGCTGCTGCAAGTAAGTTTTTCATTGCACCTGTGCACACATGTACTTGTGCATGTGACAATAAACTCAGACTTTGAATAAAATGATGAAGTGAGCAGGATATTGGACCCGACTGCAGAGACTGAAGCAAGCAGTACTCTCTGAGGTGGAAGGGGGATTAGGAGGAACGACGTGGGCTCGACGATCAGCTCAACGTGAAATAAGATGCTGAAGCCCAAAACTACCACTTCATCCAGAGATGATGGCCAGTGGGAGGGACAGAATCAATGGCTGGGGAATGGAGCTTCTGCAAGGGTTCGGTTCTTCACCAACATTTAATCACAGAAAATAGTTTTATGCGGGAATGTCAACTGAACAGCAACGTCTGTTGAGGCGCGGGTGATATAGTGTCAGTTACCATGCGCCAAATACAAGCTGACTCCTCGTCCATGGATGGCACTGCCAAGGAACGCTGGGCCACTGACAGACCCTCGGGCGAATCCAATGTGAGCGAGGATGCGTCCTACCTCAGATGCACAACCTGGCAGGGGCGACGAGGTATCTGGGGTTGCTCTCCAGCAGACAAGAGTGATGGAAGGGCCCGGAGCAGTTTGATGCTGGTGCCACACGGTGGGAAGAGAGTGACATACAGACCATGTGGAGCCAGCTTGGACAAAAGGACAGGCGGGCTGAGGTAGGTTTGCACACCTGTAGACTTTTATCTAATAGTCAGGAGCCTACAGGGAATACCAGCTCAGTGTATGTGCTGTTGAGTGTTACACCATGACGTCAAGTACACCTCAGTGTACAGGAAGGGGTGACCATTTGTCCCATGGTGTGACATGCTACACTATATGGATATTAGAGTACAATGACCGACTCGGTGTTGCACCGTGATTGAACTAGTGCTATGCAACCCCCCTCCCCCGCACCCCCCAGACTGATAGCACAGCCAGTATATTTGGCAATTAAAGGTCATGAGACGAGGAACCAAGAGCACAGGCCCAGACTTTACCTTTCCTGAAGTTGTGTCGCTGGACATGGAACGCGTACAACAACTCGTAGTAGTTGTGGGTCAGGAGGTCCACAGCCCGGGCACGAGATTCGATGATTCCAACAACCTGAAACACAGGGAGCAGGGATGGCCTGAAGCCTGGAACCAAACCCCGAGATCGTCTGTACTACAACAAGTGGGAAGTTTCAATCCTCAGGCAACCCTCTCATTCACATTCTCAGGCTTCAATACTAGTACGGCTGCTCCATCGAGCCCTCCCGGCATTGAATGTGGCATTGCTACCATCAAGTCCAGTGCTTTTAACCATTGGATAATCCATGCACACACAATACTAACTTGTACCAACACCAAGGTGATTGCACGGATTTTCAGAGTGGTATATCGAGCAGCGACGGGATGATCAGGACCGGTGCAGAATAATCAGTCCAGCCATACGCAGAGTCCCTCCCCAACCTCCCTCTCTCCGCGGGCCTCCCATACCTCATCGTGAAGGTTGATGTAAGGAAATTCCACCAGGTCCTGAAGCTGGGAGCGCTCACAGAGAACCACCACCAACTGACGCAGGCAGTCAAGCTGTCTGCAGGAAGAGAGACACCACACACTGAATCACAATGGAACAACAGCAGTTCAGTTCCCCTTCCTATACTAGATACGATCTCTTTATTAGTCACGTGTACATCGAAACACACAGTGAAATGCATCTTTTATGTAGACTGTTCTGGGGGGCAGCCCGCAAGTGTCGCCACACTTCTGGCACCAACATAACATGCCCACAACTTCCTAACCCGTACGTCTTTGGAATGTGGGAGGAAACCGGAGCACCCAGAGGAAACCCACGCAGACACATGGGGAGAACATACAAACTCCTTACAGACGACTGGAATTGAACTCGGGTCGCTGGCGCCGTAAAGCATTACGCTAACCGCTACACTACCATGCCTGCCCTAACTACTCTGTACTGTGGTCACATCCTCTGCACATTTAACATTTTTTCCAGCCACCAAATATGTTCATTATGCCATCAATATTTTTTATTTTGTTGAGTCATTTTAACCCAGGCCTAAACCTGCAAGACGTTTAAATATGTTAAGCTGGAAGTTTCCTCTTGCCATTTCTCCAACTAGGACAATAGGGCTATATTTTCTAATACAGCATTATTAATGATCAACAATTTGCTGGAGGAACTCAGCGGGTCGAGCAGCATCTGTGGAAGGGGTGGGGAAGGAATTGTCAGGACTAATGCCAGGTTTCGACCTGAAACGTCAACTATCCTCCCCCCCACCCCCGCCACAGATGGTGCTCGACCCGCTGAGTTCCTCCAGCAGATTGTCTGTTGCTCCAGGTTCCAGCGTCTGCAGTCTCTTGTGTCACCCTCAATGATCAGTCTGCAGCCAGTAGCTGTAAGTATTCCTTGCCAAGGCCCAGTTTCCAACAGGCGGCTGGGACACTGATCGGTAAGGCAGAGAGTGGGAAAGGCGCAGACAAAGAAACAAATCACTAAAGTGCGAGGCAGCAAAGTCCAGGAACCTCTGCTCCAAGATCACAGTTTAATAGTTGTGTCCTTTAACCTCAGGGAGACAGCACCTCTTAAAATAAGATGGACAAGTAAGACTCTGGATGAGGGGCTGAGATGGACAGAGATGCAAGCATTTAGTGATGAGATAAATTTGGCATTGCCAGCATATTAGGGGATAGGTCAAGGGCCTGCCTGTACTGATATAGGTATTTTATCGAATTATTTTGGCCTGTTTCTCAACTGTGGGAACAAAAATTCAAACAGACTACAATTTAAATAGGGGTCCAGTCCACAATACACGGACCACTAAATAAATTGGATCCAATTCAGCCAGATCAAATTGCACACCACCACACCATTGCCGCCCAGTGGAAGATATTAGCAGCATTTGTCCAAATGTGTAGCAGTTCGTGTAACACTATTACGGCACCAGCGACCGGGTTCAATTCCCACCGCTGTCTGTAAGGAGTGTTACAGACTCAGTGAAAGTCCCTTTAAGATAGAGAGTGTGTGTGTATGTGTGTGTGGGGCGTGCTTACGTCAATAGAAGATAAAGGACGTAATGACGTTGTTGAAGAAGTCAGAAGAAGAAGGAGAGAGAGAGAGAAGGGAGAGAGACACCAGCCTGCTTGTTTTCTCTATCGATGGATGAGAAACAATAACTGTGTTTGCCACAGAAATCCATGTATGGAAGTTGGAAGTAATCTGGTGGAGTTCACTTTGTTGCTGACCTGTAGAGGGAAACAGGTATTTGTGTGTGGACGACCACGATTCGGATGCTTTTCGGGGTGAGGAAGTCACTACCGAGTAAACACTGAAGTGTCGTTTGGGTTCCATCGTGGAACATTTGGATTTCATATGTACTCTCTCTACGTTTCTCTACGTCTACGTCTTATCTTCAGACAACGGTGGTTGTTGAAGAAGCCCTTGCTCATGTTTCACCTTATGGCTTGCGGAACTGAACTTTAAGAACCATTCCGGAACTGGGAGTTTTGGACTTTGCCACACCCACGAAGAGTTTAGTTTTGGGGTTAACGTTCGAGGTTTAACATTTTTGAATTCTAACATACTAATGTTTTTACTTTTATTTTACGTATTATCATAAGTAGTAATTAATAAAATAGTTTTTAACACAATCATGCTCAGTGTGTTTCTTTTGTTGCTGGTTCGTGACAGGAGTTTGTACGTTCTCCCTGTGTGTTTGCGTGGGTTTCCTCCCACATTCCAAAGACCTACGGGTTAGGAAGCTCTGGGCATCCTACGTTGGCGCCAGAAGCATGGCGACACTTGCGGGCTCCCCCCAGAACACTCTACACAAAAAAAAAGATGCATTTCGCTGTGTGTTACGATGTACATGTGACTAATAAAGATATCTAATCTTATTTTATACACCTTTACAGCCATTGGAGGTGAAGTTAGACCTAAAGAGAATGCAAAATGCTGGCAAACGGGGAGTGTTACTTTCAATAGAAAAGTGAACACTATCAGCTGCCTGCTCAGCCACGAAGCAGCAGCCATCTGGGTCCTTATTTGAAGAAGCATATTGCGCAGGGTGAGGTAGTTCTGAAACCTGACCTTAGATAATGGACAACACTGGTCGTTGACACAAGCTGCACAGGCCTCCAGCTACGACAGAGACTAACAGTGGCAAGCCCAGGGACGTACCACGCACAGGACAAGGTCACATCAGTAAGGGGACTGACCGGTGGGGGGGGGTTAAAAAAAGCCCCACTGTAACAAAAGCTGTGAGGTCAGAGCTATAAACCACTCCCCCTCACCCCATCTTAACAGCAGAGGGGCAAGAGGCCATTCCGCCCCCCCCCACCGCCAGGAAGAAGACTCTGCAGCTGGCACGTGTCATTCCGGCTGTAATTCCTGGCCGTGGATGCCAACACAGGGCCCCATCCAGTACATCACAGCTGTGTTGGAACTGGTCCAGGGTGATCTCACGGGCCAGCCTGCTAATCACCCCCGTCTAACAATGCTCACAACACTGAACTCAACATCACACCATGGCGTGCCAGCTCGCCATCCACGGGGGAGGGGGTTGGGGAGGGGGGAAACAATGGAAACAGCTCACGGCCCATTCTCTCACCTGCTGTTGTCCGGGTTCTGGGTTAGTGACTCATAAGCCTGATGATTGTGACCCAGGTCCAAGTGATGCTTGAAAATCTTTGTCCACAGCATGGCCTGTGTGGAAAGTAGAACACAGAACAGTTAACAGCACAGAAAGAGACCCTTCTGCCCCACAATGTCTGTGCTGAACATGATGCCGAATTAAACTAAATCTCTTCTACCTGTACCCGATCCATATCCTGCCATTCCCTGAACATTCATGTGTCTAACAGCCTCTTAAGGGCCACTATTGTATCTGCTTCCACCACTATCCCTGGCAGCCTGTTCCAGGCACTCACCACTCTCTGTGTAAAAAGCACTTGCCCTGCACATCTCCTTTGAACTTTCCCCTCCTCACCCTAAATGCATGCCCTCCAGTATTTGGCATTTCTACCCTGGGAGAAAAACCAATGTGAAGCACCATTCAGAGAGTCTGCACTGAATTAAACCCTTGCTGGAGCAGTTCGATTGTTCCTGTAGATTCTCAACTGAAGTACAACCAAAGGCTGGAGCTGTATTCCGTCACAGGTTGAATTAGCAGTGCAACACGGTTAAGCAAATTAGAAATGGAAAAGTCACACACCAGAATCTTCCAGTCATCTCTTGCCTCAGTCACTGCAATCGCCGCTAGCTGCAGAACAAGCTCTGGTAGCCCCATGTCTTCCAGTAAACGGAGGACCTAGGAACGAGCAACATACAACACAGTTGGACTCGTATGATGTTACACACAGTCAGTTGAATACACATCCAATTGAGATGCAGCCGATCTGGTTCACAGACTGCAGCACTTATGACAACGAAAGTGAAGAGGCAATCTGAAGTTAATATTCAGGAACGTGTGCCTGCAGATAGTGAAATATAACCACTGGAGAGAGGGTACAAAAACTAAGCACATTGGTCAGGCGAACCTGGGAATGTATAGGACATCATGCACAGGGCCCAGTTTAAAAGACGAGAGATTCTGCATTTCTATTCGAAACTCCAATATATCTGCACTTAAAAATGAGGCGTGGGTGAGCTTGGTGGATGGTTAAATCTGCTATTGCAATGTTTTTGTTTTTGAAAACTAACCCAAAAGTTCAGCAAGATTTGAGTTGTGCTGGAGGGAATTTGAATTTGGTTTTCCTTGACTTTTTTAATTGTTTTTTTTAAATGTATTTGCATCTAAATGTAAAAACAGAAAGATCTGGCAACGATTTAGTACATTCCATGAGCGCGATGACAAATACAGATTTCACTGCTACGACTTGAACCGACTGCTCTGAATGCTCCAATTAGATATTAAAAAAAAGTCTCAACAAGTCAAACTTAAGTACAAATTGAAAAAAAATAGTTAATTTACTTTTCCCCAAGCTCCTAAAAATCCATCTAAAGATTTAAATCTTAAATGACTGGATAGTAGCCAAGCCCGAAGTTTACACTGTCACAGTTCAGTTAGACCTACACTTTACACAATTATTTTGCTTTCCTGATGACTTCGCTCAGGCAAAACTGCTCTTACCAGTTCCCTGAAAAACTTTTGAATAGAAACAAAATTCAATTGGTATTCTGCAAAAATAGGGTGCTGGTGAATGAGGGATGGTGGAGAGGGAGAAGGGTAGCACAGGAAAGGACAATTCCCAGTTACGGAGCGCTAGAGACCAAAAGGCACTTCTTGGGAAACACGGAAGAGTCGGTAATCTTTCATATTGTTTTCAGCAACTCCATGCACCCAGGAACGACAGAAAGCAGTTGCAACACCTTAGCACAGGAAAACCAGATGGTAAGGAGTAGTGTCGAATTTATCGTGGGAGCAAGAGAAGTGAAACCATAAATGGAGAAAATAATGACTGTTAAGATTTCTTTATTAGTCCCACGTACATCGAAACACACAGTGAAATGCATCTTTTGCGTAGACTGTCCTGGGGTCAGCCCGCAAGTGTCGCCACACTTCCGGTGCCAACATAGCACGCCCACAACTTCCTAACCCCTACGCCTTTGGAATGTGGGAGGAAACCGGAGCACCCGGAGGAAACCCACGGAGACATGGGGAGAACGTACAAACTCCTTACAGACAGCGGTGGGAACTGAACCCAGGTCACTGGCGCTGTAATAGCGTAATGCTAACTGCTGCACTAACATGATCAGAGGTACTGAAAATCTCAGGTCACCCTGCTGACAAACAAGGGCTCATATCCATCCTGTGCTTTAAGCCAGATTCCAAACCCACTTGGCCTCCTCACCCAAGCAGCCCTGCCGTTGGTGCAAGATCACATGAGGACCCGAACTGCAGTTCAGTACATACCTTGTTGTAATACTGCACTCTGGGATTGGAGGCGGCTTCCTCGTCCTCCACGCGGATCAGTCTGTCCAGGAACTCCTCCCTCCCCACTGCTGCAGCACCGTCGCAGAAACACTCCAGAGCCTGGGGAAAGAAGCCGTGACATTGTCAGGTTGCAAGTCCAGCTCAACCACACGGCACCGGGCCGGGAGGGCGTAAGTCTGAATCAGCACTCGTCACCTCATACCCATTGGAACGGGTTGAAGAGGGGAAACGTGAAGAGGGGAAGAGTTGAAGAATGGATCGCCACCCCATGTGTCTGGTCACTGGCCTCACCTCGGATCAACCACGGCCACCTCCACGTATACCATTACTTGTGGAAGCGTTGGAAAGGGTGCAAAGGAGATTTACCAGGATGCTGCCTGGTTTAGAGAGTATGCATTATGAGGAGAGGCTAAGGGAGCTAGGCCTTTACTCTTTGGAGAGAAGGAGGATGAGAGGAGACATGATAGAGGTGTACAAAATATTAAGAGGAATAGATATAGACAGCCAGTGCACCAATGCTCAATACAAGAGGGTATGGCTTTAAAGTAATGGGTGGGAAGTTCAAGGGAGATATCAGAAGAAGGTTTTTTACTCAGAGAGTGGTTGGGGTATGGAATGCGCTGCCTGGGGTGGTGGTGGAGGCAGGGACATTGGTCAAATTCAAGAAATTGTTAGATAAGCATATGGAGGAATTTAAAATAGGGGGATATGTGGGAGGAAGGGGTTAGTTAGTCTTAGGAGGGGTTTAAAGGTCGGCACAACATTGTGGGCCGAAGGGCCTGTATTGTGCTGTACTGTTCTATGATTCTGTGGTTTAACTAGAAGCCTCATGGTGCTACACAGAACATGCACCAAACGAGATATTAGGGCAAAATGACCAAAGGCACAGTCGAGATTGGGAGGGAAAGGCATGAAGAGGCATTGGGAAGGGGCGCAAGAGCTTGGTTTTGGCAGTCAAAGGCACAGCTGATGATGCTGGAATGGGTAAGTTCAGAAATGACGGGATTGGAGGAGCACAGACAAGCTGGGAGGGTTACAGGGATGGAGGGAGATGACAGAAGAGGACCAAGGCCACAAACGGAGTTTGAAGACCGGGGAAAGGATTTTATAATAGAAATGTTGCTGAAGTGGAAGCCAGTGTAGGGCAGCAAGCAGAGAGGGGCGCGGGGACGATGTGGCATACCGCAGCAGTCTTACAGACAGCAGCAAGAAGAAACCTGGCCAGAGGCTCAGTCCGGTAGTTATACCTCGAGGAAACAAAGGGCTGGATCGGGGTTTCAACTACAGGTTGATGATGTGCAGATTTTCATGATCGCATTGATATGAGAAGACTCAGAGGTCAAACACAGCACCTGGCCTGGATTTAAGGAGTGGGATGAAGGCACGAGCTAGGGAACAGAGACTGTGACAGGAGCTGAAGACAATGGCTCTGGTCTTTGCAAGATATGGAGGGATTTTTTTTTTATTCATGCAGTGCAGCGTATCAGATGGACAACTTAGTGGGGGAGACGGAGGGGAAGGGGACATTTTGGTTATTGCCAGCATCCATGTAGGAACTGATGTTGTCTTCATACATTGCTAAAAGCCACTGTGCAGATGAGAAAAGTGGTGAAGACTATATTACTGTCAGACACCAGGGGTAACTAAACATGCGTGGGAAGAGGAACCTTTTTTTGTCAATTCCCTGTCAGCTTACTCCCAGGTTCGAGACAAGTCCTCACCCACTTATGTACCTGCTCACTGACCAAGGTAGTGGACTGAAATTACAGCACCAGTTTGGAGAGCTGTTGACCTGATTTTGGACTCCAAGCAGACGAGGATTTTGCTTTGAAATAAAAAACATGAACAAGCAAGGAAAGTAATGTGCCATTTTCATTCATGTCCACTGCTGGTGCTGAAAGCACTAACAGAAATTCCCTCAGCGACATTCCTTACCCTCCACTCTCACCACAATCTTACCTTGTACCCTTCACCTGTGGCCAGGTAACACTGTCCCAGCACGAACCGCCGTGAGCCGACATTAACTTCACACCAAGGTTGCAATAGGCGTACATATTCCTTAAAAATTGAGAAAACATGCAAATGGTTAGTGGCACGAGCTTTACCAAACACAACATGAAGCATCTCAACATCAACAGTGCAAATTCACAGTTTAGGAGCACACAATCACAATACAGACCAGTTTTGTTTTTAGCAGGCGGCCTTCCCCTCTGTTTAACCCATTAGCTGGCAGGAATGGGGGGGGCGGGGGTAGTGGTGGTGTAGAGTTGCAGAAGCCCAGCACTTAACAGGCTAACTCAATTCACAGTCTATTACAATTGCACTAACAAATGCAGATCACTTCTCAGTAAACTCGACTTGGTTTGCCTATCGCCAGGAATACAGCACACTGGTCAAACTCAGTGGGAAGGAAGTTAAAAAAAATTTTTCTGGACCATTACATGCATGTAGTATCTTATATACATACAACCAAGGGTCCTGTCAATGGGACGGCATTATGAAGACTTGACAGGGTAATTGCAAACATCATCTGCAGAGAATAAACAATGTTTGGGGGGGGGGGGGGGGCGCGGGAGAGATGTGGGCCAAACATGGGCAAATGGGACTAGCTTAGATGGGACTCTTGGTGGGCATGGACCAGTTGGGCCGAAGGGCCTGTTTCTGTGCTGTATGACTCTCTGATTATTGTCTGATTATTGATAATTTGCCCTCACCCACCCAAACCAATCTGGTCCCTGCTACCCTACACCCAACTGAACACCAGCCCCTCCACCCCTCACTTACACCTACCTTCCCACGGCCCAGATCCTGCACAGCTCGTACTTCATTAGCTGAGCTGTAAACACAACAGAATGCAGTGCGAAGATCCCCTCTTGGGTCATCCTCAGAGGGCAGATCGAAGACGCAACTGAAGACGATTGAACCGAGGACACAGGTCCAGGCTGAGACAATTGACACCCAAGAACAACCACCTTGCTCTGCTCCAGATACGTCACCAGCACCGATGACTTCAACTTGACTGGGCTGCTGGATCCCACGTTTGTTCAAATGTTGCTGTGTCAAGGGCAACCACTCTTAGCCCTGGATCTCAGCTCCCTTACTGCTCTTTGAGCCAAACGACAGGGAAAAGCTGGTTCATAACCATCTCCCACCCCACTCTGTGGCGTTTTTATCGTTTAAGTTGGGTGGGAGATGGTTGTGAACATGATTGTGGCAGCCGTATACAAATCAGGGAAATGCATGAGGATCCAGTGGGGAACATCAGGGACATTAATTAGCCTCCTGCACAGCAGCAAAACCAAGGTGCCAGCTAAAGCTCCTCACAATACAAGGAAATCACACCTCCAGACTCAGATTTCAAGTTTCATTACTTGAAGAGGCACAAAGAGCGACACAAAGAATGCAAAAGCACCACCTACCTGAAGCTGTACATACTGGCAGTGTCCCATGAGAAACTCCGGAAACAGAAAACTGGTGTTATTTGGCCATCTGAATCAGAGTCAAGGAAGAATGGGAATTCCCTGAGATTACTGGAGCGGGTCAAAACACAGAATCGTCATGAGCAATGCATGAGGGAACAGGTGGCCAGGTGTACAGCCACAGAAAGCAGTTCCAATGGAGCAGGTGAAGTGTTAGATCTTGTAAGCTCCCATTCCCAACGGTTTCACCATCAGGTCAAGAAAGCAGCGCACATGCCTCCTTGAAGCTTCCAGGGGGTACAAACAGACCAGAGGGGACAAAGCTTAGAAGGGTACAGGGAAAATCTGTATGAAGAGAAGCAGTTGATTTATTAGCACTTGTCCACAGGATGCAACAAATTACAGCCAATAATGATTTTCACTTTGAGAGGTGGGCGTCACTCGTCAGCACGAGCAAGGGCTGGTTCATGACCATCTCCCACCCAACTCAAATAATAAAAGTGCCACAAACAGAGCACGACAAATGCAGCAGTCACGTAACAAAGGGCAGGGAAATGCATGGGAATTTAGCGGGGACCATCAGGGACATTAATCAGTCTCCCACACAGCTGCAAAACCAATGTGTCGGCTAAAGCTCCTCACAACGCAAGGAAAGCTGAGGTGGAGAGTTATTGCACTTCCGTGGCTGTCAAACCCTTCATGGTGATGGATATTGAAGCACCCCCCCCCCCCCACCGGCAGACATCTTGTACCCTGACACTTTGAATGATTCTTTCCTAGTGTTGTCCAACGTAGAGGGGACAAAGAGAACAGTAGGTGGTATGTTATGAGACTGTGGTTTCAGGAGTTATTGCTGAGGACTCCCACAGCTACCCCCTCCAACCTGTATACCAGTGTATCAGCACCTCTAGTGGACCTATCCTGCCCGTGGGTCAGAAAACATACAGGGACTTCAATGGAGCACTCTAGCGCAAGTCAACAGGGCGACTATGCATGGCTATTGCTTGAATGATCTGTGGGACAGCTCCCCCAGTTCCCATGTACTCATGAGGAGGTTGATTAGGGTTGAGAGCAACTCTGCAGAGTCCAAATTCAGTGCCTAGATTGGTGCCAGGGGTGCGTTTCCTTATTCCTGTTTTAACAATGTTCATGACCTGACAAGGTCACGTCAGAGGGCAGTTAGTGGTCAACAGGCTACCGTGGTTCTGGAGTCACAAGTTGACTAGATTGGGAAAGAACGACAGATTTCCTCCCCGAGGTGCATTGGTGAACCAGATGGATTACAATCCTGTGGTTTTGTGATCATTTTTAGACCCATCTGCTTCTTTTCTTAAAATTATTAACTGAATTGAAATCCCACAGCGAACATGTCGGGATTTAAATTCATGTCCCTGAATTGTTCATCCGAGCCTCTGGGTTACCAGTCTTGTTACTAAGCACTGTACCATGGGTACACACCTATTAATCAGTAAAAATAGTTCAATGATTAAAAAAAATTGAAAAGCTAATCCTTTCTCAGTGGCATAAGTTGAGGAAAGAATACAGGGAGCCCACTCCTGCTTTTCCATTGGCAATAAGTGATCTCTCTGCTGAACTCATGGTATAATGTGTAGTTAACAGATTACATGCACCAAAATTCCCATGACAAGTTACTAACCTGAAACATTAACTCAGTTCTTCTGAGTGACCTGTTAAATATTCCTAGAAACGTTATCAATTTATTTTAACAACTCGCTCAAAATCTCAGCACCCAAGTCCTGTCTCACAGCTATTTCCTTTGACTCAATCACTTCATGAGCTTGCACTCACATCTCCTTCCACAACCGATGTTCAAGATCCGCATTCAAAAATCCCTCAACCTGAGCAACATTCTCTCTTCTTCCCTGCTCTTTAAAATTCTCTTGCTAAACTTCGTCTCTCTACACTTGTTTTTAAAAAGAAAGTCTCAATCTATCAGTCATTCTTTGCATCATGAAACACTGCAGCACAGTACAGGCCCTTCGGCCCACGATGTTGTGCCGACATTTTATTCTGCTCTTAGATCTATCTAACCCTTCCCTCCCACATAGCTCTCCATTTCTCTATCATTCATGTGTCTATCTAAGAATCTCTTAAATGTCCCCAATGTATCTGCCCCCACAACCTCTACCGGCAGGGCGTTCAACGCACCCACCACTGTAAAAACTTACTTCTGACATCCCCCTTATACCTTCCTCCAATCACCTTAAAATTATACCATTTTCGCCCTGGGGAAAAGTCTCTGTTATCTTTCATTCCAACTAATTCTGTCCACCTCCGATGAGATATTATCTCGTAGAACATGCAAGTTACAAAGAGACAGTTACATTGCTGTATTAAGCACCATTGTAAAGGATACAAATACTGGAGGAGGTAATTTGTAAAGGCAATGCCAATCTGTGCCCAGTTGATCGTCGACTGACTTAAAGGACTATTTTCCTGGGACAACAGCCGGGAAAGAATGTGTTTTCTGGCCACCTGTTGGTAGAACAACTCTACCACCGTACGTAGGCTGCTGGCTAGAAAATAAGGCAAGTCGTCAGTGTTACCTTAGCCAGGATTAGAAACTAAAGCCTTGAACGTAGAAGGATAAAGCACCTCATTTCTTCAAATCTGTCAACAGTTGGCTAGCAACTGAAAGACGGGAGCAGAAATAATACCAGATACCAGCAGACTAGAATAGAGGAGGTGGCCGAGAGGTTAAAGCAATAGACTGCTAATCCATTGTGCTTTGCACGCATGGGTTCATCCCAACCTTGTCGTGAGATGTTGGTTTGGGTAACGAGCTATTAACGCAGTCACTTGAACACTTCCCACACTCCAAACTTAAGGGCAGGCACGGTAGTGTAGCGGTTAGCGTAATGCTATTACAGCACCAACGACCCAGGTTCAATTCTGGCCGCTGTAAGTTTGTATGTTCTCCCCGTGACTGCGTGGGTTTCCTCCGGGTGCTCCGGTTTCCTCCCACATTCCAAACACGTACAGGTTAGGAAGTTGTGGGCGTGCTATGTTGGCGCTGGAAGCGTGGCGACACTTGCAGGCTACCCCCCCAGAACACTCAACGCAAAAGGTGCATTTCACTGTGTGTTTCAATGTACATGATTAATAAAGAGATCTTATCCATTGTAAGAAACTCACCTGATAGTGTATTAGCAGCCACCCCCAGATCTCTCTGGAACCCCACTAAACATCATTTCTTTAAAATGGGACAGCCTGAGAGACCCCAGTGGCCCAAGATGTAATTGCGGAATATCGTCCCCCGGCAGTAGGCTGGGATGTTTTTCTACATCGCAATTCAAGAAAGGAGTGCTAAATACAGGAGAGTTGGATGAAGAGAGGCAAGATGAGAAGTGGTTGATAGCAAGAAAGGAAGTCCCAGACCACAGGGAGGTAGGCACATATATGACAAGTGGAATTCACTCGGGAGGAGTGCAAGGGGAGGGCAAGCAAGGGGAATACATGATGAGTTACTAAGCAGTGTTTAAAAATGAAGAAGTCCTTAGGGTGCTTGTCTTAAATCTCCAAAGGCAGCAGGGCAGTTAGATAAAATGATTAATGATATGTTGGGACGCTTGAGGTGTAGACTATTTTCTAAATGGGGAGAGGATTCAGAAATCAGAGGTGCAAAGGGACTTGGGAGTCCTAGTTCAGGATTCCCTTAAGGTTAACTTGCAGGTTGAGTCGGTAGTAAGGAAGGCAAATGCAACGTTAGCATTCACTTCGAGAGGACTGGAATATTAAAGCAAGGATGTGATGCTGAGGCTTGATAAGGCGTTGGTCAGCCCACATCTGGAATATTGGGCCCCGTATCTAAGGAAAGGTGCTGGCCCTGGAGAGGGCCCAGAGGAGGTTCACAAGAAGGATCCCGGGAATAAAAGGCTTAATGTGTGAGGAGCATTTGATGTCACTGGGCCTGTACTGGATGGAGTTCAGAAGGATGAGGGGGGGGATCTCATTGAAACTTACCAAATATTGAAAGGTCTGGATAGAATGGACGTGGAGAGGATGTTTCCATTAGTGGGAGAGTCTAGGATCCGAGGGCACAGCCTCAGAATAAAGGGACGGCCCTTTAGAACTGAGATCAGGAGGAATTTCTTCAACCAGAGGGCGGTGAATCTGTGGAATTCGTTGCCACGGAGGGCTGTGGAGGCCAAGTCATTGGGTGTATTTAAGGCAGAGGTCGACAGCTTCTTGACTGGTAAGGGGGTTAAGGGTCATGGGCAGAAAGCAGGAGAATGGGGTTGAGAGAAAAAAAAATCAGCCATGATTGAATAGCAGAGCAGATTCAATGGGCCGAATGGCCTAATTCTGATCCTATACGTTACAGCCAAGGCACAGGAATACTAAACCAGTGAATCCATGAGAGAACTGCAGGAAACATCAGTAGGCCACAGCTTAAAAAAAACTGTGCACAGCTCTGGTCACCACACTAAAAAAAATGCATGTTTATAGTAGAGAGGGCACAGAGGAAGTTCACAAGGATACCGCCAAGGTTGGTGAGTTATGGTAAAAAGCAGAGGCTGACAAGGCTGGGGTTACTCCTTCAGAACAGATTAAATTGTGGTGTATAACATTCCAAAAGGCCTAGAGAGGAGGAACAGGAAGAACTCTCTCCCTTAGCAATAAGGACAATAACTAGTAAGCACTGATTTAAGTTGATTGGTAGAAACGTTAAAGGGGAATTGAAGGAAAATGTTCACACTTAGAGAACAGTGGGGGCATGGAACTCGCTGTACGACAGGGCAGTGGAGGTAGACACCCTCAACGTGTACTTGGTGTCCATTTGAAGAGCCTTAACCTTTTAGGCTGTGGACCAAGAATAGTGATGTAGGTTTAACCTAAAGTCAGCATGGACACAACGGGTTCAAATAGCCTCCTATACCCCAAATTTCTGTGATTCTATGTAGTGTTCAGTCCATTGGCCATTTGGTGAAACACGTCAATTCATTTCCTCTGCAAAATGTAAAGCTGAAAATAGAATGGTATCTGGACTCCGAGGCTTACATTACGATAAGAGATCACGCAAGCTGGAGTTGCATTCTCTGGAATTCAGGAAGTTCAGGGGTGATCTGATTGTTTTCCAGAGAGAAGGGAAAATGGTGTAGACAAATCTTTCAGATCAGTTGTTGGGCGTGGGCCAGAAATTTAGAAATCCTCCACAAAGAGGAATCAATGCTAAAGGTCAAATTGTCCATTTCTGAACAAAAATTTGTTCATAAAGGGGACATGGGAAAGGACTGGGTAATTGAGTTAGGTCAGAGATTATCAGTAATTTCAACTGAATAGCTTACTAGCCTAACCTTATAAACAATGAGCCTGTAATATTTCACAGACCTTTAACCTTAGGTTTCAAATGTCCGTCAACATGGGCTAGCAGCCTCCGCTCCTCCTCGCTGCAAACCAATGCCCGATCCAACCCAACCCCACCCCAGGGTTAGAGATTTGGCGAATGTACCTACCTGCACGCTGTGATGTTAGGGCATTAGAGTCTGACAGCTCTAAAACTGATAACTGTCGCAGGTTCGATTCCCTGAAACCACATAAAAATGGTAAGTTTCTTCGACAATTATTTACCTTGTTATGGTAATACCTGCCTCTACAATCAACCTCGCGATACAATGGTGTCCAGGTACAAAACATCTCCACCAAAGATATACTACAACAGGCCTTCCAATTTCTTGCTGGCTTTAGGATGGCACCAACACAGCCAAAGCCCACCCTTAGGAACAGCTTAAAGCTCAAAGCTTCCTACACCAGTGCTGCTCTGTAGGGAAAGCAGCAGGGACGTTGCAGGAGAAACAAGGAGACACATTTTGTTCAGCTTTTTTTAAATTGGTGTTCAAGGAGGATTGAGTCTCATGGGAGGGTGGGGAACAGCATAACTCCTTTTGCTGAACACAACAAGTCTGAACAGGCATTCAGGTTAGTCAGAGCACCTCACTTCACAAGTTGCCCAAGCCTCAACCTCAGAAGAGGCTAATACTTTCAAGGCAGCCATGTGGTAGATGGAGACACGGCTGGTAATTTGTGTTGGACTGAGGCTGGGGTTACTTCCTTCAGAATAGAGAGATTAAATTGTGGCATAAAACATTCTGAAAGGTCTAGAGGGATGAACAGGAAGAATCTCATCAGGAATTTATCACACAGGAACCTTACAAGAGAACCAGCCACAATTCCAAACTCTTTCCCCAAATCTGGGCTGGATTTAGCTTCAGGTCTCAGAACTCACTTGACCCACTGCCTGATCTGATATCAATTTTGTAAAGGGAAATATTCCCCCTTTCTTACTTGGTTATTGGCGAACAATAGTGTTTATATTAAGACAGACACACAAGATTCTGCAGACGCTGGAATCTGGAGCAACACGCACAAAACACCGGAGGAACTCAGCGGGTCGGGCAGCATCTACAGAGGGAAATGGATAGTCAACGTTTCAGGTCAAGGCGCTTCACCTGCCAGTCCAGATGAAGGGTCTCAACCCGAAACGTCGACTATCCATTCCCCTCCATAGATGCTGCCCGACCCGCTGAGTTCCTCCAGTGTTTTGAATGTTTATACGAAGTCAAGCTTGGGTCCCTTTTATGGTCGTGGTTTCACTAGAAGAACTAGGCCTTAAACAAAAACTCTTCTTTTCTTCCTCAGATCCCAGATTACTTACAAAGTGTCAACAGGCACTGCTGAAGCCAGGGATTGACAAGCCCATCTCATCACATAGTAGGAGCACACGAGGAGCGATGTCCGAGGAATGAGTTCCTGCTGGAGCTGCAGGAGATAGCCACCAGCTCCCAAACTCACCTGAAGAGCAGCACACACAAAAAAAAAGTTTAATAAGTTGCTCTCTGTGCACATTTGATAAGCTGAAAGGCAGAGGCACAAATTCTAAAAAAATGCAGAGTAGCCCAACTACAATAATACTGGTCTAATCTGGTCAGCCATTGAGGCTGGAGCTTGCTTGGAAAGGAATTTCCTCCAATCCCACTTTTAAGGTGCTGGATAAAAGTAAATAACAGACAAAAAAAAATCAAATAACCAAGTGCACACACCCATAAAACAGCAAATAAATGCCTCAAGAAGTCAGTAACTTTGGAAATACAATTGCAACAAATGATAAATGTAAACTTTTATACCCATTCACTAAACAACAGAGGCAGAGTCATCTCATGGTTATACCACACAGCTATTATGGCAGGTTTGAGATATATTCCTCAGCACTTACTGTCCTGCAGCTCAAAGACAAGCCGCAGGCCACCCTGAGCCATGATGTGCTATTGAAGAACACTTACACCGTCTCCAAGGTGAAGCATTAGCTGCTGCAGAATCAGCAGGTCACGGCAGATAAGGAAGCGAGTCATGGACATGTGGTACGCAGCCTCACAGACGACATTAATGGCAACGTTGCTGCCGTAAAACTGGGCCATGTTCATTCGGATGTGCAGAGGCTGGCCTGGAAGATCCGGAACAAAGAAAAAAATGTCAGCAAGTTTCAGTTTGAAGACGCAGCACGAAGGGCAGGGAGCACACGCTGGGGTAATCCAATGGTGGACCATAGAAATCTGCACCCAAGGCCCCCAGTTAATTCATTCACCTGCCAGTAGCCGACTCACAGCAGAGATCGAGGGCTGTTAAATGGTACACATCTCTTAAAGGATAGGAAAAAGCAGGATCTTGGCCCATTCCATAAAACAAATATACAAACAGCACCTTCACATGAGAAAGACAGCTTCCAGTCACTTTACTTCAACGACGGCAGCAAGGACCCAGTCGACATCAGAACCACTAGGTGAGACCAAAGCCACAAGCACCCAGTTACCTGGAGAAAGTGACTCCAGCCTCGTCCTTCCTGGTCTGACTTCAGGAGTAAAGAATTGTAGACAAATTGTCTTTTACAGTGGAGTATGAACTCGCAGTATCTGTGACGCTCGATAGCACAATGGAAAGCCTCCGCCATAACATTCGTATAGGCAGTCCCCACGTTACAACAATCCCGAGAGCCGTTCGTAACCTGGAAATCCCGCAGCATGGGCGAGGATCACAGGAACAGCCATGATGGGAGAGCGAGCAGGTGCAGGGAGCAGCCGGCCTCACTGACTCAGGTGAGCGAGCGAGTTTGCTCAGCGCTCCCAGCTCCGGTTGGCTCACCCCAGTCCCCGACTGTTGCGGCTCGGAGTGCAAGGGGTGGTGGGGGGGAGAAGACGCACAGAAATACCCCGTTCCCACCCAGCGGAAGATGCTACTGGCAAATCCATCCCCATCCACCCCACCGGTCTCCTGAATGTACATAAGTTGGGCGTTCGGACCCCGGGGAGGACCTGCACTAGTTTACAGTTAAAACGCCCGCTAAAATATAAAGGGATTGTCCAATTCCATTGAAAGGCCTGAGCCACAGCTCGCGGTCAGTTTCACTGTGACCACGCTCTATTTAAGCACATACGACGCAAAGAGCAAACCCAAAATGCCCATTGAAAGGGCACTGCTAGTTGTACAAATGCTACACAGCCAGGCCAAACAGAGATCAGAATCCACTGGCCTTCCAAATTTCCAGCTCGCCCACCGGTGCGTAGCCTTGACCCTACCATTGCCTGCCTCCAGGTCGCCCTCGAGGTCCATTTCCCGCAGCAGCAGCTGGATTATGGTCCCGGGGTTACGGATATCCTGCAGCTTACTCTGCAGCTCCATGTGCGTCTCTCTGCGAAAAACCAAGAAAGAAATATGAGTAAACTGCGCGCTTCGGTCTCGAGGAGCAGCTTCACAGTTCAGTGAGTTGTGACGCAGCAGAAAGGCCGTCAGTTAAGCCGCTGAAGGCTGAGGAGCCACCAGTGATGTACACAACACCAAACCCTGTTTCAGCACGAGAGTTGGTGGGGAAGACAGGACCGGAAGGTATTCCTGCAGCATATACTGCCTATAGCAAGCTCATTTCCGCAGTCTCTCCCCTCCCATCGACCTCTGACAAAAAAAAACAACACAGACAGATCGAGGCAACAGTCAACTCCATGGTCAACATCATTACCACCGGACAAGAATCCCGAATTACCTACATTGTGCCATTGTTGGTAATAATCAAGGATAATGGTGGGTCAAAGCAGAGATCTAAGGATGGCCAATAAATGCTGCTCTTGTCAGCATAAAGGCATATTAATGGAGAACGGGCAGGCACAGTAGTGTAGCGGTTAGCATAACGCTTTACAGTGCCAGCGACCCAGGTTCAATTCTGGCCACCACCCGTAAGGAGTTTGTACGTTCTCCCCATGTCTACATGGGTTTCCTCCGGATGCTCCGGTTTCCTCCCACGTTCCAAAGACGTACGGGTTAGGAAGTTGTGGGCGTGCTATGTTGGTGCCGGAAGTGTGGCGACACTTGCGGGCTGCCCCCAGAACACTCTATGCAAAAGATGCATTTCACTGTGCGTTTCAATGTACATGTGACTAATAAAGAGATCTTATCTACAGGCCTCTCTCCACAGTACGCATGGCTTATCTCCACAATCAAGATCCTGATTAAAAAACTCAAAAAGGTTTTAATTATTTCTAACTTAAAACTGCAGAATGAGACCTAAATCTCCTGTAGAGATTTGTGAAAGAAACAGAAACCATGTCATTCATGGTCACCTTCACCCTTTTTGGAGAATCATTTCTCAAAGGTTGCAAAAGTCAGGTGAATTCTCGAAGACAGGAGACGTGAGCTCAACTTTCAGGAGATCAACGGTGCCTGCAGGCAAGTCGTTACTCCTGCTTTATATCTGGCAGAAGATGTATCTGCGTTGCAGTTTGCTCTGACCTTGGCTTGCGTAGGGATCTGCACAGTCTGGGGACGGAGGTTGGTGGTTGTGTAATGACGAGTTGCAAAATGGTCACCAAACAAAGATAGGCAGGTGAGCATCACCCCAGATTCTTCACACCAAGTGACAAATAAGAAGAAACATTACAATCAGCACCACGACTGACAGTGGCTAACAGGGCCAGGCACTTTTCGCCGGCAAAGAGCAAGATTCAACAACTTCATCAAATATTACATCATGGAAAAACTTCATCAAGAGCATCATCAGCACCACTCGCCTGCTCCCCACATCCCCGCAAACTTTTCTCCAAGTATTTACCCACTTTCCCTCTGAAAGGTGTTACTGAGACTTGGACAACGCTGGCACTCGGTCTTACTCACGTGTCTCTGGCCAGAAGGTCCTCCAGGATCTGCTCCGCCGCTTTCTCGGGGGGCTGTAGGTGGCTCACTGCTGTTTCCATTAACGAGGCCATTTCCATAGTGACGGAGTCTCCCACCAGCCTAAGGCACTGTACTAATTGAAGCAGGTCCCGTGCCACCTCTGGATCTAAGGGAGCAGGAAGGGAGTCTTTTGAATATCGCAGATAGCAGCCCTCATGTTAACCGCCACAAGGTGTACAGAAGGACTAGACGTGCATGGAAGTCAAAACACCAGTTACTGCTTCGAACTTCGCAGAAGTGAACTCCACAGCAGGTTAGGATAAACTTCTGAGCTTTTATTTCCAAGTCCCACCCAACCACCCCGTAACGTAATCTTGTTAATAGGCAGGCCACAGTTTACTCAGGTTGGACAGCAAGTACCAAAGGACATAGTGGTGTTATGAAAACCATCTGCACTTTACTATCAGGCTTAGTGAGTCAATAATTCAGCAGGTCACAATTTCATTCAGTTACCTCCATTCATCCAAGTTGGCTAACAGTCACTTCACTGAAATGTTGTCATTTCCTTTTTTTTTAACAAGAGCTGGACATCACATTTATTGACCATCGTTAATTGCCCTGGAGGTGGTGGGGAGCTGCCTGCTTTAACCACCAAACTCCTTTTGAAGGTACTCCCACCAACGATGTTGGGGAGGGAGTTCCAGGATTTCGACCGGGTGACAATGAGAGACTGGAGAGGTTTCCGAGATCAGGATGGTGTACAACTCAGGAGGGAAACCTGCACACGGTGGTGTTCCCAATGCACCAGCTGCTCCTGCCCTTCGCCGTGGTAGAGGTAACAGTTTTGGGAAGTGCCGGCACAGTAACCCAGGCAAGTAACCGTGTCGCATTCTGTACAGGGTACCCACCACAGGCACCGTGCACCGATAGTGGGGGAATGAACATTTAAGATTGGTGGCTGGGGTGCCAATTAAGCAGGCTGCTACCTCCTGGACAAACTTGTTGAGTGCAGCTACAGCAACTCTCATTCGGGCAAGGAGATAATATTCCGTCACACTACTGGCTTGCAGTTTTCAGATGAACGACTGGCTTTTGGTGTCAGGAGATAAAAAAAACTCGTCACAGAATCCCCAGCCTCTGACCTGTTCGTGTTGCCACAGTATTAATGGGTCAGTTGAGTTTCTGGTCAATGGTAATCCCCAAAATGTTGATGACAGGGAATTGATGTTTGAATGGCGACGATAGGTGGCTAGACTCTCTCTCTTGTTGGAAATGGCTATTGTCTGACATGTGTGGCACACGTTATTTGTCACTTAGCAGCCCATACCTAATGATGTCTAGGACTTGCTCCATGCTTCACTGAGTGGTGAATGGAATGGAACAATGCAATCACCAACAACAATCCTTATGATGAATGGAAGGTCATTTGATGAAGTAGCCGGAAAAAAGTTGGACCTCAGACACTGAGGAACTCCTTGGGCTTGGACGACTGACCTCGACAACCACTTCCTTCATGTGGGGTACAACTCCGACCATTGGAGTACGTTCCACTTGGATGCCCAATGACCAGTTTTACTAGGGCCCCTCGAAGCCATACTCAGTCAGACACTGTCTTGCCGTCAGGGCCGGTCTCCCTCACCTCCCTCTGGAACCCTGATGAGTTTTTCCAGCACTTTCTGTTTTTATTTCAGATTTCCAGAATCTGCAGGTTTTTTTTTGATTTTCATTTGCTCTGGAAGTCAGCTCTTAGGTCCATGTTCCAACCCAAGGTTGTAATGAGGTCTGGAGTTGAGTGGTCCTTGGGTGTCTGTGAGCAGGTACTGCTGGATAGCTCTACTGACAACACTTGCTTGAAGATTGAGGATAAACGGATCAAGCAGTGATTAGCTGGATTAGATTTGTCCTACTTTTTCTGAACTGGACACATCTGAGCAATATGTCCATGTTGTCATGTAGATGTCAATCTTGTAACTGTATTGGAATGGCTCAGCTAGAAGTACAGCTGGTTCTGAAGCCCATCACAATGAATGAGACTGTTTTCTTTATTTAATTCCAGATTATTTTAATGAATTTAATTTAAATTCCACTCTGGCTGCGGTGGGATTTGAACGAGTATCTCTGGATTACCAAATAGCAGGCCAACAAGGCACCAGATTAGCTCTTCAGTGTGGGAGGGTGTCCATTATAGTCATCAGTGGTAACTAGTGCCTTTATTCCATAACAGTCATCACATAACTGCCCTTATTGCATTCTTCACATCTTCTCCACACATTTGCAGTAACTAAAACCGGTTATTCAGAATTGTACAAGGCCCCTCTCCAGAGTAGTTTATAAGTGTCATGATCTTTTAAATCAGAGAGATTAAGTTTTAATTCAAATAAATCAAGTTAAATTGTCCTTCATAAAAGAACAGCTTTGTAATTTCAAAAAAAGGGTGCAGGAAGCTCAAATTCAAACAACTGTTAGAGTGACCACATCACACACAACTTGGCACAGAAAAGGGCAGTTGGTCTAAAATGTGCCACCGCTGTGTTAAACAGAAGGGAACAAAGGAAGAGCAGCAAAAGTGAAGAGCAAAATATATTTTTCATTAATTTATGGGGTGTGGGCACAGCTGGCAAGGCTAGGATTTATTGTACATTTTTAAGTGCCCTGGATTTGCTAGTGGTGAGCCACCTCAGGTTCTTGTGATGAGATTCTGGTGCTCTGTGTAGGGAGCCCCAGGATTTGTGCCCAGTGCTGAAGGAGGAATAGCATTTTACTTTCAAGGCAGGATGATGTGTGACAGAGGAGGATTGGGAGGTGGTGGCATCGGCATAAGCCTGCAACTCCTGATCCTCTAGAAGGGAGGGAATGCAGCCATGGAAGGCACTGTCAAAGAATGAGCTGACTGCAGGCATAGTCACAGAGCCAGTAAATGTCTAGGGTAATGGATGGGTGCCAATCAGGTGTACTATTTGAATTGCTCAATAAGACCAGCGATCTGTAGTTAACTCACCATCTGTGAGGGAACACTCATCTTCTAGAAAAAGGCCCTCATCAGAAGACATGTAGAGGTGATCGATGGTGAGGCAGGGAAACATGAAAGACATAAATCCCTGCAAGAAAAGAAGCAGTCAGCAGATCTGCAATACCACTTTTCAACACTCTCACTGACTGGTCCACAGCACCCACAGCATCCTCACCAATGCCAACGAGTACTAGTCCAGACCACTCCGCTCACGTTCACCAAAACCCACGATTACAAGGTCAAGGAATCAACCTACAATTACTGATCTAGAGATCATCGTTAACAGTTGCAATTAGTCTATAGTTTTCAGCCCATTCCCATCAACATTTACCAATGCCATCTGGAGTACAGAAGCTCATCCTTGCCACCACGTACGTATTGCTCCAGATTTCTCAGCTCAGTTCCACTTATACCTGCTTTTTACAGGGTCGTTCCTACTGGAGCTTTAAAGACCAATTTCTCACACTGCTGAATAGCTGACAACCAAGGCATTTAATGGAGGAGGAGGTGGTTGTTTTTGGGATTGTTACACATCTCACGTGCATCAAGTGCGAATAACTGATCCCTGGATTCCCATTAGCTGCACTGTCTATAATTATTGATAAACTATTTGGATTATCAATAAGTTTTGTGTGGAATGAGTGCGAAAAAAAAATACTGGACGGCTTTAAACTATGGAGAACACCCCTAGTTCTGAAGGGATGTCTCAACACGAGGCCCCTGTGATTGACTTCTCTGAGGCAGATGCCAGCCCTCAACGACCTTGGTCACTGCTGCTCTGTGAACAGTTGACCTGGGGACACTACTTCAGTGCTGGTTCCACAGTCGCGCATGGTTTCCCAAAGCAGAAATGGGTTACATTTTGAAATCTGCGCTAGCTAAATTAGCCATTGCCTTGAGAGCTCTCACCAATCAAGAGCTAGCTATACTTTTGCTAATCGGACAAAGTAGGAGAAAATATTTTTCCTTTGCCAAAATATGTACCATTCATTAGTACAGTTAATGGCCATAAAGAACTTGCTTTGATTAAGTACGCTCGATGATTACAGTTTATATATATTTTTTGAGAGTCATCACTTCTGTGAACAGAAATATAACATGAACCCGGGTCGCTGGCGCTGTAATAGCATTACGCTAACCGCTACACCTTACATAGAACATTACAGTACAGGCCTTTCGGAACATGTAATTTGCACGTTGCAAGGTCCATAAGTAGCAACTTAATGTTCAGGTTATCGGTTTTGGTTGTTTTAGCTGAATGATAAGTAACACACAGCTCATATGAAAATTTCCTGCTCTCCTTCAAAGTAGTACCATGAGATCTTATTCAGCTGAGGGGGTAGATGTGGCCACAATATCTCATACAAAAGACAACACCAACAGTGCAGCACTCCCTCAGTACTACATTGGAAGGTCAGCCTAAATTTTGTGCTCAAGTCACTGAAGTAGGACTCTATTAATAGCCACATGAATGATAGAAAAACAGAGGGCTATGTGGGAGGGAAGAGTTAGATAGATCTTAGAGCAGGATAAAATGTCAGCACAACATGGTGGGCCAAAGGGCCTGTACTGTGCTGTAATGTTCTATGTACGGTATAGTGGTTAGCGTAACACTATTACAGCGCCAGTGACCTGGGTTCAATTTCGGCCGTTGTCAGTAAGGAGTTTGTACGTTCTCCCCGTGACTTTGTGGGTTTCCTCCGGGTGCTCCGGTTTCTTCCCACATTCCAAAGACGTACGGGTTAGGAAGTTGTGGGCGTGCTATGTCGGTGCCGGAAGTGTGGCGACACTTGCGGGCTGCCCCCAGAACATCCTACGCAAAGATGCAATTCACTGTGCATTTCGATGTACACGTAATAAAGAAATCTCATCTTATTCCATATTCTTGCAGCTACCATCGGGCAGGAGGTACAGAAGCCTGAAGTCCCACACCACCAGGTTCAAGAACGGCTACTTCCCTTCAACCATTCTGTTCTTGAACCAACCCAAACAACCCTAATCACTACAGTTTGGCGACACTATGACCACTTTGTACTAAGATGCATTTTTTTTTGTTCTAATTGTATTCTCTCTTGTAAGAATTGTGTATATTTTATGTTTATGTTTTTCTTGTGAATGCTGCTTACATGATACTGTGTGCCTGTGATGCTGCTGCAAGTAAGTTTTCCATTACACATGTACATCTGACAATAAACTCAATTTTGACTACATCACACCTTTTTGACTAGGTACATGTCACTGCTTAGCACACACCACAAATGAAAACCTGCCTGAAACCCTCATTTTACCCCCTACTAAATCATCCTTGGGGAAGGACTAGTAAATCCTCTGGGCTCTTGTTAATGCTGGAGGCTGGGAAAGAAGTTAGTGAAACCGACGGAAAACCAGCCCCGAGCCGTCACCAAATCCTCACCTTTTTCAGCAGGCACACCATGTTGGTGTGAACATTGACAAGCAATGCCAAGGGGCGTGCCAAGGCCTCTTGGTACTGCAAGCAGCAGGCGTAGAACTTGGACCAGAACTCCACTTGCAGCTGACGGTACACTTCCTGCGAGAACTCGTACTCCGTCACACTGCTCTGAATCTGAACACAACAAGAACAATATATAACAAACACCCACTTGGACCTTAAAGTCAAAGAACATAGAAAACCTACAGCACAATACAGGCCCTTCGGTCCACAAAGTTGAGCCGAACATGTCCCTACCTTAGAAATTACTAGGCTTACCCACGGCCCTCTATTTTTCTAAGCCCATCTACCTATCCAAAAGTATCTTAAAAGACCCTATCGTATCCGCCTCCACCACCGTTGCCGGCAGCCCGTTCCACGCACTCACCACTCTGAGTAAAAAAAACTTACCCCCGACATCTCCTCTGTACCTACTCCCCAGCACCTTAAACCTGTGTCCTCTTGTTGCAACCATTTCAGCCCTGGGAAATAGCCTCTGACTATCCACACGATCAATGCCTCTTATCATCTTATACACCTCTATCAGGTCACCTCTCATCCTCTGTCGCTCCAAGGAGAAAAGGCCGAGTTCACTCAACCTGTTTTCATAAGTCAAAAGGGAATTCAGTCCCAAGCTTGAAGTGTCCAGATGCTTCAAAGGAACTAAATCCCCCCCTCACCCCATGCATGGAAAACCCTCAGCGTATTGATGAATGAGCACACATGACCAACTACCCCCAAGTTCAAGGAAACTCTACTGATTAGCTAGCAATCACTAAACTGTACCGAAAAGCTAGAGAAGGGGGAAGAGGAGGAATGCTGGATTTTCTGTCAAAGGAGCAATAAGAAATTTGATCAGATAGCTCCACACCGATTATTATAGATATTCATGGGTTAAGCTCCTGGAGACTGATGCGAAGCTTCAAAAGGAGCAATTCATTCTAATGTAGCCCTGACCCTCTACTTCCAACATTACCGCATTTTCCACAGCCAGTGTCACTTCCTTCTTCAGTCCCTCCATCGATGGGTCCAGGATTCTGTCTGCCCCTCGGCAATATATCTAAATGAAAGATTAAAGGAGGTCAAAACCTCAGTCACTAGGACATTAGACTGATGCGAGCTTGTTAGGTTTGTTCTTGGTCGTGGCACACACACAGAGTTTATACCAACTTCTGATGGCAATAGCATCAAGGTACAAAGATATCTTGCAGAGGAAGATGAGAGGCAACATAGGTATGTGGTATTAGGTATCTAACAAAAGAGTTTAACAAAATAATAATGAGAAAGAAAGTGTTGCGTTAATAAATTTGAACAAATTCACAAATCTGATCAAATGAAAACCACGATGATGCTGGAGGAACTCAGCAGGTCAGGCAGCATCCGTGGAGAAAAGCAGGCGGTCAACGTTTCGGGGTCAGGACCCTTCTTCAGGATGGAAGATGGGAAAAGGGGGAAGCCCGATATATAGGAGGGAAAAGCAGAGCAGTGATAGGTGGACAGGAGGCGAGGTGGGCACAGGGTGGTGATAGGTAGACGCAGGTGATGGTCAGGTGCGGGGGAGGAGGGGAGAGCAGATCCACCAGGGGGTGGGTCAAAGGTAAGGATTAAAAAAAGGGAAAAAAAAAGAGGCATGGTTGGGGGGGGGGGGGGGGGGAGTGGTGGGATGGTGTTGTGGGGAAGGGGTGTGGGGATTACTTAAAGTGGGAGAATTCAATGTTCATGCCGTTAGGCTGCAAAGTTCCAAGTTGAAAAATGAGGTGCTGTTCCTCCAGTTTGCACTTGGACTTCTCCCGGCAGTGGAGGAGGCCGAGGACTGACGTATCAGTGATAGTGTGGGAGAGGGAGTTCAAGTGACCGGCAACAGGGAGACGCAGATCGTGGTTACGGACAGAGCGCAGGTGTTCTGCGAAACGGTTGCCTAGTCTGCGTTTGGTCTCACTGGTGTAGAGGAGGCCGCACTTGGAGCACTGAATGCAGTCGATGATTTTAGGGGAGGTGCAGGTGAATCTCTGTCTCACCTGAAAGGACAGTTTGGGTCCCTGGATGGAGGTGGTGTCAGGGCAGGTGTTGCACCTGTAGCGGGGGCAGTGGAAAGTCCCCGAGGTGGGAGTGGTATTGGGTGGGGGTGGGAGGGGAGGGGCTGAGGAGTGAACTTCCCTCCTCCCCCACACCTGCCCATCGCTATCTCTTACCTGCGTCTACCTATCACCACCCTGTGCCCACCCCACCTCCCCTCTTCTGTCCACCTATCACTGCTCTGCTTTTCCCTCCTATATATCGGGCTTCCCCTTTTCCCATCTCCAGTCCTGAAGAAGGGTCCTGACCCCGAAATGTTGACCGCCTGCTTTTCTCCACGGATGCTGCCCGGCCTGCTGAGTCCCTCCAGCACCGTCATGTTTTTCATCTAGATTCCAGCATCTGCAGTCCCTTGTTTCTCACAAATCTGACCATTTCATTCAACTGGAACTATTCCTTATGTCTGACACCTACGAGAGGGAACTGAGCCAACGGGCATGGTGGTGAGTAGTGAGGGGGAGATGGTAACGTAGAGCTTGTGATTTTCCAGATCCCCATGACTGACAGTGTATGGTCAGGCCACCTCAACAAAGCTCATTAGTCCACAAGAAAAGAACACAATCTCACCACACAACAGGACAATCGTTTTTAAAAAAAAATGTGTGAAATAACTCCGAGGACGACTTAAGTATTTTTAATATGAGAGAATGATAGCAAGACACACTCCTACCCGGGTTTTACAATGAATGCTGCCCATTTATTCCCTGGATGGGAATTAATGCATGGTTTACAGTCTGACCTCACTCTGACGGTGCACACATTCAATTGTCTCATTGAAAACAGATTTCCAGCCAGTGTACAGCAGCAACAGTAATGACCCCTCTCACCGTTCACTTAGATATTGAGGGAGTCAGACTCCAGCACGTAGATGAGACAACGTCTGCTTATCTTACCACCACCTTTTTGGGGGCGCTTAAGGATGGAAGTAAATGCTAGTGACACAGACATCCCAAATAAGTAAATGAGATAGATAGACAAATGACTTCTGGTACAGAGCACCTCTTGTCAAATCCAAAATAAAATCAGCACAGAAGGCATTGTTGAAGATTTAAACTTTGGGTAATTATTCACAGAAATGGACAGGTACAACTACCAAAGTTGCTACGCAACAGCCCCAGCTTAGCTGGCTCAAACCTGGGCCCAGTCAAAAGGCTGCAGGTTTGTCACATTCCAGAGACTTGGTGTAAATTTGCAAGGTTCTAGTCATGGCCTGCTCCAACTTTGAGACTAACTCACTGCAATGTCTCCGATATCGTACCGAGTACAAGCCTGTAAACATCAGAAGCAGTGGAATAGGCCCCTTCCATTTCCCATCACCGGGTACTGTGGAAGAATCGAACTGAAGAATAGATCAGTTGGGAACGGAGCAGGGCAGAGAAGGGTTTCACAGAGAGGGTTACACAGAGAAGGGTGGTTCAGAGAGACGATTGAGCGGGGAGAGAGCTGGGATAAATAATTCGGAGGCTCACTGCTCCAGAGGCTTGGTAACGGAATCAAGGCAAACATTCCAGTACAGTACAAGGGGACAAAGCACTTTTGAAATAAGACTTGTCCTCTCAGATCAGCACACTTCTAAAGAGTAGTGTGAGCTCCCTCTGGTGTCCATGTTATTAAAGCATTCATCCAACATCTTTAAGACACTACAATGCCATCACTGAGGGTCAAAATGCTGCCCTCTGGTGATGACTGCTGAAGAGGGATTCTGTCCGACACACTTCTCGGTAGCAAAAGGAAACTTCTGCCTCTCCCTCCACATTTTGGCACATTACAGTGTACCTCCGTATCGCAATTTCCTGTCATGTGAACCTTTTGTCCCCCCATTGAATCCCCTATTACAAGTGCAGATGTGTTCCTGAACCTTGCTGCTGTCACAATCACTTTGATGCAGGAAACCCCACAGTGCAAAGTACCTTGCATTACTCCTAAGTCTGGAATATGTTTACAACACAAGGTGTTGCTGATGCCTGTTCACGGATGCTCACTCTGTGCCTTAATCTCGATGAGTATTTCTTTTCAAGTTTAACATAAAGACTTGCACTTACGTGGCACCTTAACACTTCTCTCAATGCTTCTGCTTTAATGAGTTACTTTGAACTGCAGTGTCTATTATGTTGCCAAACTTATCAGCCAGATGACAAATGCTAGAAACCTGCACGGTGACATCTCGGCAGCTTTCAGGTAGGCGAATCCGGACTGTGTATGGAACTGCTCTAAACCTGGGATTAGCTGAGTGATGGATGCCAGAGAACATATTACTTTGGTCCATTGCTGGGGTCCACGTAGAGTCCAACAGAAGAGTCATTGGCTGGGATTTCCCAGTATCACATTGGCAATTCAATTCTCCGATCCTACGCCAGTCAGACTGGCAAATTAAGCAGTTCGTCTTTTAATTAGTCCTTGGTCTATTAACCTGTTTTCAATGAATTTTAATTATTGAAGGAATTATTATTATTATAATTATTTATAATTATTATTATTTCGTTACATAAATTCTGTAAGAGCGAACTTTTCTTCCGTACCTCAGATGTTTGGCAGTGATTTGCAAATTCCATTAAGGGCAAACTTCCGAACTACAGGGGTACACTGCATTCATCAGTGCAACAGTCACCTCCCGAACACTGAGTGGGGAGCCCAACCAGAATGGCAGTGAATAAGACTGCAGATGCTGGAATCTAGATGAAAAACACTGTGATGCTGGAGGAACTCAGCAGGCTGGGCAGCATCCATGGAGAAAAGCAGGCGGTGAATGTTTCGGTTCAGGAACCTTCTTCAGGACTGAAGATAGGAAAAGGAGGAAGCCCGATATATAGGAGGGAAAAGCAGAGCAGTGATAGGTGGACAGGAGAGGGGAGGCGGGGTGGGCACAAGGTGGTGATAGGTAGATGCAGGTAAGAGATAGTGATGGGCAGGTGCGGGGGAGCAGAGGAGAGCAGATCCACTGGAGTTTGGGTCAAAGATAATGAGAGAGAGGAAAATAAAAGGTGGGGGGGGGTGTAGAAAAGAAAAGAGAGATAGGCTAGGAAGGGGAAGAAGAGAAGCATGGTGGGGGGTGGTTTCTGGGGAAGGGGGGGGGGTGGAAATTACTTAAAGTGGGAGAATTCAATGTTCATGCTGTTAGGCTGCAGGGTTCCAAGACGGAAAACGAGGTGCTGTTCCTCCAGTTTGCACTTGGAATTCTCCCGGCAGTGGAGGAGGCCAAGGACGGACATACCTGTGATAGATGATATTAAGGGAGGTGCAGGTGAATCTCTGTCTCACCTGAAAGGACTGTTTGGGTAATAAATAGAACTTGTAACTTAAAGGAACGGCACAAACCCGACAATTACCTGGAGAGCTTTCAGCAGGGCCTGAGGGGTAAAACGGCCAGGGGCAAAGAGGTATTCCAGGTAGGTTTCCTGTGGAACAACCGGGACATAGATTATTTAACAAAGGTGCAGTCATTTTTAACGTCTCTTCACAAAATTATCAGTGCATTGGATACAGCAAGGCCATAAGCTGCAACACACCCCTGTTTTTGCCCCAAAGATTCCTCCTTCAGAATGAGACCTGCCTCCAGCCACGCTGTCCCAGCAGTGCCAGTAAACGGCAGGGACCTTACTCTACAGAGAAACCTCAGCCTGCAAGTCCATAGCTCGCTGAAAGCGGCGACGCAAGCAGATAGAGTAATGAGAAAGGTACTTGATATGCTGGTATTGTGCACAGTTCTAGTCACCACACTACAGGAAGGATGTGAGGTGTAGAAGATTCACCAGGATGCTGCCTGGGACGGAGGGCTTTACTTATAAGGAGAGATTGGACAGGCTGTGTTTATTCTCACTGAGATGTAGGAGGCTGAGGGATGACCTTATAGAGGTTTATAACACTACAGGCAGGCACAGTAGTGTAGCGGTTAGCGTGACGCTATTACAGCACCAGTGACCCAGGTTCAATTCCTGCCGCTGTCTAAAGGAGTTTGTACGTTCTCCCCGTGTCTGCATGGGTTTCCTCCCACATTCCACAGACATACAGGTTAGGAAGTTGTGGGCGCGCTATGTTGGCGCCGGAAGTGCGGCGACACTTGCCGGCTGCCCCCCAGAACACTCTACGCAAAAAGATGCATTTCACTGTGTGTTTCAGTGTACATGCAACTAATAAAGAGACCTATAGTTATAAGGGCCATAGATAAGGTAAGTAATCACAGTCTTTTCCCAAGGGCAGGAGAGTAAAACTAGAGGGCAGATTGGAAGATTGGATATTTTAAAATAATTAATTTTACAAATCCACCTTTAGGAGACCCATTGAATTAGAACCACTTACCCTTGAAGGGGAAGGAGACAGTCATCCTGGCACCATTTCAAATACATTTCTGACTTTATGTTTTTGATACTATTACTTGGAGTAGAATTAAGGTGTTTTACAGAACAGTAAAACTGAAAAAGAGTAGGAAATGTCCTGTGTTTTGCTGATCTTTTTATACTTGTTCTTTGGTAGTTGGAGGCAAGGTGAGAGGGGAGAGAGTTAAAGGGGACCTGAGGAGCAGGCTTTCCACACAGACGGTGGTGGGTACGTGGAACAAGCTGCCGTAGGAAGTGGTGGAGGTGGGTACAATTACAACCTTTGAAAAAGGCGTTTGGACAGGTCCTTGGAAAGGAAAGACGTCGAGGGATATGGGCCTGAAGCAGTCAGCTGGGTTTGGCACAGATAGGCAACACGGTCAGCATGGGGGAGAAGGGCCGAAAGGGCTCATTTCTGTGCTGTACGATTCCGGCACCCCGACACCCCGCAGGAAAAGTTCGCCCAACCGACTGCCTGCCACCACAGCCTGCACGTTCAGCCCCTCGGCCATCACTGCCATGTAGACCGCACGCAGTGAACACCATCCACAAGGTGCCAGCTCGAGCCAAGCACGGCCCCGCGACACCAAGTACAATTCAGCCCACTTTAACGTGCCCGAGCAGAGATTACGGGGCAGCGGGCCGAGAGGAACTTCTGACGGGTCAGGCTGCTCACCTTAGGGTCCTGATCCTCTGGCACATGCAATTCTTCATCAGCAACAGGCTGTATGAAGACCTGGTTCCACTGGCCAGCGTGGTTACTGCAATAAAGGAAAACCACTATTGACTGCGAGTCGCAGGCGTAAACGTTTTGCCAGCTCCCCCCCCAGTTCTCCCGTAAACACTGAATTTATTCAGCCACATGGGCAGGCATAGAACCCTGTGGCAATCAATCGCCACTCTGTCTCCCAAGCACACCTTTCCATTGGAGGAGGTCAATCAGTATGTGCAGCATTTAATAAATGAGAGCTACAAAGCAAGTCACACTCTTCATTCACTCAGTCCAGAAAGGGGAGGACTGAGGGAGAGAGAACATCTGTCTGTTCTTCACTTCCCAGCCTCCGCACGTTGAAGTCGATTGGACACAGCACCTGACCGTCGGCAGCTACAGACCGGGATCTGGCCTTGGGCCTTTCCCAACTTTACTACACAGTCTGACCCACTGAATTAAGCTGGGATGGTTCAAAGGCGGAACGTGAAGTGGGCATTATGTCAGAAAATCAAAACTGTTCTGCCAGTAGCTGCATTCATATTTTTGAATTGATGGGGAAAAAGGTTAAAATTACTATCACATACCCAACCCAGACTTTTCTTTAGTTAGGCAGCACAGTGGTGCAGCTGCTTGAGGAGGAGGGGGGAGGGAGAGGAGTTTGCACATTCTCTCTGTGACCACATGGGTTTCCCTGGGAGTACTCCAGTTTCCTCTTCAAGTGGCCGCTGTAAAATGCCCTAGGGCATGCACTTAAGGCGAAAGGGGGTAGGTTCAGAACAAACGTGAGGGGTACTTTTTTTTTACTGAGAGAGTGGTGGATGCCTGGAATGTGTTGCCTGATAGGGTGGAGGAGGCAAACTCATTGGGGGGGGGGGGGGGGGGGGTTTAAGAGGGGCTTGGATGGGCACATGAATGTGAGAAAATAGAGGGATATGGGCATTCTGTAGGTAGCAGGGATTAGCTACGTCGGCACAACATTGTGGCCCAAAGGGCCTGTTCTGTGCTGTACTGTTCTATGTAGTGTGTGGGTGAGTGGCAGAATCTGGGGGAGTTGAAGGGAGGAGATGGGTGGGATTAGTGTAAAATGAGTGCTTGATGGTGGTCACAGACTCAGTGGACCAAAGGGCAATTCCTGTGCTTGTGACACTACACTGGTTAAACATTTATTATGACTTAGAATCAAGCTAAGAATCATTAAAGCACACAAGACTCTAGAGAAGTGACACTTTTTTTTTCCCCTAAAAAGTCAATGGTTTAACTACACGTAACCTTATATTTGAATGTTACTTTAAGTTATGATACAAGACCAACAAGCCAAAGGCACAGACAACAAGCATAGAAATGGCAGAGATATAAAAAAAATTACAGAACGGGATGGACGTGAAAACCTAACAAATAGGAAGCAATCAGCTGCTGAGAGGGATCAAATGCAAATGCTTCTTAAAGAACAAAGGCCATATGGGACATCTTCACTCAATGATCTGGCTCCATAAAGCTGGAGTTTAGAAGTACAACACCTCAGCTGGTACTAATCACATTCTAGTCTTTTATTCTCTACATTTCTTTATCCTGATTGAGAAAACAGCAGGCGGTCTCCATTCCCCACCAAATGATCTCATTTGTCTAAACCACTGCAGCATAACATTTTCCAAGGCACCACATCCCCCATTTTCCGAGGCACCACATCCCCCATTTTCCGATCCATCCCCTGCTCCAAGTCAAAGAACCACCACTGCATATTTTCAGGCGGGAACGTACAACCATTGGCCAATGAGGCACAAAACTATGAAGTCCTCAACTACACTCCCACAAGGACCATAACTAATGGGCATAATTTGGGGATTAACGTCAACCGTGAGGACAGAAAGTCTCAACTTGTGAAGGGAAGTTCATCTTATCATAGGAATTGGTTGAGAGTATTTGTTTCAGCTTTACCAAGCACTTACTGCTCAAAGTTAATGTATCTAACATTGGTCTGGTTATCTTCATCCTGCCACAAGGCCCAGATATCGGTGGGAGTGAGGGCAAAATCCACGAGCGTTTCCTGTGGAGAGACCAAGGGAGTTGTGGAGGTAAATCAGCCACATCAGCCAGCATCACATCAAAGCAACCTTGGCCAATCTTATCCATTTACCTGGTTTTGGTCTGGTAGAACTGCACCGGAAAAAAAAAATCGTAGGCACTTAAATCATTACCCCATGTGTTTAATAATGGAAGGGGTTCTCGAGGAGTCCAAGAAAATGATATATTATTCAAACAACAGCCAGCATGCCGCACCATACACATGGCCAACAGCTCAAATCACAGCTGAGCTTACAAGCCCATGTCAGGTTTGACAAAGAGGAGAGAGCGACCTGCCCAGGCAGAGAAGGCGAGTTTGCAGATGGAGCCAGTTTCCTTCTCCTCATGCCTGAAGTTTAACAGTGACAGTAAAACAGAATGAAAATCAAAGTAAAAACTCTAGATACTGGCAATCAAAAAACAAAAAAAATGCTGGAAATACTCAGGTCGGGCCACATCTGCGTAAAGAGCAAGTCAATGTTTCCGGTTGAAGATTCTTCCTCAGAACTAAAGGCTCTTGGACCCACTTTCCTTCCCACAGATGTGGCCTGACCTTCCAGCGTTAGCTGTTTTTATAATGAAATAGAACAATCCACTCTCATTTTATCTACTGCAAGAATAAGCAGGATGTGGGATTATGAAATTGTTGCAACCACTGAGGCGTGGTTGAAAGGGCAGGACACTCCACAACATTCCAGGAGCTGGGAGTTTCAGGCATGTCAGGGAGGGGAGGGGATTGCAGAAGAGGAGGCAGCATTGCATTAGCAATCAAGGAAACCAATCCCTGCAGTAATGAGGAAGATTGTCTTAAAAGGCTCTTCAAATGAGGCCATATGGGTAGATCTTAGAAATAAAAAGGGGAAGGTGGGGGGTGATTACTTTGCTGGGATTGTACTAGAGGACTCCCAACAGTCAGTGAGAGAGAAGGCAGACCTGCAGGCAAATCAGGTGCAAGAAGAATAAGGAGACACAAGACATTCTGCAGATGCTGGAATCTGGAGCAATACACAAAAAGTGCTGGAGGAACTCAGGTGGTCAGGCAGCAGCAACGTGGCCCTAAACGTCGACTGTTTATTTCCCTCCACAGATGCTGCCTGACCTGCTGAGTTCCTCCAGCACTTCTTGTGCATTGCAAGAGGAATAAGGTTGTAGTAGTAGAGGATTTCAACATCCCCAATAATAAGC
Organism: Pristis pectinata; assembly: GCF_009764475.1. NCBI lineage: Eukaryota > Metazoa > Chordata > Chondrichthyes > Rhinopristiformes > Pristidae > Pristis > Pristis pectinata. Next base: position 47,822,717 of record NC_067418.1, on the reverse strand, counting down.
ATAATCGCCTCTGTGTACAAGAGTTAGAGAGGGCGGAATTTTGACAGTGCACCCTGGAGAGTTTTTTTCCTGTACCAGTACATAGATAATCCTACTGGAGATGAGGCAGTGATTGACCTAATCCTAGGGAACAAAGCCATCCAAGTGGTTAACAAGTCAGTGGGCGAGCACTTTGAGTACAGCGACCATAATTTAGTAAATTTCAAAACCGTTATGGAAAAGGATAAGTTAGTCTGGAAATTAAATACCTGAAATGGGGGAGGGGGGGTGGTGCCGGTGGGAAAAGGCTGGTTTTAATATCATTAGATAGGACCTACCTGGCAAACATAGATTGGAAAGCAGCTACTTGCAGGCAAGTCTACATCCTACAAGTGGACAGGGAGAATGGCTGGTGAAGAAGGTGCACATGACGCTTGTCTTCATTTGCCAGGGCACAGAGCGCAAGAGCAGGGAGGTCTTGTAAAAAGTGAAACACAGAGTTGAGGGCCAATGTGTTCCCATAAGGGTGAAGGGAAAGGATAGCAAGTCCAGAGAACCCTGGACATTAATGGATATTGAGGTTTGACAATGAAACAAAAGAAAAGGAAGCCTCTGGAAGGTACAGAACACTGACAACAAGGCAGGCCCTTAAGGAGTATGCAGAATGTGGGGGACTTAAAATAAAAAGAGGGCAAACTATCACAGGCAGATAAAATTAAGGAAAATCCAAAAGGCATCTTGTAAGTACATTAAGAGCAAGAGGGTAAACAGGGAAAGAGTGCGACCCATTAAGGACCAAAGGGGTAATCTGTGCATGGAGCCAGAAGATGTGGGCGAGGTCTTAAATGAGTACCTCTCATCTGTAACCGCCAAGGGAAAAGACATTGCAGTCAGAGATTTCAGTCGGGATGGCAAAATTCTACAGCGCGTTCAGATTGAAAGGTATTAGTTGCCTTAGCAGGTGTAAAAAGTGGATAGGTCCCCAGGGCTGATAAGATGTATTCCGGCTGCGATGGAAGGGAAGGGAGGAGATTGCTGCTGCCCTGACAGAGATTTTAAACCTCCACTGACCACGGGTGAAGTGCCAGATGACTGCAAGACAAGCAAATGTAGTACCTTTAATTCAAGAAGGGAAGCAGGGATAAGCCAGGCAATTATCGGCCTGTTTGTCAAACAATAGTGGGCAAATCACTGGAAAAAATCCTGAGGGTTAGGACTGCTTGGAAGGGCATTTTGTCATGAATTTGTCAGTGGGAGATCCTGCCTGATTAAGTATGTGGATGAGGTTTACATGGACTTCAGAAAGACCTTTGACAGGGTCGCATATGGAAGGCTGGTCCAAAAGGTTAGAGCCATTGGGATCCAAGCAAGTTGGCAAACAGGACCCAAAATTGGGCTCGGTAAGAGGAGACATACAGGATGATGGTGGAGGGTTCCGACTGTGATTGGAAACCTGTGACCAATGATGTACCACAGAGGTCAGTGCTGGAACTTTTGCTGTTGTATACATTAACAACTTAGATGTGAACGTAGGAGGTATGATTTGGAAGTCTGCAGACGATACAAAAACCTGTTGTGTTGTTGATAGTGAGGAGGGCAGTCGTAAGCTGCAGGTCAATATTGATCAGCTGGTAAATTGGGCAGGACAATGGCAGATGGAATTTAATTCTAAGTGTGAGATGATGCATTTTGTGGGGTGGGGCATTTGGCTACTGAAAACACATCAATCCATAAGATTGATTATGTGCATTTTTCGCAGTTTTCGGTGTTGCACCCACCAGGTATTATCCAAAAACAAGATCGGGTCCTACCCTCACTATAAGAGAACATTAACAGCCAGCTGAAAGGCATTCACAGTGGCCGGATTATTTCGGCCTGGATTGTTCACCCCCAAGCAAACGTGAGCTATTAAACACTAGACCATTCACGCCCACCCCTCGCTACCCTAACAAACGGAAGCGCGGGGGTCGCAGGAGGCACAGTGCGCTCTATCTTTATTGTTCACTGGCGGAATATATTTACAACGAACAATATACACATATACAATAATCAAAATCCATCGGTATCAATGGCGATATTCGACCTTTGGAAACTGCCTTGACACTCCTGGTTTCCAGATGTCAATTGTCCATAAATATCTGGAGTAAATCTATAGGCAATCTAATAGTTAAACCACAGATAGTTTCAGCAAATATCTTGTACTTATACCCAAGAATTTCATAAGGAAGTCATTCTCTTTGGCCCACAGACCACGAGCTCCAATGACAAATCCAAAGAACTCGACGATCTGTACCTTAGTTAATTCCTTAATTTGTTCAATAAGATGCCAATATTTATTACGCTTTTCAGACTAGGCTTTCGAAATTGAGTTGTTGTTATTTCCAAATCTAATGGTGACGTCCACCACGGCCACCTTATTTCCTTTCACAAAGATCACATCTGGCTTCCATAGTGCGCCTCCATCATCCCTTAAATGTGGTTCTATGAAGGGATCCCAGTGACATTGTTCAGCCTTAGTCTTCAGTTTTTTCGACAATCTTATTACGTCGTTTTATACGCATTTGTTTGACCGCCATACACTTTCTGCAGATACGCGCAATGGTTTCGTTAGCAAAGCCGCACCTCCGACAGATTTTCACGGCATCAGGAATGCCCCGACTATGCGTACACCTCGTGGGGTACTGTCCACACCTTAATAAAATGGCATTAACGACCTGGTACCCCTTCCAGGTCTGATTTTTCTTCAGCCATATATTAGAAGTTGTGTCATTTTTAAATTCTTTAACACCGACACCTTGGTAACTCTGTGCAACCCATCTGTCGAACTCGGCCGACCGCCAGTCGATGTTAAATTTCGGCGGTCTGGCTCCATTCTCAGTTTCCTGCCCGAAATTGGCCTCCAATTGCTCATAAAAGCTCTCCGAAGGTCTTTCTGTTGCTCTAGCTTGCCTAGATATATCTTCAGCAATAGTGATGTCCTGTATCACTGCAAGCTTCTTAAATTTTTCCATTGTGGCCTCATTGTTCTCTCCAGCCCATTCAAACAAATGCTTGATGATAAATACCTTCGGATGTCTCAAGGGACTGTCGTTTTCTAATTATCGCAATTGGTACTTGAATCTACAACTTCGGTATACACGGTCCCCCATCTCTTGTTTTGGAATATAAAATTCCATCAGTTGTATCGTGGGAGAGGTGCAGTATGTCCTTGACGGTCTTCTTAATTGTTCTAGCAAGCTCTCTAAGCATGTTTTGAGAAGCTTCTGTTAAAATTAGTTGGAAGTAAATCCTAGGTATCATATAGGTTCTGAGCAGTACGACTTTCTGCATAGGTTTAAGTTTTGCTCTTTGTAACTTATCAAACCACGCATCAAGTTTGGACGCTAGATCTTCCTTTGAGATCCCGCACCAGGGGTCGACCTTTGCTCTGAGATACTTTTCAACGTCCCCTGGCGGTGTGTATGTATGTGTGTATATATATACACACATACATACACACACATATACACACACACACACACGTTTTTCCGGTCCAAACCGCCACTGCTCTTTAGTTATACACGTACATCTTCCGCGTACTGATCCAGTGAAAGCCTTTGGTCTTTTTAATGCTGACTTCCATGCCAGTGCCTTTACAAAAGTCACTCAAAATGTCACTATTCCTGGTCATACCCTCGTAAGAGCCGCTTAAAATTGCTATGTCATCTGCAAAAGCAAGTGCCATGCAATGTGATCTTCCACTTGGTGTTGTAATTTCAACTCCTTGGCCACGATGTTCTAATGTGCTGTTGAGGGGGTCCGTGGCGATATTAAACAGAATCGGCGAGAGGGGATCGCCGTGCTTCACCCCCCTCCTGATCTCAATTCTGTTGGTTTTACTCACACCAACTTCTACTGCTATAGAAGTATTATTATATAGATCCATTACAAGGTCAATAAAGATCTTCCGCACGCAAACCCTCTGTAGAGATTTCATTATCAATTTGTGCCCGACCGAGTCGAACACCTTCGCAAAGTCGACAAAAAGAACAGAGTTCCTTACCACTACATTTTGATCCCCTTATGATGTTCTTGAGAATAGTGATATTCCCATTACAGCCTGGCGTATTCAGCAGGAGTCCCTTTTGTCGATGGCTGATTTTCACCGACACTTAGTCGTTTTGCCAAGATCTTTGTAAGCAGTCGGAGAACCATTGGGCCAATGGTAATGGGCCTCCAATGGTCCAAATTCTTCAGCTGTTCTTTATCATCGGTTTAGGGATTAATACTGTTCTGCTTTTTGTTTTTGAGGCACTCCGGTATGGCACCCGACCTGAGCCCCAACGTGAACAGTCCAGGCAGTAGATCTTCTTCATTATCTAACAGACCTTTAAGATCTTTTTAATTCTCTCCGGACCTGCAGCACCATCTTCCTTTATACCGTTCAGTGCCTCACTGACCTCAGTCCCTTCGATCTTCTTAAGGAGATTTTCTTCATCAAAGTCAGTGGTATGATCTTCAAATTTCCTAAGGTCCGCCTCATTATTGGCCGTACCCAGCTTCTTTTGGAATCACTCGCATACCTCCTCCATTTTCAAGGGGCACTCGCTTTGTGCCGGTGCACCCATCGATTGGCGTGCGAGGCGCTTCTGATCTTTTTCGGAAAGAATCTGAGCGGCTCTATATTCCGTTTCTCTGGGCTGTTCTCCGTTTATTCCTGGAGTTTATTATTTCCTCATTCTTTTTCCTCACGATATATCCTTCAGCTCTTTTTCTGAAAACGTCCAACTAGGTCACTCGTGATGCTCTCAAGCAGACTGATCCCCGAGGCAAAATTGGCTTTGTTCTTCCTATTCCGAAGCAGGTATTCTGCTTGGTCAAGGCTGTCCCTCATATTATGGGACAATTGCCTGATATCATTTGCACTGATTTTTACGTGTTGCCCTCATCAGGGAGTCCTCGCTTTGATCTTTCTCTGCATCTGTATCAACAGCCTCTGCTGTCGATGGATTTTCTTCATCATTTAGCCCACGAGTATCTGCTGGGTCTCTTAATAATATCCTTTGCTTATCTGATATCTGTTTATTAGTCTTAGTTGTTAAGGCTTTTGCAATTTTGACGTTTATGAATTGTGCCCTTTTAAAACTTCCCTCCAACTCTAAGCGGAGTTTAACCTCCTCCTCTGTCCACTGATCTTTCCTGCCAGGTTTCTTCTTTACCAGGAGTGTCTCGGTTCTCTTGGCATTCCTTACCGTCGGACGACGGTGACGCTCGTGTTGTCCGAGACCGCTCTTTGTCTGGAATGCCTTGGTGTACAAGTGGGAAGATCCATGAAGTGGCAGGACGGGGAGAATGGCTGGTGAAGAAGGCACACACGATGCTCACCTTCATTAGCTGGGGCACAGAGCACAAGAGCAGGGAGGTCTTGGTACAACTTCATAAAACATTTGGTTGGGCCATATCTGGAATACTGGGCACAGGTCTGGTCACCAGACCATAGGAAGGATGTGACTGCACCGGAGAAGCTGCAGAGGAGGTTCACTGGGATGTTCACTACAGACCAACTGTTGTAAGTGTAGAGGGATACATGATGGCTGGTATAAACACAGTGGGCCGAAGGGCCTGTTTCTGTGCTGTATGACAATTACTCTGCAATCAATATGTGCACTAACTGCGTTCACAATTACTTTGGCCGAAAACAAATAGCCGCAGTTTCACAAAACTGTTCACGAGCTGTAAAAGGTTGACGGTGGGAAAGTGCATACCTGCGTGGAGAAGAGAGTCGAGATATGATCCAGACTGTAGCGGTTACTCTCAATGCAGCACACCAGCTGGAAGACACAAAACTGGAAAACAATAGTAAGGATGAGCAGCAAAGCAAAGGACAAGCTGTACTCATTCTGATCTTTACGAACAAAAGCATTGCGGTCCTTTTACTTCACTCTGGAGCATCTGGACAGTAACAACACCTACGTTAGACTATTGTTTATTGACTACAGCTCTGCCTTCAATTCAATAATTCCAAGCAAGCTTGTCACCAAACTCCGAGACCTAGGACTCAACACCTCCCTCTATAACTGGATCCTTGACTTTCTAACAAACAGACCGCAATCAGTGAGGATAGGCAGCAATACCTCCGGCACGATTATTCTCAACACTGGTGCCCCACAAAGCTGCATCCTCAGCCCTCTGCTCTACTCCCTATACACTCATGGCTGTGTGGCCAGATTCTGCTCTAACTCCATCTACAAGTTTGCAGATGATACCACCGTTGTAGGTCGTATCTCAAACAGCAATGAGTCGGAGCACAGGAAGGAGATAGAGAGCTTAGTGGAATGGTATCATGACAACAATCTTTCCCTCAATGTCAACAAAACTAAAGAGCTGGTCATTGACTTCAGGAAAGGGGGCGGTGTACATGCACCTGTCTACATCAATGGTGCTGAGGTCGAGAGGGTTGAGAGCTTCAAGTTCCTGGGAGTGAACATCACCAACAACCTGTCCTGGACAAACCATGTAGATGCCACGGCCAAGAAAGCTCACCGGCGCTTCTACTTCCTCAGGAGGCTAAAGAAATTTGGTTTGTCCCCTTTGACTCTCACCAACTTTTACCAATGCACCATAGAAAGCATCCTATCTGGATGTATCACAGCTTGGTATGGCAACTGCTCTGCCCAGGACTGCAAAAAGCTGCAGAGAGTTGTGGACACAGTCCAGCGCATTACAGACACCAGCCTCCCATCCTTGGACTCTGTCTTTACCTCTCGTTGTCTTGGTGAAGCAGCCAGCATAATCATAGACCCCACCTACCTGGGACATTCTCTCTTCTCTCCTATTCCATCGGGTAGACGATACAGAAGCCTGAAGGCATGTACCACCAGACTTAAGGACAGCTTCTATCCCACTGTGATAAGACTATTGAACGGTTCCCCTATACAATGAGATGGACTCTGACCTCACGATCTACCTTGTTGTGACCTTGCACCTTATTGCACTGCACTTTCTCTGTAGCTGTGACACTTTACTCTCTACTGTTATTGGGTTTTTTTTTTACCTGTACTACCTCAATGCACTCTGTACTGACCCAACGTAACTGCACTGTGCTATGAATTGACCTGTACGATCAGTTTGTAAGACAAGCTTTTCACTGTACTTCGGTATAAGTGACAATAATAAACCCATACCAATACCAATAAAACCTCAACAGACTGAGTCAATGCTCCGGTTGCTTTAGTTCAAAACCTACTAGGGATTCAGGATAATTTAAATCCAGTTAATTAAATAACCAGGAACAATGACTGATTCTTCAAGGCAGGGAGATCAACCAGCCTGTATTAATTCCAGATCTACCAGCTTTTGGTCACTGAAATGGCCAGTACATTAATCCATTGAATCAAGCTACTACAATAAATAAAACCAAATCAGACCATCCAGCATCCACCAAAGCATCAGTTTCAGGCACAACAACATCTGGGGCGTGTGCCTACATTGGGACGGTTGTCCCAACAGTCTAGTCAACAAAAGCTTGATGTAGTTGTATGTCTCCAGTCAATGCCCCAGACTTCATCATCCTGCCTGGATATAGCCTGCCCCACTGGCAGGTCAGACTCAGCAGGGATTACAGCACAACAGTATGCAGCCCAAAGTATTCTACGGGTACTGAACTGAACTCCAGGGCCCTGAGGTCTTATGATATGAAGGCAAGTGAGCATGGAGACCACCTAGAGTTTTCCTCAGCTCATGAATCAGTACCACTCAGCGATCAGCACAGCTTGGATGTAGCGCAAAGCAGCAAGAGCACTGGATCAGGGATGGCACCGTCCATCACTGGGTGACACCCCGAGACCACTGACCAAGCTACAATGGACACATCCACCGGCCTGGGTCTGCCGCAAGCAGCCAAAAGAACACGAGAGATAAACTGAATGAACCTCACTCTCACCAATCTGTCTGCTGCACGTCTGCCACGGTATCGGTAGAAGTCACAACCACACAGTCCCCATGAAGACTAAACCCCCCACCTTCACACTATAGACACTCTCCAATATGTAGCACTACGGCCATGTTAAATGCAATAGATTCAGCTCAAAACTAGGCATCCTTCAAGCCATCAGCAAAGCTGCAGTACACCACCACCTGCAAACTGAAACCTTAAGACACATGATATCCTTCACTCTACCATTATCACCGAGTCTGTCGAACAACCCTGGTTCAAAAAGGAGAGAACATCAACATAAAAATGAGGTGCCAACCAGATTAACCTGCAACACGTGCGACACTATTGAACAGTTCCCTTATACGATGAGATGGACTCTGACCTCACAATCTACCTTGTTGTGACCTTGCACCTTATTGCACTGCACTTTCTCTGTAGCTGTGACACTTTACTCTGCACTGTTATTGTTTTTACCTGTACTACATCAATGTACTCTGTACTAACTCAATGTAACGAATTGATCTGTACAAACGGTATGCAAGACAGGTTTAACCAAAACACAGCAGAAACAGCATGCCGACAGAGGTAGGTGATCCCACCACCGAGCACTGCAGCACTACGGTGACCCACCAGGAACAATGGTGAACAATCAAAACAACTTAAGACCCGAGGCAGCTCCATGTACATCCTTATCTTCAGCACTGGAGCAGCCCAGGAGGAGGAAGCAAAGGGCAACCACGTTCATCCAGAAGCGCTGCGCGGATATCCAGCTCAGCCTTCCAAGGCTCCCAGCATTGGTATTGGTTTACCGAGGTACAGTGAAAAACTTGTCTTGCCTACCGATTGTACAGGTCAGTTCATTACACAGTGCAGTTACATTGAGTTAGTACAGAGTGCATTGAGGTAGTACAGGTAAAAACAATAACAGTACAGAGTAAAGTGTCACAGCTACAGAGAAAGTGCAGTGCAATAAGGTGCAAGGTCACAACAAGGTAGATCGTGAGCTCAGAGTCCATCTCATCGTATAAGGGAGCCATTCTTCAGCCAATTTAATTCCACCCAGAATTGACAAACAATGGAGCAGACTGGAGACAGTGAAGGTTATCGCCTTAACGTGTCACGACCCAATGAAAAGCAGAAAACATCAGAGCGAAATAAAAAGGCAGCCCACTTGACTGGCACCATTTACCAATCTAAACATTTGTTTCCTCCCTCAAAGCTTGTCTGCTGCAGTGCCAATGATCTACAACATGCACTACAGCCGCTAACATCAACACAGCTCCAAAGCCTTTGACCTGCAGAAGGAAAAGTAGTGATGTTTCACGCTCAAGGTCCCACCCAAATCACACAACACCTTGACTTGGAAATGTATCACCTCCGTTCACCCGCACTGGGCCTGGAGCTCCGTGCATGACAGAAATGTGGGAGAGTTACTACAAGGTCTGCGAGCAATTGATTATCTTCAATTGAATTGGGGATGGATATTAAATTCTGGCAATGTTCTCGTCAATCAGGAGCAGAAAATACAGGAATTTAGTGACAATGGAGAGGAGCAAGTCAATAATGAAACAACATCTTAAGTGCATGAATAGAGACAGATTTGTTGAGCCTTTAAGCTTGCGATGGTACCTGTCCACGTTTGGGGCAGTGCAGATAGACCCCCAGGAAGAAGCCGGAAGAGGAATACGCCAAACGCAGCTTGTGACCCAGGCTGCCGGTGTGTCGTAGCTCCTTACTGGCCGGCATGAATGCCAGCATGTCCGCAACCATCAGGCAGATCTGATCCTAAACGAGACAAATCAATGCACGCTGGTTAGTGCTGGCGAACCAGCTTATTGTCTGCAACAGCCTGGCACCCTGAATTTCAAGGTGGTTGGTATAATCAATGCACAAAGCATCTGACGACTTCTGGCACTGAAAAAATTTACTTCCCAAATTGCAAGTCACCTCTTGCTCGACAACTTGCACTGTTCTTCAAAAATGTCATCTCACCTCAACGTCCCAGTGGTTTGATGAAGTTAGGCCTGGTACTTCATGGCTTCAAGATACTTCAGTTAAGCCTGGTACTTCAGGAGATTTATGCTGTTGCATTGCTGATCATAATAGAATCTGCAATAATCCTACTGATCATAATAAGCTCGCATGGCTTATTTCTTAGTTCAAGCTCCCTGGCCCAGAAGGCTAACAAATGAATCCATGGAACCTTATTCCTACAGGTGGCAAGTTGTTATTGGATTTCAAAATATTTTACTCTGTCTCTCTCTAATTTCAAGTCACTATTTCATTCTCCACTATTCACATTTCTAAACCCATAAATCTTCTTGGTTAAGGGGACAATTATTCTGTCGTTTCACAAGGTCCCAGTTGCCCAGTTTTCAGCTTGTACCGCCAGCAACTTCCGTAACAAGAACAAGGCAAAAGGACTAACCAACAGGACGTGATACAAGACTTCCTGCTCTGGCCAATTCTGCAAGAAATTAAAGCTCATGATCTGACTGATCTTTGTACCAACAGGGGCTAAAGACTAGGAACCTCGTACTTAAGACCAGAGGGAAAGAGGAGGATTGGGCATCCTGACCACTACAAACGTCCCATCAAGCCTTCCAACCCATCCAATGTACAAAGTGTTTGATGCAATGTTATTCCTTTTAGTACATATTAATAAGTCAGATTGTTTGTAAAATCACCCTACATGCCTTGGAGAATTTGGGACTGTAGCCCTGGGACTAAGTGATAGTTGTAGATGGCCCCAGTCAACTATTACAACAGTTATTAGGACATAAAAGTCCCAGATAGGTGAAAACCAGGGGTCCCTGACAGGAAGAATTCCTATAACCTTAGCTGAAGTACAAAACTACACATAGTGAGGAGCATTTACCCTAGTGAAGAGGACACCCAGAAAAAACTTTTACAAATTTCGATAGATGTAGTGGAGAACATTCTGACTGGTTGCATCACCGCCTGGTATGGAGGCTCCAATACACAGGATTGCAAGAGACTGCAGAGGGTCATAGATTCAGCCAGCTCCATCACGGGCACAACCCTCCCCACCATCAAGGACATCTTCAAGAGGCGGTGTCTCAAGAAGGCAGCATCCATCACTAAGGACTCTCACCATCCGGGACATGTCCTCCTCTCGTTACTACCATTGAGGTGGTGGTACAGGAGCATGAAGACCCACACTCAATGATTCAGAAATGGCTCCTTCCCCTCTGCCATCAGATTTCTGAACGGTCCGTGAACACTATCTCGCTATCCCTTTTGTTTTGCACTATTTATTTTGGTAATTTTATCTCTTACACTGTACTGCTGCCACAAAACAACCAATGTCACATCATAATAAATCTGATACATGATACTAAATGCACAACCTGCCATGATATCCACAGCACTCAATGATACACTTACAATGATACAGACCCACAATACATACCTTGTAGGACCAGAGTCGTAGTTTATGGTCCTGACACAGAGCAAAGATAAATGCATCATGTTCCAAGACCTGAACCGCAAGGCTGACAGGTAGATCTGAGGGACCTTGCTCACCTCTGCAAAGCACATAAAACTTCTGGTTATCTTTTAACAGCATTTATTTCGCTTTATTAACCACCATTACTCCATCCCTTCTACCATTCAGCTCTATTATACTGGAGGGAGGTAACAAACACCTCCCCCCACCCCCCGACCCCCCCCCCCAACCACGCGCCCCCACCCCCCTAACCACCCACCCCCCCCCCAACCTTAACCTAACACAGTGTGGACTACACAGCACTTCCCTCAACCGCACTAATCAAGGACAAAAGGACAACTTGCTCTCACAGCAGCCGGGGGAGAAAGGGTTTGCTCGCACTGACCTGATAGCGGTTGACATCCATCCTGTGAGCAGCCTTTGCATGACGGAGCTTTGCTTCAATTCCAGTAAAGCTGCAGAGCCTGCAACAACAAAACAGTCAGCCCTACTTTCATCCATTACGTTCAAGTCATGACTGAGTAGAGGTCCAACGCACGCCCGTTTCACCAACAATACGCATTATTTCAACGCGCCTTGGTTGGAGAAGCTTAATGAACAGATACACGAGAGTGAATTCAAGGCTGGAGTTCACTGAAATTTCCACAGAATAGATATCTAGGAGTGAGTTAAAGAATGTAATTCAAGAAAGGTTTGGGTTGTTTATGTACAGAATAAATTAAGGCATTAGTCAAATAAAATTAGAGGGCCTTAGATGTCATAAATCTCAACCCACTGCCGCTTTTATAACAGATGCGCGGGGATGCTTTGAACTATCATTTTGTTCTGTTCTGTTTCTTCCTGCCCTCCTCCCCAAGAACAGATCCAGTTGCTTCATTATACCCCGCCTCAGCTGGCTTGGCCCACCATAGGAACAGAGGGATCTTGTGGTCCACGTCCGTAGATCCCTCAAGGTTGCCGCGCAGGTCGATAGGGTTGTTAAGAAGACGTATGGTGTGTTGGCCTTCATTAGTCAGGGTATTGAATTCAAGAGCCATGAGGTGATGTTGCAGCTCTATGGAACTCTGGTCAGACCACACTTGGAGGATTGTGTTCAGTTCTGCTCACCTCATTATAGGAAGGATGTGGAAGCTTTAGAGAGGGTGCAGAGGAAATTTACCAGGATGTTGCCTGGATTGGAGAGCATGTCTTATGAGGATAGGTTGAAGGAGCTAGGGCTTTTCTCGTTGGAGAGGAGGAGAGGGGACTTGATAGAGGTGTACAAGATGATAAGAGGCATTGATTGAGTGGACAGTCAGAGACTTTTCCCCAGGGCGACAGTGACTAACACAAGGGGACATAATTTTAAGGTGATTGGAGAAAGGTATAAGGGGGATGTCAGGGGTAAGTTTTTTTTTACACACACACACAGAGTGGTGGGTGCGTGGAACGCACTGCAGGCAGAGGTTGTGGGGGCAGATACATTCGGGACATTTAAGAAACTCTTAGATAAGACGCATGAATGATAGAAAAATAGGGGGCAATGTGGGAGGGAAGGGTTAGATAGAACTTAGAGCAGGATAAAACGTCGACACAACATTGTGGGCCGAAGGCCACGTACAGTGCTGTAGTGTTCTATGTTCCAGAAGTACGTTCAGATAAAATCAGTGTCATCTATTAGTCAGTCAACACTGTGAACAAATCACAAACACAGCTTGCATACACCAGCCTCAGACAATCAATCCCTGTTGTGCCAGAGTTAAGCAGGATTGTTCGCTGATCCGACAGAAATAAGCCTCGCACATGCAATGCTGCAAACACACTTTATTGCTGAGTTACAAGTGGTACTTATCTCAGGAGCGCGCCAGAGCCCGTTTAACTGCAGTGCCCCGCTCCAATCGGTCCACAGCATCAGTCGCGACCTAACCTGTGGTGAACCCCAGATCCAAGAGACCTCACTACCGGTGTGCTCACTCTTTTATACCCTGGTAACTTCTCTCCGCCCCACACCTGGGTCGATCCTTTGTCCAGGTCGACCCATCACGTGACCGTGGCCTCGGGCACTGCAGGCTCATGTCACTGCAGAGACAATACCTCAGTTACCCAGCACCCAGGTCACCCTTCCCCCGCGCACACACACGCACACACACACGCGCGCGCACAAACACTGGATCCCAGCGATTGTTCCTTGCGCTCTCTGGCCGACATTTCAGGATCCTTACTACAATCCCCACTCCATTTAGCGACGGAGCCTACAATACCTGCAGTATCTTGCTCGGGAAGCTGGATTATCAGAATCCCTCCAGATGCAGAAGCCAGCGCAAACAGGGCCTCTCCGTCACTATTCAGCCAGGTTGCTGACGCCGTTGAGTTAACAGTGTGGCCGGGGACACCAGGAATCAAAAAGCTGTGCGCTGGATCACGCAGGTTCAGCTTCCCAATATCGGTAAAGATGGACTGGATGTGACCTTCACTGATCAGCTCCTGTGGAGAGAGAGAGAGAGAGAGACAGGACTGATGCAGATCAATACAACAGCCAAATAGCAGGCAACCTTCAGACCCATATTTGGCTTCAGGGCACTTAGTGGCTGAATGAGTTTACACAGTCAGATCCCGACTTCGAGGACATGGCGAAATTTCCTTCAGCCTACACTTTCCGAGTAATAAAACTCAATTCTGCACCAGTACAAAATTTTACATGCACCATTGTACAACAGATGTGGGCAGTGAAGGTGCGACACTGGCACAGCAGAAGTGTGAGGATTAGAGCCAAGGATATTGTTGAGATTTACTGTGGAGCAACCAAGCAGCACCTGAACGGGGTGCATTACATGGGATTGTGCTCCTCGGTCATCTTTTCTGACCTGAGCCTTGACACCCTTTTATTCTGGTATTAATTTGGGTAACGTAGCCCCAAACGTGGTCCCTTACGAATCTTTAAAGCTTTGATAAATTAATCTTACTCTTCTCCAGATTCCTTGTGTACAGGATAAGATCTCTTTATTAGTCACGTGTACATCGAAACACACAGTGAAATACATCTTTTGCGTAGTGTTCTGGGGGCAGCTCGCAAGTGTCGCCACGCTTCCGCCGCCAACATAGCACGCCCACAACTTCCTAACCCATACGTCCTGGGAATGTGGGAGGAAACTGAAGCACCCGGAGGAAACCCACGCAGACTCACGGGGAGAACGTACAAACTCCTTACAGACTGCGGCGGGAATTGAACCCCAGTCGCTGGCGCCGTAATAGCGTCACGCTAACCGCTACACTACCGTGCCTGCCCAGTTCAAGTCACAAGCTCCCTTTATCAGCTGAGTGGCACTCCATTAATCTTCTACGGAGATTGTAAACCACTCTGTACTCACAGGCTCATTGTTTTTCCCTGCGATGAGCATCCTCGCTAGTAAACAAAAACATCAGCGGTGCTTAGAACCCCTCATCACGTACTACAAAAACAATCCCTGACATCCAGATAAGGCAGAGTCACTTGTGGTCATTCGATCTTTCTGAGAGAGTCCAAAAGTTGTGGGCTCAAACCCAACTTCAGAACTCAACTGCAACTTAATTGAGGCTGGCACGACCTTTCCAATGAGGTTTAGCAGGGAGCTTCCCCACTTGTTCTGGCTAACTCCCCTACCTCAGTCTATGACAAATGCTGCAGTTCTTCCAAATCGACAGTAACCTCTGCAGGAATGCAATAAGTTGACTGCAGGCACCAAATAAGTACAATCAGTGACTGGGGCTCTTCGAGACACTGCTGGAGAAGACTGAGAAGGCCACGTTTCATCAGGAACCACTCTCCCCATTGCTACTCTGTACCAATTAACTCACCCACAAGGAAGCACACTCCTGCAGAGGAGGAGACTAAACCGTCGATACACACAAACTTTCACCTGAAAGGGCAGCACAAACATGAAGCTTGATTTTGGAAAACAGCTCAGTGTACAGGATACCCTGCCTGGAAGTGCACAAAATGAAGATTTAGAAGGGCCAGTAATGACAAGTAGACACACCAACTCTCGCTCCCCATAGTATTTAAAGTTCTAATCTTATAGAACACTACAGCACAGTACAGGCCCTTCGGCCCACAATGTTGTGCCAACGTTTTATCCTGCTCTAAGATCTATCTAACCCTTCCCTTCCACGTAGCCCTTCATTTCTCTATCATTCATGTGTCTAAGAGTTTCTTAAATGTCCCTAATGTATCTGCCCCCACACCTCTGCAGGCAGTACGTTCCACACACCCACCGCTCTCTGTGTAAAAAAAACTTACCCCTGACATCCCCCTTATTCCTTCCTCCAATCATCTTAAAATCATCTCCCCTCATGTGCTAACATTGTCGCCCTGGGAAAAAGTCTCTGACTGTCCACTTGATCTATGACTCTTCTCATCTTGTACACCTCTATCAAGTCACCTCTCATCCTCCTCCTTTCCAAAGAGAAAAGCCCTAGCTCGCTCAACCTATCCTCATAAGACATGCTCTCCAATCCAGGCAACATCCTGGTAAATCTCCTCTGCACCCTCTCTAAAGCTTCCACATCCTTCCTATAATGAGGCGACCAGAACTAAATACAATACTCCAAGTATGGTCGAACCAAAGTTCTATAGAGCTGCAACATCACCTCGCGGCTCTTGAACTCAATACCCCGACTAATGAAGGCCAACACACCATACGCCTTCTTAACAACCCTATCGACCTGCATGGCAACCTTTAGGGATCCATGAACGTGGACCCCAAGATCCCTCTGTTCCTCCACACTGCTAAGAGTCCTGCCATTAACCTTGTATTCTGCCTTCAAATTCAATCTCCTGAAGTGTATCACCTCACACTTATCCAGGTTGAACTCCATCTGCCACTTCTCAGCCCAGCTCCGCATTCTATCAATATCCTGTCGTAATCTACAGCAACCTTCTACACTATCCACACCACCACCAACCTTTGTATCATCAGCAAACTTACTAACCCACCCATCCACATCCTCACCCGTCATTTATAAATATCACAAGCAGCAGGGGTCCCAGAACAGATCCCTGCGGAACACCACTGGTCACCGACCTCCAGGCAGAATACGCTCCATCTACCACCACCCTCTGTCTTCGATGCTTAGACACTTCAGTCATGAGGAAGCCGCATCATAATATCTTTACAGCCCAACTACTCAGGGTCCAGCCAACAATCCTGACCCTATCCCAACGCCTCTACAAAGTGACAACTTACACTTCGGTACATGCGGGAGGGGTGGGGGAGTACAATCCTGTGCACGGTCTGGTTGGTGGCAATGAGTAAAGTCACACGGTCGTGAGTCTCGTGCACGTGAACTCCACCCGGCAGCACGTGACAGTTCAGGAACTTCAGGCGCACGGTGTTGTTGAGGAGGTTGGTATCCAAAGACTGTTCTATCAGTTGCAGGGTGTCACCAGAGCTGGTCCTGAGGACAACAGACAGAGCATTAATAGTTGAAATCTTTCCCATTGACAGTCAAATCATGCAACAAGTTTTGAGAGGAGGATAACAAACAAGCAGAATAAATTACAGAGCTCACCCCCATAATAGTGCACTTTAAAAACATACTTACCACAGTCCCTTTCAATAAAAGGCACAGATCCAGAGGGCCCAAAGCTTCTTACAACCAGTGGATGCTGCAAATTGCAACCTTCATGGAAGATCCCTACCATTTTTAGTTGCCTTGATTTTAAACTGGTTCAGCAATTTCGTCAGTGGTGTTCTCCTGGAGAAGACTCAGGATGGGGTTTTAACATTGGGGTTTTATTTTGTTTTCCCAAACTTACCTTTCTCGTCCAAGTAAGGCCAGCACACTGGAACTAAAAGTAGCAGCTCTTTCACAGTGACTGTTAAACTGACGGTGAATAATCAGGTACAGAAGGGATGGTGTGTCGTCAGGCCAGAGTTGACAGTTGACTATGCCTGGTAGCATGTACACGAGGCGCTGCCTCAAGAAGGCAACATCCATCATCAAGGATCCCCACCATCCAGGCCATGCCATCTTCTCGGGCAGGTGGTACAGAAGCCTGAAGTCCCACACCACCGGGTTCAAGGACAGCTACTTCCCTTCAACCATTCGGTGCTTGAACCAACCGGCACCACCCTAATCACTGCAGTTTAGCAACACTAGGATCACTTTGCACTAAAATGGACTTTGTTTTGTTCTAATTGTGTTCCTTCTTGTAAAAATTGAGTTCATGTTTTTCTTGTGAATATTGTGTATCTAATGCTATGTGCCTGTGATGCTGCTGCAAGTACTTGTGCAGATGACAATAAACTCGACTTTGACTTTGTAACAGTAAGACATCTACAGAGGCTACATGTGGAGATAATCATTTAGCATTAACATACACACCCTTCACTACAGCAATCATAACGTGATGAGTGTCTTGCAGACAGGAGTACTGGGATATACCAAAGTTCAAAGCAGCGGTCTGGCTGGAAGTGTAAGGCACTTCACAAAGTGCACTCCAATCTGGTGGACTACCAGTTACATACTTTCCAGCTGCTCGCTACAATACTACTGAAGCTCATTGGAGATTTTCTTTTAAATTCAGCTCAAATTTTCAGTAATGTGCCACCAAAATGTGAGCCATGTCCATTCAGCCCAATCCAGTAAGGCTGCGCCTTGCAAGTAAAACACTAAGTCTGGCACCAAGCAGTACCGACCCACGGCAAGTTATACTTCAAATTGCGTACGACTGCGGGAGAGCACTGCCACTCAGCAGCCAGACTACAACACCCGAAAAATCTGGGACGTGCTGCTGTTCCCAATCCGAGTCTAAGAATTATGATAACTGTAGTAAGTGCCTCTGTTGTCAAACCACACACAATCAGTCTCCAACAGCTATGCACCATCTACAGGGGTTCCTTCGGCAAGAAATGCTTACCAGTGTATGAACCGATTTCTGGTGACAGATTGCACCTTCCCATTTTCTTCATAGAAGAATCCACCGGCACTATCGGAGTACTTCACTCCTGGGATCGCATTCACACCTGCAGAACAGACACAGTACATCAGCCATTCATCCTCGGCTCACGGACTTTGGGAAGTCCCAAGTAAAGGACGCGTGCATCCTAAACAAAAACCATGAAGCAAGTCGGCTGCAAAGACACAAACGTTGACACTTTTCATAAGGACCACTCGGTAAAGACAAGGTGATGAAGGGTTAAGATATTTATTAGTCACATGTACATCGAAACACACAGTGAAATAGGAGTCTTTCTGCATTACTGAGAATCTGCTGGGGGCAGCCTGCAAGTATCGCCACACTTCCGGCGCCAACAGATCATGCCCAAAACTTCCTAACCTGTATGTCTTTGGAATGGGGGAGGAAACCGGAGCACCCGGAGGAAACCCACGCAGACACAGGGAGAATGTACAAACTCCTTACAGACAGCAGCAGGAATTGAACCCGGATCGCTGGCGCTGTAACAGCGTTACGCTAACTGCTATGCTACTGTGCCATTTAGTTGTGAAGAAGGGGCATTTTGACGGTGATGTTGAGGGACTGTGATATACATTTCCAACAAAGGATGGCATACGACTTGGAGGCTGCGATGTACCCACGTACTGCTGCCCTCATCTTTCTAGAGGTCAGGTGCTTGGCGAGTTCCCGCAATGCAGCCGAGGAGATGCAAACATTTGCGGTGATGGATAGAATGCTGAAGGTGGGTGGATGTGTCCTGGTTGAACTTATTGGAACTGCATTCGTCCAGGCAATCGCAGAACTTTCATCCTTTTTTTTGGTTAATTCACTGACGAAGAGGTCACTGGCGAGAACTACTTTAATATGCATACTTTATTGTTCTTTTTTGTGCGGTGGGCTGTCTCGAACTGCTGCAGTTCTCGTGGTGCAGGTACTTATACTGCACTGTCTAGCAGCGAGTTCCAGAATTTTGACTCGCTGCTAAACAGTGATGGTGAGAGACCTTTGGGGGTGGGAACTTGCAGTTGGTGATATTGTATGCCCTTCTCAGGATGAAGGTCAAAGGAGCTGCTGGAAGATCTGTCAGAAAAGCCTCAGCAAGTTATATATTTCCCTACACCAAAGGAAGCCACTTTGGCCCATTGTGTCTATGCTGGCTCACAAACAATCCCTATCCCCACTGTAACCCATTCTCCCCACATTCCAAGCTTACGCAAGCTTATATGCATGTTTTCCACATTCCCAACTTATTGCAAACTGATGATGTATCTTTATCGGTCACATGTACATCGAAACACAGTGAAATGCATGTTTTGCATAGAGTGTTCTGAGGGGCAGCCCGTGAGTGTCGCCACGCTTCCGGCGCCAACACAGCACGCCCACAACTTCCTAACCTGTACGTCTTTGCAATGTGGCAGGAAACCGGAGCACCCGGAGGAAACCCACGCAGACACACAGGGAGAACGTACAAACTCCTTACAGACAGCGGCGGGAATTGAACCCAGGTCGCTGGCGCTGTAATAGCATCACCGCTACACTACCGTGCCTGGTGGAATGGCTCCGGGAAGTCACGAGTCACGCACAGCAGAAAACTCAGCTTCCACCGCGATTACTCATCCAGTAAGGTTTGTCAATTTTCAATGACAATGGCCCGCCCCTCACCGTACCGACGGTGCAAATGGTGTGGATTCTGCAGTGGTAATGCCGCTGATTATCAAGGGGAGATGGTTAGACTCCCCTCGTTGGAGTTGATCAGTCCTGTACTTGTGGCACGGCTGTTACTCGTCATGCCTGGATGTTGTCCAGGTCTTACACGTGCCCACAAACTGCTCTATTTTCCAAGGAGTTTGAACAGAACCAAACACAGAAATTAGCAACAAAAAAAAAGCCCACTTTTAGAAGGTGACTTAAAATGCAGCTGAAGATGGGTTGGGACTCCTACGGTGTTATCCTAGGGTTGAGAATTGGTCTCTGCTGACATCTGGCTGCAATCATACCTCCCACAACAAGAAGAGATCCCCCTCCACCAGTTCCAACGATCAGTTTTACATGTACTTTTCAATACTAAACTTGGTCAGATTCTGCCTCGACATCAAGGGCAGTAGTTGTGAAATTCTACCTTTGGGGGCGTGTTTGGAACCGAGTCAAGAGGTTCTGACAAAACCCAAACCGACCAGTGTGAACTAACAGCAGTGTTAGTGCACTGATGACAGAAAATACAATTGGTAGAGCAGCAATTAGCCAGTTTGTGTTTGTCTTTCTTATGGCAAAGCAGTGGTGGCAACCTACGTAATTTAGGCCCCCATTTTGGAGCCTGTTTCTGGATTAGTTATTGCTGAGAAAAAATGAGAGAGCGTGGTCTTTAATGATTCTTTCCATTGTTCCAAATTTGAATTACCATCTCTGTAAACAACTGCCATAAAATCTTTGTTCACTTTGTATCCAGTTCAGAGCAGTTTATAACTTGGTCCAGTCCAAGTTGTGACAGATTCTTTGTTCGGGACCTGGTTGCTATTCCACTGAGATCTTCATTGTCCTTAGCTACTAAACAAGGTGCATCACCGAAATCTCTCCAACAGTAGTCCCTTTGCACTGCGATCTTGGCACGTCTTCCATCAGGTGGATCAGGTGCAATGGATTCACAGAGGTGCAATGGGTGAAACCTTCTGCTACCTGGGGTTGAGGGTCGGGGGATGGTTGGGAACAACAGCAGCTAGCCAATGGCTAGCGACTCAGTGCTCCGGTGACTGTGTGCTCAGCTGCACGCCCAGTGTCTCGGCAGGTGCATCTATCCGTATACCCTACAGTGCAATACATCAGGGAAAAATGTCCATTCTTTACTCCTGCACACCACAGGTTCCCACGGGCTTCTGCAGAATGCTTGCACGTGATCCGTCCTGTGCTCCGTGGAGAGGTCCTGCCTGAGGAATCTTCCACTTTGCCAGGTGACACAGGGTATCTGCCACCACGCAGCCATTCCGCCAGCCTGTCCACATGGCTTTGAAGTCCACCAGTATCTACCCAACAATGCACTACACCAGTGTTTTCTTCATTTGCATGAGAATGCATATACCCTGGTCGAAGGAGTTCAGAGCTTTGAGAGCACGCGACCTCTTTTGCGAAGATTGTTACTGCTGAAGATTTAAAACAGGGGAGCAAACGAGAAAACCATTCACCAGTCAGAGAGAGCGAGGAATCATTGCAGAAACCTGGTCAGTGTGTCCCGTCCCAGCCCTGACACACCGGGCAGATCGGTCCGGGATTCGGGGGTTCCTGCGACCTATCTGCCCTCTCCCCTGGGCAATGGAGGGAGGATCAGGGTAGACGGGGCGCGGGTAACTGATCAAGGCACACGCTTGGCAGACTGGGGGGGGGGGGGAATGTACGGGACAGGAGGCACCTGGGAGACAGGGAGCATGCCTGGGGGGGGGGGGGGGGCGGGGGGACAGGGCAGGAGGCACACCTGGGGGACAAGGCAGAGGAGGTGGGGGACTGGGCAAAGGGTACGCCTGGGGGTGGACGAGACGAGGAACGGGGCGCACCTGGGAAAAGGAATGGGCATACGCCTGGTGGGGGGGGGGGGGTAGAGATGGGGCAGAGGCGCGCCGGGAGGACGGGACGGGACAGGACACGGGGAGTGGGAGGTGGGGCGGGGGACGCGCCGGAGGAACGGGACGGGGGCGCGCCCGGGGGGGAGGGGGGACGGGGGCGCGCCCGGGGGGGGCGGGGGGGCGCGCCGGGTTTGAGGGGGGATGGGGGCGGGGGCGCGCCCGGGGGGAGGGGGGGACGGGGGCGCGCCCGGGGGGAGACGGGGGGCGGGGGCGCGCCCGGGGGGAGACGGGGGGCGGGGGCGCGCCCGGGGGGAGACGGGGGCGGGGGCGCGCCCGGGGGGAGACGGGGGGCGGGGGCGCGCCCGGGGGGAGACGGGGGGCGGGGGCGCGCCCGGGGGGAGGCGGGGGGCGGGGGCGCGCCCGGGGGGAGACGGGGGGCGGGGGCGCGCCCGGGGGGGAGACGGGGGGCGGGGGCGCGCCCGGGGGGAGACGGGGGGCGGGGGCGCGCCCGGGGGGGAGACGGGGGGCGGGGGCGCGCCCGGGGGGGAGACGGGGGGCGGGGGCGCGCCCGGGGGGAGACGGGGGGCGGGGGCGCGCCCGGGGGGGAGACGGGGGGCGGGGGCGCGCCCGGGGGGGAGACGGGGGCGCGCCCGGGGGGGAGGGGAGACGGGGGGGGGGGAAATGAGCGCGCGAACCGCATGTGATCAGACGGACGGCGGGCCCGGGTCAACCCCCACCTCCCCGTCCCTCCCGCCCCCGGCCCCCGCCCCCTCCTCGCCCCCTCCTCACCCAGGTCGGCCCGCACCTCCCGCCAGGCCGGGAGGTCCCGCTCGGCGCCGCCGATCTCCAACAGGCTCCGCTCCCACACCGCCGCCATCTTACCGCACTGCACGCCGGGAGGGGGCGGCGCCGCCATTTCCCGCCCGCGCCGCCCGGGTTCGAATCCCTTAAAGCGGCACACGCCCGGCCCGATTTACCGCTGCACAACCATAATTTTCTTAAAGCGATGTCGCCTGAGAGACTCCCCCATCCTCGGCCTGCATTTCGCCTTTAAGAAGACCACTGAGGTCCATAGTAGTTAATTGGGCTGCAAGTTCCAGTGATTCTGCTGTAGCACTTGCTCTTGAGATCCAATAATTTTCTCCCCTGTTCTTCTTCACTACTTCAGTATCTGGAGACTCAGCATCCAAACGTGCGAGAAGATTAGAAGCAGGAACAGGACATTTGGCCCCTTGTACAATTTTGTTTAATTTATGTGAATGTTGTGTATCTGATGCAATGTGCCTGTGATGCTGCTGCGAGTAAGTTTTTCATT
This sequence comes from Pristis pectinata, assembly GCF_009764475.1. Lineage (NCBI taxonomy): Eukaryota > Metazoa > Chordata > Chondrichthyes > Rhinopristiformes > Pristidae > Pristis > Pristis pectinata. The sequence goes on along the minus strand of NC_067418.1, from coordinate 47,799,572 downwards.
GCACCTGTGCACACATGGACTTGTGCCTATGACAATAAACTCGACTTTGAGATGACGGGACCATGCAACACGATCACGGCTGATTTTCCACTGCAACACTAGTTCCTTCACCAGCATCCATAAAAAAAATCAGCAATCATCTTTAAAACTGTCATCTATAGTGCAGGGTCTCCATGGCTCTGAAGGTGAGGTTCCTGTGAAGTACATACTGAACTCACCAGCAATAAAGTATAAATAATTCTGTTCCCTCTGCAACGTGAGATAATGGTGCAATAATTCTTAATAGGTACCAAAGACTCTTTTGTTGAATCTTTTCTTCTGATCTTATTTGAAGATTTAAAAGAAAAATTAAATATTCTCTTTCTATAATTTTCACATCTTTCACTTTCTAATTCCCATCTTTTCTCCTTTGTTTGCTTTTCTCTCTGCACCCTTCCACATTCACCAGAAAGATATTCATGGTTCAGGAAGGGGGTTCAGTTAAGGACGGGCAATACTGCTTGCCCATATCTTGCGAATGGATAAGTAAGTTAATACGTCGCTGATTCTTAATACACTTTGGCTTATTATGTAGACTTCACTTGAGAGTGAGACCATACTTGGCTTATATCTTCTCCCATGATGAAGTCGATTCAGACAATGTCATTGAGAACAAGAGTTGGAATGTCATGTTACAATTGTACAAATCACTGGTTAGGCTGCAGTTTGAAATACTGTGTGCTATTCTGGTCACCTCGCTATAGGAAGCACGTGATGAAACTAGAGGGAATTCACAAGGATATTGGCTAGACTGGAGGGCTTCAGTTATCAGGAGAGACTCAATAGGCTGGGACTTTTCCCTGGAGTGAAGGAGGCTGAGGGATGACCTTATAGAGGTTTATAAAATCACGAGGGGCATAGATAAGGTGGATGGTCACCGCCTTTTTCCCAGGGTAGGGGAGTCTAAAACAAGAGGGCATAGGTTTAAGGTGAGAGGGGAAAGATTTAAAGGGGACCTAAGGGACAACTTTTTCACCCAGAGGTATGTGGAATGAGCTGCCAGAGGAAGTGGTAGAGGTGGATACAGTTACAATGTTTAAAAGATACTTGGATAGGTACATGGGTAGGAAAGGTTCGGAGTGACTCTTATAAATTTCTATAGATGTACAGTGGAGAGCATACTGACTGGCTGCATCACAGCCTGGTATGGAGGCTCCAATGCACAGGATTGCAAGAGGCTGCAGAGACTGATAGACTCAGCCAGCTCCATCACAGGCACAACCCTCCCCACCATCGAGGACATCTTCAAGAGGCGGTGCCTCATGAAGGTGGCATCCATCACTAAGGACCCTCACCATCCGGACATGCCCTCCTCTCGTTACTACCATCAGGGAGGACGTACAGGAGCCTGAAGAGGCAAACTCAATGATTCAAGAACAGCTTCTTCCCCTCCATCATCAGATTTCTGAACAGTCCATGAACCCAACCTCGTTATTCCTTTTATTTGCACTATTTATTTATTTTTGTAATTTATAGTAGATTTATATCTTTGCACTATACTGCTGTTGCAAAAACAACACATTTTATGTCTTATAAGTCAGTGATAATAAATCTGATTCTGAGGATATAGGTCAAATACAGACAAATGGGTATAGCTTAAATAGGTATCTTGGTTGGCATGGACGAGTTGGGCTGAAGGGCCCGTTTCTGTGCTGTGTGACACAATGAATCTATGTTCCACTGGTCTCACTGGATCTCTCACCTTGCAGTCCGCCAGATTCGTTAATAGCATTATCAAGTTCCATTCCTCTCCTCCCCCTTGTTCTTTCCCCATTTCATTGAAAATCATTCCCGCTCACGTTCCTGTCCGACTCCTTCCCAAAGGCCCTGACTGACTCTGTTTCCACAACCCTCATAGGCAGTGAACAACCTCCAGTGAACAAGGTTTCCCTCACATCCCACTTTGCATCTTATGCTCAGAAGTTTAAAACTGTGCTCTCTGATCCCTGAGCAGTTGATGGTATTGGTATTGCTTTATTATTGTCACTTGTACCGAGGTACAGTGAAAAACTTGTCTTGCATACTGATCGTACAGGTCAATTCATTACACAGTGCATTGAGGTAGTACAGGGTAAAAACAATAACAGAATACAGAGTGAAGTGTCACAGCTACAGAGGAAGTGCAGTGCAGGTAGACAATAAGATAAGATATCTTTATTAGTCCCATGTAGATCGAAACACACAGTGAATCTTCTTACGTAGTGTGTTCTGGGGGCAGCCCGCAAGTGTCGCCACGCTTCTGGCGCCAACGTAGCACGCCCACAACTTCCTAACCCGTACTTCTTTGGAATGTGGGAGGAAACCGGAGCACCCGGAGGAAACCCACGCAGACACGGGGAGAAAATACAAAACCCTCACAGACAGCGGCTGGAATTGAACCCAGATCGCTGGCACTGTAATAGCGTCGCGCTAACTGCTACACTACCGTGCCTGCAAGGTCATAACAAGGTGCAAGGTCATAACAAGGTAGATTGTGAGGTCAAGATGGGACAGACAGGAAGACTGGTCCTACAGATAAAGTTGAGGAGGAAGATACGGAGACAGATCCTGTTACCAATGGCAACTAATGCTTCCCTTCATTTGTTGAAGTTACTTGCTCCACAGTCTCTGGTTTGGAGATGAAATCTTGAATTTAGTGAAGTGATGAGATTTGAGCTTGTGTTAATTTGTCAGTGGGAAGGGCTTATCACCTGGAACCTCTACTATATCTTGTTGCCATCCAGCTGTTAAAGTGCAGGGACCACTGTCTGTGCAAGGCAGCACTCAGTGCAGGAAAGACTGGTCTGTGTTACACGAACCAAGTAATTCACTTCAATTGTCCTCTTAAATATCATGTTTGGGCTGTATACGTTTGCTTGTCAGAATTTTGATCAAGATTTTTTGAATTGTAAAAAAAAGGGACAGTTTAAGACCAATCATCGTTTTAAACATAGCGTTTCCAGCACTGCATTTTAACTCTCAGATTGCGGTGTCATCACCGATTAACTGGACTCTGACAATCGGCACTCATTTCACAACCACACTTGGGCACAAGGAGAGCCGTCCGGCCCCTGTTGCTGAACTATTCGAAAGCCTCAGCAAAGAACTGTCATTTTTATACAGATATCAACTGAAATCTGTGCACTTTAGAATCCATTATTTGCATACATAAAATACCAATCACAATACGTTAATATAGGTGTTAATGACCAATAGAAACTACAAGTTAATGGCCAATTATACCTTAGTGTTAGTGAAGTAATTGTCCAATAGTTAGTGTGTGCCTTGCAATCCTTTGTCTGCACCTTCATCTTGCCTTGATGTGCCTGGTGACCTCGGCTCCCAGGCTGTACACAGGGGAGCTCTGCTCTCAAGGACATTGCTCAGCACGGGTGACTGCACACCCTCTTAACCCTTGCCGTGCTGCAGCTTCCACAGTGGGCAGGGCCCCTAACAAGTTCCTCTGTATAACAGAAGATCCTGGGGTCGTACAGTCCCAAAAGGCCGAACGGTCTCCCGTAACCGTGGACACTGTGCGAAACGATAACCTTAAAGGAGGAAATACCCTACGGGACTTTGGTGAACCTGAGTAAACCCTCCATCGAAACTCCTCCCGATTCCTCCGCTCTGAGAAGGACGGTCCCTGCTTCTCCAGCCTTGTTGCCGAAATCCCTTCATCCCTGGAGCCATTCTAGTGGATCACCTGTTCGCCCAGTTGAGGGAGCTGCTGTGGAGTTCGTGCAGGGGAGTGGAGCTGAGGTAAAGATCGAGTGGGAGAGTAAGTGCAAGGGGCCGAATGGCCTTCTGCTCCTATTTCTTCTCCCTGGAAATGGTCACATCCTAAACTGTGGTGACCAGCGTTAGAGTCAATACTCTTGCTGTAGCCTAACCAGTGTTTCACAAGATCACCAGACAAAGGAGCAGAAGTAGGCCATTCAGCCCATCGAGTCTTGTTGTGAGACAGATTTGAAGGATCTCAAAGAATGAGGACTCTGAACACAGTCTTAGATTTAAATGATTTATTTATAAAGACAAACACAGGGAAAAGGTAACGAGGGCAACACACTCACGCGCGTGCCGGTGATAGAGAGCATGGGGAAATCACAACAGGGGTAAGGCGCGCGCGCGCGCACACACACACACACACTCACACACACACACTCACACACATACACTCACACACACGCACACACTCACACACACACAAACACACACACACAAACACACACACTCACACACACACACTCACACACACAAACACACTCACACACACACAAACACACACACACACCCCGAACTGGGCACATACAATCAAGGAACAGTCAATACAATACCTGCCACCCCTTGATCCAGTGCAGGCATGGCTCTACGCTACTGGGAATCCTAAGTAATTTCTCTTAAACAGTGCACAGCTTACCTCGGCATCCCTCAGAGACAAAAGAGACAGAACCAAGCACGTGGCACTCTTTATACTGCTGGAGGGCTGGGGGGGGGGCGTCCAGCCCAGGTAGTTCAAACAGGCCAATGGCCCAAGGCCAAATACAAAGGTGTTTAAAGGGGCCAATGGTCGGGTGTGCACTAATGGGTGGGGTGGAGCCAAACCTTGAATGACGGTGGTGTGTCTTCCGACCAGGTAATGGGCAGTGCTGTCATCCAACCAGGTAGGGGCAGTGTTGTCACGTGACAGCCACGACCCTCCACAATACAAGTCTGCTCCGCTATCTCACCATGAGCTAAACTATTCTCCCATCCAGTCCCAATTCCCGGCCTTTTCCCCATATCCCTTGATACCCTGACTAATTAGATACCTATCAATCTCCTCCTTAAACGCCCCCAATGATCGGGCCTCCACAGCTGTACGTGGCAACGAATTGCATAAATCCACGACCCTCTGGCTAAAGAAATTTCTCCTCATTTCTGTTCTGAACGGGTACCCTCTCATTCTAAGACTGTGCCCTCTAGTCCTGGACTCAACCACCAAGGAAAACAGCTTGGCCACATCTACTCTGTCCAGTCCTTTCAACACTCTAAATGTTTCTATGAGGTTCCCTCTCATTCTTCTGTACTCCAATGAATACAGTCCAAGATCCGACAAACGATCCTCATATGTAAGGCCTTCTGTAGGGATCCAACATTGCTCCCCCGCTTACGTACCCTGAGCTTCTGGTCACGTTGCCCACAAACCAATCCGCCTCGCTCACCGCTCTCCCAACGCGCCCCGCCACTTCCAAGAGGTAAAGATGCACTCAAGGGTTAAGGCTCCTCTGTTCTACCTCCCCTCCAGAGCTCCGTCACTGTGGTCCATCAGATCACTCTGCCTCTCCACGTTTCCCGCAAGCTGGCCCGTGACCATTTTGCACTCAGCCTCTCGAGCCCAGCTGTCATTTTAGGCGCTGAGTTCGGAACCACGCGGCAGATACAACGGCAAAGAGGCACAAGGTCCAGTCCCTCTGGTCCTTGGCTGTGTCTATATTTAACATGGGCCTCCTTCACCCCCTTCTCTGTAAGGGGTATACTCAATAGTCATCAGTAATTGGTCTATTATTGTCACACATACTGAGGTACAGTGAAAAACCTCTGCTTTGCATGCCATCCAGACAGATCATTCCATACATCAAAGAGGTACAAAGGCAAATGCAATAACAGGATGCAGAATATAATGTTACAGTTACAGAGAAAGTGCAGTGCAGGCAGGAAAGGGGGCATAGGTTTAAGATCAGAGGCGAGAGATTTAAAAGGGACATCAGGGGCAGCTTCTTCACGCAAAGGGTGGTGCGTATTTGGAATGAGCTGCCAGAAATAGTGGCTGAGCACTTTATTTTATGTACTTCACGGTGCTGAGTTGTTTGGTAACATTTATTTGAGTGTACAACGTAATCCTGAAAAGTTAAAGCCAATGGTATGACAAGACTTCCAAAATGGCTAAAACAGTGTCTCCAATGTACACTGCATCAATGTACATCAATGTACAATGTACATTGCCACTCTTTACAATAAAACTATGTTAGTAATTTGTTGAAAATCACTTAATTTTATGTATTTCATGGAACTGAGCTGTTTGATGAGTACACGGATAGAAAGGTTTAGGGGGCTACAGGCCAAACGCAGGCAGATGGGACTGGACACAGGAGATTCTGCGGAAGCTGGAATCTGGACCAACACACACACAAAAGTGCCGGAGGGACTCAGCGGGTCAGGCAGCATCTATGGAGGGAAATAAACCGTCGTTTATGGGGGTAGCTCGCTGGGCAACACAGTCGGCATGGACGAGTTGGGCCGAAGGACCTGTTTCCGTGCTGTATGACTCTATGACTCTAAATAAAGGGCAAGGGTCACGACGAGGTAAGTTGAAAGATCAAGTGTTTGTCTGTGCGATCAGTCGCCGGTCTCCGACCGGACCCGGCAGGTGGGTGGTGGGGACTTGCTCCAGGGGTAGTTTCAAGGCTTCCCCTGACGTGTGGGCTCAGGATTCATCACAGGATTACCGACTGGTTACAGCACGGAGGGAGGCCCTTCGGCCTGTCGTGCCCATACTGGCCCGAGGCAAGAGGAGAGACAGAGAGAGATACAGCACAGAAACAGGCCCTATGACCTACTGAGTCCACGCCGTTTAATCATTTTCTACTGACAGCCACAAGTGTCATTTACTTTAAAACTGAGTTTCAAAGAGTAATTTGTAATATTAAAATTACATTCACATTAAAATAAGAATTTTTAATTATCTGTCATCAATAATGTATTAAGTTAAACAAAAAAACCTCACCAAGCAATGTCTAGGAGGTCAATCTTTTTTACTCATCCATGTGCCCCGTAACATGAGCTGTCATAGAACATCGAACAGTACAGCACAGGAACAGGCCCTTCGGCCCATAACGTTGTGCTGCACTAATGAAGATAATGACACCTAATCCCTGGTGCCGACATGTCCGTATCCCTCCATTCTCTGCACATCAATGTGCCTATCTAAGAGCCTCTTAAGCACCTCTATCGTATCTGCCTCCACCACCGCCCCTGGCAGCACATTCCAGGCACCAACCACCCTCTGTGTTTAAAAAACACTAGCCCCGCACATCTCCTTTGAACTTACCCCCTCTCACCCTAAATGCACGCCCCTGGACATTTTGACCCTGGGGAAAAAGATACCTGCTGTCCACTCTATCTATGCTTCTCATAATCTCATAAACTTCTATCAGGTAACATAGTAACATGCTTCAAGACGTGTGGGTTGGCGTGGGCTGCACCTGATGTCCCTTTCTTAAATCTCTCGCCTCTGATCTTAAACCTATGCCCCCTTGCCTGCCTGCACTGCACTTTCTCTGTAACTGTAACACTATATTCTGCATCCTGTTATTGCATTTGCCTTTGTACCTCTTTGATGTATGGAATGATCTGTCTGGATGGCATGCAAAGCAGAAGTCTTTCACTGTACCTCAGTATGTGTGACAATAATAGACCAATTACCGATTACCATTGAGCATTGTAAGTTGCCCCTGGTGTGTGGGTGAGGGGGGCAGAATCTGGGGGGGGGGCGTTGATGAAATATGTGGAGAGATTAAAATGGGATTGGAGTAAGATTGGTGTAAACGGGTACCCAGCATAGACTCGGTGGGCCAAAGGGCCTGTTCCCCTGCTGTGTCCCTCTACGACTCTCTGACACTTCTGTAGAAGGTAACCGGAAATGTAAGGGTTAATGGTGTGCAGCTATTATTTCTTCAGCCATGGTGTGACTATAGTTGTGACTGCAAGATGTGCAGGTGCTGGCGAGAAACAAAGAAGCGCTTAAGGCATATCTTGTTTTGCTAAAGGTTTGCTGTAAGCAACTGCCCTAGAATGTGCAATTTCCCACGTAGGCTTCTTTAGATTAAGTGTAAAAGGAGGGACACTAACTGGTAAATCTCTGAGTGGGGATCAGTACAGATCTCGGGTTACACTGTTTACTCTTTCTCTGTATCCCTCACTCCCGCTAGCGTTAAATAATAAAGCATTAATTGTACGCTCCTTGGCAGGAGCCAAGTGTGAAACAGAGGAAGCAGGACGATGCTTTGTGATGCCCCTGTGCCGCATAACCCAAGCTCAGCAAACCCACGGTTCACATCCTGCAAGCAGTTCCTCACAATCAGGACTCTGTCCCTCTCCCCGTTCGCCACAGGGGAATTCCTACCGCCACCTCACCCCGAATTCCCGGGGCAGAGATCCGGCAACCTGATTTCTGTGTGGGGAATAACGGTGCCTTCTGCGGGTCGCAGTTGCTGGGATCCCGCAAACACGCCGCTAAATGCAACGCCAATTGATGTGCCGCCCAACTTTGTTGCTCTTGGTACCTTACTAAAAGAACTGACACCGAACTGGAGGGCTTGAGTTATAAAGAGAGACTGGAACTGACTTCCCTGGAAGCTGAGTGGTGACCGTATAGAGGTTTATAAAATCATGAGAGGCATAGATAGAGTAGATAGTCTTTTTCCCCAGGGTCGGGTAGTCTAAAACTAGAGGGCAGGGGTTTAAGGTGAGAGGGGAGAGATTTAAAGGAGATCTGAGGGGGAGGTTTTTTATACAGAGGGTGGTGGGTATGTGGAACGAGCTGCCAGAGGAAGTGGTAGAGGCGGGTACAGTTGCAACACTTAAAAGCCACTTGGACAGGTACGTGGATTGGAAAGGATTGCAGGGATATGGGCCAAACGCTGGCAAATGGGATTAGCATCTTGGTCAGCATGGACGAGTTGGGCCGAAGGGCCTGTTTCTGTGTTTTATAACTCTACGAATGTATGTCCTCCCTGTGGGGCCTGAAGCTGTGTCAGTTCAACACGTGCGGCCTGTGACACGCTTCAGGGAAAGCCGTGCGTGAGGCATGCAGCCACCAACTCATTCTTTACAGTGCCACCCCTGGCAACATCCTCTCGAGCCCAGGAAGTGTCACTTTACAGAGTCATGGAGTAATACCGCACAGAAACAGGCCCTTCGGCCCAACTCACAGACGCAGGAGACTGCGGACACTGGAGTATGGAGTAACACACAAAAAGCTGGAGGAACTCAGTGGGTCAGGCAGCATCAGTGGAGGGAAATGAGCAGTTGATATTTCGGGTCCAGACCCTTCAACAGTCCAGACGAAGGGTCTTGACCCAGGACATCGACTGTCCAATTCCCTACAACAGATGCTGCCTGACCCGCTGAGTTCCTCCAGCTTTTTGCGTGTTACTCCTTCGGCCCAACTGGTCCATGCTGACCAAGATTCCCATCTAAGCTAGTCCCATTTGTCTGCCTTTTTCCCAAAGCCCTCTAAGCCTTTCCTATCCATGTACCTGTCCAAGTGCTTTTTAGGTGTTGTCACTGTACCCTGCCTCAACCGCTTCCTCTGGCAGCTCGTTCCATATACTGACCACCTTCTGGGTGAAGAAGTTGCCCCTCTGGTCCCTTTTAAATAATTCCCCTCTCACCTTAAACCTGTGCCCACTACTCTTTAAGCCCCTGGGAAAAAGACAGTGTGTGTTCACCCTGTCTGTGCCCCTCATTATTTTATACACCTCTATAAGGTCACCCCTCAGTCTTCTACGCAGTCTTCTGGCAGGCACGGTAGTGCAGGTGGCAGGCACAGTAGTGTAGCGGTTAGCATGACGCTATTACAGCACCAGCGACCTGGGTTCAATTCCCACCGCTGTCTGTAAGGAGTCTGTACGTTCTCCCCGTGTCTGCGTGGGTTTCCTCCGGGTGCTCCGGTTTCCTCCCACGTTCCAAAGACGTACGGGTTAGGAAGTTGTGGGCGTGCTATGTTGGCGCCGGAAGCGTGGCGACACTTGTGGGCTGCCCCCAGAGCACTCTACACAAAAAGATGCATTTCACTGTGTGTTTCAATGTACATGTGACTAATAAAGAAATCTCATCTTATCTAAAAGGAACAAACTCCCAGCCTGCCCAACCTCTCCCCATAACTCAGGCCCTCGAGTCCTGCAACAATTCTCCTTCCAGTTTAATGACACCTTTCCCATGACAGGCCAGCCAATGCACATAACGTATGTATGTAATCTCATTGCTATGTTATTTAGCGTTGTGGATCCAGCAAAAAAAACACCTCCTTGATTTTTTTTCTCTCTTTCATGAGTAGGCAATTAGTAGTCTGTTCACGCCCATCTGACAGCGATCTCTGTGCATGGAGACGGATTGTGATAAAATCCTCTGAGACACAGTATGGAGATCAAACACATCACTTCCTGAAGCTGTCAAGGAGCTCACGAATTATCAGTTCGGTGCATATTTTGTGCCTTTACATCCTCAGGTAGAGGAATGATACAGGGGAATGGACCAACCATTCAATTACACAAAGGATAGAGAATTATGCAAAACCTTTACAGTCGCTGGGTTAGGTGATACTCAAATCCCGACACGAGCCCCAGGTGACATCAGAGAGGAATCTGCTTGCAGCTTGGGACTGGGGAAGGATGGGTTGTAACTGTACAGAACATCAACTGTCCTGCCTGCCTGTGTAAAGATTTGTATTGGAAGCTTCCTCAAAAAAGACTCCAAGCATCCCAGGTTCATCCATTCTCACTGATGAGGGCAGGGGGTTATAACCGGGAGCGGGGCCGGGAACACATCTGAACGGAACAACGGATCTGTGGTTTGCTTCTCACGTAAAGGCGGCCGCAGTCGCCGGTTCAGCCTGATCCGCAGTTTCCATGGTAACTGAACAACGACAGCTTGCATTTATGTTTAACAGGGGAGTCTTCACTTCAAAGCCTGCTGGTTAATGATACAGAACGCCTGATGTGCAAACTCTTCCTGAAAATCAATGGACAGAATTCAGCCACGGGCCAAGTTGATTTGCTCTGCCCCCTGCCCCAAATCCTCACCCTGTGTTCCCGCTATCATTCGCTCCCCACCCCACTCCTCTCCCAACCATTCCTCTCCTCCCATCCCCACCTACTCCCTCTCTCCCCTCTCTTTCCTCCCACTCCTCTTCCCCTCATCCCCCTCCCCATCCCGCCCCACTCCCCTCCACTCCCCACCCATCCCTCCTCCCTCCTACCCTCCCATCCCCACTCCTGCTCCCCGTCCCCTCCACGTCCCTCCCGCCAGCCTCCCTCACACTCAGCTTTGCTCAGGGCGGGCACGGTGGCGTAGCGGTTAGCGTAACGCTTTACAGCGCCAGCGACCCGGGTTCAAATCCGGCCGCTGTCTGTAAGGAGTTTGTACATTCTCCCCGTGTGTCTGTGTGGATTTCCTCCAGGTGCTCCGGTTTCCTCCCACATTCCAAAGATGCATGGGTTAGGAAGCTGTGGGCGTGCTATGTTGGCGTCGGAAGCGTGGCGACACTTGTGGGCTGCCCCCCAGAACACTATGCAAAAAGATGCATTTCACTGTGTGTTTCGATGTACATGTGACTAAGAAAGAGACCTGACCTTATCTTATCTTATAAACATACAATGGTGACAGATAATCAAACACAGCCTCATGTAATGAGAATTTGCATTGAACTGCTTCATATACCAAGCTGTGTAATAATAATTTCCTTACAAACATCCCATATCTTTTTGTTATCTTATACTTGCAGTTACATATTTTCACTGCTAATAAATTTATAACACCACCCCTCATCGTTTCAGGAGTATTATTCTTGAAGAACAGCTACTTCCCTTCAACCATTTGGTTCTTGAACCAACCGGCACAACCCTAATCAGAATCGGAATCTGAATCAGGTTTATTATCACTGACATATGTCATGAAATTTGTTGTTTTGCGGCAGCAGTACAGTGCAAGACATAAAAATTACTGTAAGTTACAGAAATAAATAAATAGTGCAAAAGAGGAATAACGAGGTGGTGTTTGTGGACCGTTCAGAACTCTGATGGCGGAGGGGGAGAAGCTGTTCCAGTTTGAAGCACTATGGCCACTTTGCACGACAATAGACTGTTATTTTTTGTTCTAACTGCAATCTTCCTTTTATAATGTTGTATAATTTATGTTGTCAATTAATGGTTTTCTTGTGAATGTTGTGCCTCCAACGCCTATGTGCCTGTGATGCTGCTGCAATTAAGTTTTGCATTGCACCTGTGCACACATGTACTTGTGCACGTGACAGTAGACGCGACTTTGACTTTCAAGGAGCAGGCAGATTCGTTTGTAAAAGCAGAGGGGGCGCTTCTGAATAAGATCCATCCTCCGATCTCATTTCTCTCCCCCGCTGAAGGCTGGGAGATTTTACAGTCGTCAGGGTGAAGAAGGAAAGGCCTGGGTGTCAGCAAAACAAAGCAGCTGGTCATTGACTTTAGGGAGCAGGGCAGAGCACACACCCCTGTCTGTATCAGTGGTGCTGAGGTGGAGATGGTTGAAAGCTTCAAGCTCCCAGGTGTCAACATCACCAACAACTTAAGATAAGATAAGATCTCTTTATTAGTCACGTGTACATCGAAACACACAGTGAAATGCATCTTTTGCATAGAGTGTTCTGGGGGCAGCCCGCAAGTGTCGCCACGCTTCCGGGGCCAACATAGCACGCCCACAACTTCCTAACTGGTCCAGCCACATTGACGCTACAGTCAAGAAAGCAGACCGGTTCCTCTAATTCCCCAGAAGGCTAAGAAATTCTGCATGTCCCCGATGACCCTTACCAATTCTTACAGATACATCATAGAAACCATCCTATCCCGATGCATCACAGCTTGGTGTGGCAACTGCTCTGCCCAAGATGGCAAGAAATTGCAGAGAGTTGTGGACACAGCCCAGTCTATCATGAGAACCAGCCTCCCCTCCATTGACTCCTTCTACAGTCCCCACTGCCTTGGGAAAGCAACCAGCATAATCAAGGACCCCTCCCACCCCAGTCATTGTCTCTTCTCCCCCCTCCTGTCGGCCAGAAGATACAAAAGCTTAAAAGCACGTACCACCAGACTCAGGGACAACTTCTGTCCCAATATTATCAGACTCTTGAATGGACCTCTCATATTACTAAAGGTGAACTCTTGCTCTCCCAATCTAGTCGTAGTCCTTGCACTTTGTTTGTCTACCTTTTTCTGTAACTGCAACACTATATTCTGTATCCTGTTTTTATTTAACCACCTCGATGTACTTATCTATGGCATGATCTGTCTGGATGGCAAGCAAGACAAGTTTTTCACTGTATCTCAGTACACATGACAGTAATAACCCATTTTCGATACCAATATCAAGCTGTTGGGTTCTGTTCATATCCCCATGCTTTGTGTTGTGTATCAGGAGAGAAGGTTCCCTAATAGGGGACCATGAGAGGGGGATTAACACCAGCCAGGATCAGGGACACTGCAGCTGAATGACTCTCTTTGATAAGATAAGATAAGGTATCTTTATCAGTCACATGTACATCGAAACACACAGTGAAATGCATCTTTTGCGTAGAGTGTTCTGGGGACAGCCGGCATATGCCGCTACACTTCCGGCGCCAACATAGCACGCCCACAACTTCCTAACCTGTACGTCTTTGGAATGTAGGAGGAAACCAGAGCACCTGGAGGAAACCACGCAGACACAACACACGGGGAAAACGTACAAACTCCTCACAGACAGCGGCGGGAATTGAACCCGGGTCGCTGGCGCTGTAATAGCGTTACGCTAACCACTACGCTACCGTGCCTGGATCAGGAACTGCTCACAGCACCTGCTCAAAGTAAAATGGACCTTTTACATTTTATGAACATGGTTATGGCATTCTTTACTGTGTGCTGCGATTAAATAGTCTAATTTTTTTGTAAAATATAAATCGCAAATTAGTAAAGGAAGGCTTGTGTAAGTCCAATTAAAGCATTCCTCTAGATACAGGGGTCATTTGAAGCAGCAGTCCCAGTGAATGAACGACCTGGCAGATTTCACACCCACAGTGTAAGGCACAACCATAATCCAACCAGGTATCTGCTCACACACACTTTGTCCCCACGTCGCTCTCCCTTTGTTCTGTCCACCTCTTCCTCACTCTCTTGCAACTTAAACCCGACTTCTTTCCCTTCTTTCCCCGTGCTGATGCCCTGTTCTTCCAGCTGAAACGTCAGCTCTGCTTCCCACTCCACCGATGCTGCCTGACCTGCTGAGATTTTCCAGCTTTTTCTGTTTTTGTTTCGGATTTCCAGCATCTGCGGTCTCTCTGAGATCTTTGTTTGCCCAGATCCAGCGCACTATGAATAATAAATCACCAGGGCTGGCCTTCTTTCTCGACTTTTTAACATTGTGAAAGTAGATGTGGAAATGATATTTCCCTTGGACAGGATCTCTAGAATAAGTGTTACCGTCTCAGAATAAAGGGTCAGCCATACAGATCTGAGATGAGAAGAAATGTCTTCACCCAGGGGGCTGGTGAACCTTTGGAATTCACTGCTCAGGAGTGCTGTGGAGGCTCGGTCCCTGAGTACATACAGGACTGAGATTAATCAATTTTTAAGGTATTGAGAAGATCAAAATGGTTAGTGAAAGAAAATGGAACTCAGGAAAAAGATCAGCCATGACCTTAGTGGATGGTGGAGCAAGAACGAGAGGCTCCTAATTTCTTACATAACTAGCAGCTGAGAATTAATAACAAAGTAAACCCAATTAATTTGCTCCAAGTATTACCTAAAGTGGGGTTTAAAGGTCGGCACAACATGGTGGGCCGAAGGGCCTGTATTGTGCTGTATTGTTCTATGGTTCTAATAATTCTTTTTTCAGTGAAACTCGTGTGGGTGCAGCACGTGTAACATTTAAATGAGTGAAGGAGTGGGGAATAATATTCTCAGGTAGATGAAAGGGAAGTGAGAACATGGTCAGAAAGCGAGCTGTCAGGCAAGACAGGTAACTAAATTTTTTAAATTTTATTTACAGCATGGTAACAGGCCCTTCAGGCCCAACAAGTCCGCACCGCCTATTTTAAACCCAAATTAACCTACCCATACGTCTTTGCAATGTGGGAGGAAACCGGAGCACCCGGAGGAAACCCACGCAGATACAGGAGAACGTACAAACTCCTCACAGACAGCGATGGGGATCGAACCCTGATCGCTGGCGCTGTAATAGCGTCGCGCTAACCGTTAATGAGAAAAGGAAGTGTGGAGAGTAAGTGAGGCAGGAGAGAGGAAATGTGGGAGTTGAACATTAATGGAGAAAAACATTCCGATAAGCAGCCCAACTCTTTAGCAAAACAAGCATAAGGAACAAATTGAAGAGTTAAATTTCTCAGTTCAACGTGAAGATATGAGGTGGCGATGTATTTCCAAGAGGAGTTGGTGTGTGGTGGGAGCTTGGGTCTGGGAGTATCTCCATGCATCTGTTGCCCTTGTCCATCTAGGTAGGAGGTGTTGTGGGTTTGGGAGTCTCCGCTGAAGAAGCCCTGATCTGTGGATGGAACCCGCACTAGCTGTGGGGCGCTGGTGGTGGAGGGATGGAATGGTTCTAGTGGTGAAGGGAGAGCTCAGGTCTGGATGACGTTGAACTTCAGGAGAGCTGTGGGAGTTACATTCAAACAGGCAAGTGGAGAATATTCAATCACGCTTGTCAGTTGTGTCTTGTAGATGGTAGGAGATCAGAGAGTCATCCCAGCATGGAAGTATGCCCTTCTGTGTCCGTGCTGACTATCAAACACCCATCTGCACTAATCCCACAGTGTTCTCCCTACATTGCCAACAGTTGTCCTCAGATCTGACCACTTGGGACAATCTACAGCGGCCGATTCACCTGGGGAGGAAAGCAGAGCGCCCAAAGGAAACCCGCACGGTTTCAGGGAGAACATGCAAACTCCACACAGGTGGCGCCAGAGGCCGGGATTGAAGCTGGATCCTCGGAGCTGTGAGGCAGCAGCTCTACCACTGTGCCTCTGTGCTGCCACACACAAAATGAATGCAAACATTTCCGTAGTTTTTCACTGATGTGTGGATTCTTGCTTCTGTGTCATCCGCTTGTTTAATCGCGCTGAGCCTGGTCTTTCCACAGATTGTGTGGGAGTGAGCAGAGATTAGACAGTTTAATGGTATCTAAAAGGAGGAAAAAAGCACGTTATGCATACTTGCAGGTTTGCCTGTAGACAGTCATCGGGGAATAACTTCAGTGCTTTACCTGATCTCAGTTGTAGAGTCATAGAGTTATACAGCACAGAAACAGGCCCTTCGGCCCAACTCGTCCATGCCGACCAACCTACCTGAACTCGTCCCATTTGCCCGCGTTTGGACCACAGGCCTCCAAATCCTTCCTATTCACGAACCTGTCCAAATGTCTCTTAAAAGTGGTAACTGTACCCGCCTCTACCACTTCCCCTGGCAGCTCGTTCCACACACCCACCACCCTCTGTGTGAAAAGATTCCCCCTCTGTGTGAAAAACTTGTCACTTGGGCCCCCTTTAAATCTTTCCCCTCTCACCTTAAACCCATTCCCTCCAGTTTTAGACTCCCCTATCCTGGGAAAAAGGCGGTGACCATTCACCCTATCTATGCCCCTCATGATTTTATAAACCTCCATAAGGTCACCCCTCAGCATCCTTCACTCCAGGGAAAACAGTGCCAGCCTGTCCAGTTTCTCCATTTGGAATGGACAGTGCTATCTTGCAACTTGTCACCAGGTGGGAGCCACCCTGACAAAGGTCAGCACTGACCAATGTGGAGGGTGTGGAGGGTGTGGAGGCGTTGGAGAGGGTGCAGAAGAGGTTTACCAGGATGCTGCCTGGATTAGAGGGCATGTGCTATGGGGAGAGGCTGGACAAACTTGGGTTGCTTTCTCTGGAGCGGCAGAGGCTGAGGGGAGACCTGATAGAAGTCTATAAGGTTATGAGAGGCAGAGATAGGAGTAGGCAGCCAGTATCTTTTACCCCAAGGTCAAAATGCCTAATACCAGAGGGCATGCATTTGAGGTGAGAGGGGTAAGTTCAAAGGAGATGTGCGGGGCACGTTTTTTACACAGAGAGTGGCAGGTGCCTGGAATGTGCTGCCAGGGGTGGGGGTGCAGGCAGGTGCAACAGAGGCATTTAAGAGGCTCTTAGATAAGCACATGAGTGTGCAGAGAGGGATACGGACCATGTGCAGGCAGAAGGGATTAGGTGTCATTAATTTAATTAGTTCTGCACAACATTGTGGGCCGAAGGGCCTGTTCCTATGGTGTAATGCTTTATGTTCTATGACAGCTCAGATTAAGGGACACATGGATGAGCAGAAAGATTGACCTCCTAGACTTTGCATGGTGACACTTTTTGTTTAATTTAATACGTTATTAGTGACAAATAATTTAAAATTCTGGAATATTTTAATATGAATGCAATTTTAATATTACAAATTAGTTTTAAAGTAAGTGACACTTGTGTCTGTCAGTAGAAAATGATTAATCAGTGCCGATGCCATTGCAGGGATGATATCATCAGCACGCATGTGAAGACCAATCCCACAGCTTCCGACACAGTCATCCTGCACAGAGTTCCACATGAAGAGGACTGCCTGCCTCCGTCGGGGGTCTGCCAGGGTCTGCGGCCGTACCTTCTGCTGGGGAGGTGGACAGGTGGTGGGGGTGAGAAATTCGCCCACACAAGAGGGGAGGTGGTGGGTGAAGCCGCTGAAGATGTCTGGGACAGGGGCTTTGTCAGGAACAACATCCTGGGACTGGATAGTTACTCTCTTGCAACCACAACCATCTTCCTGAAGTCTGACTCCAGCCAGAGAGCAGCCTCCGCCTGATCTCAAGGTAGCCAGGTTTAACAAGACTTCTCCCTGCCAAGGGCAACGTTCTCACCTCCTCACTGGCAGGGGGTCTTTCGTCCAGCCTTAGACCGGGACGTGATGAAGTTTAGAGCCAGAATCAATCTGTTCATTGGCAAACGGTTATTGGTCGGTGCTGCTTGATCACCTTCCCAATGCCACCTTCCGTCACTCGCGGGCTGAGTGGAAGTCTAGAGGCATACAGATTGGGTTGCCACTGCTTTTTATGGAAAGGAAATACCTGGGTAGCATTCCACGTCATCGAATCAGTGTTGTGGGTGTCTGGGTTGGAGAACAGGTCACCCTCTGGTACAAGTCTTCTGTCAGGATGAAAAAACACGATGACGATGGAGGAACTCAGCAGGCCAGGCAGCATCGGCGGAGAAAAGCAGGCGGTCTACGTTTCGGGGTCAGGACGCTTCTTCAAGACTGAAGATAGGAAAAGGGCGAAGCCCGATATATAGGAGGGAAAAGCAGAGCAGTGATAGGTGGACAGGAGAGGGGAGGCAGGTTGGGCGCAGGGTGGCGATAGGTAGATGCAGGTAAGAGATAGAGATAGGGAGGGCAGAGCAGATCCATCAGGGGATGGGTCAAAGGTAAGGAGAGAGAGGGGAAAAAAGGCTAGGAAAGGGAAGAAGAGAAGAGGCACGGTTGGGAGGGGGAAGAAGAGAGTGGTGGGGGGGTGTTGTAGGGAAGGGGTGTGAGGATTACTTAAAGTCGGAGAAGTCAATGTTCATGCCAAATGTTGGGGCATCTGTCAGGATGCTGCTGATGCTCATAGACTTCACTATTGTAGACACACCCCAGTCACTACCTTCCATCCAGTCCATCTTCACAGTGCGTTCAAAGGCTAACAGTATCACCAAGGATGCCTGCCACCCTAGCCATTCCATTTTCTACCCTTTAGGAGAAGATGAAGAAGATACATCGACAAACCTCGACAGATGTAGAGCCTGGTGTGGAAACTCCAAGGCACAGGAACGCAAGAGGCCACAGGGAGTGGTGGACTCGGCCAGTTCCATCACCGGTACAGCTCTCCCCACCACCGAGGACATCCACAAGAGGTCATGTCTCAGGAAGGCAACAACCCATCATCCGGGACCCCCACCATCTGGGCCGTGCCAGCGTCTCGATGCTGCCATCAGGCAGGAGGTACAGGAGACTGAAGACCCCACACCTCAAGGTTCAACAACAGCTTCTTCCCCACTGCCGTCAGGTTCTTGAACTGACCTGAAAATCCCCAACATGACCTCGGACTATATTCCTTTTTCTCTCAACTCGCACTGGTGTCGTTATTTTTATTTTGTCATTTATTTTTGCGTACATGTTAGTTATATATAACGTATGTTAAAATTTATGATAACTTATGTTTGTCATGATTGTCACGTACTGTGCTGCTGCTACAAGAAGCTAATTCCCGTGGCATTTGTACCCTGGGTATGCATGCCTATGACAACAATAAAATTAAACAGGATCTTAAAAGCCCAGACGACCAGCCACAAGAGCGGCTTCTTCCCCACTGCTATCAGATGCCCGAACCAATCACCTCTTTCACATGCCCTTCCCGGTGGCGCTGCCACGTTTTCGGACTCTTAGTTCTGCCTCTTCTGTTATTGTCACTTTAGCATCTCTTCTTGCGCTACTTCAGACTGCACTGCAATTTTTGCACCGTCCTGTTGTTTTGTGTTTGCTGCTCTATTTCTTGTTGTATTTACAATTACCATGTATATTGTTCACTCTGTGAGCTTCACGCGAACAAGGAACTTCATCGCACCCTGGTGTATATGACAATCTGCTGTATCCGCTGATCTCAAGTATTCCGTGTAAACAGGGATGGGGGGAATCAAACTTTCTGAAGACCAGTTTCTGTCATTATTAAAAACATTCTAAAAAGCTAAAATACAAACTACTTGAGAACACAAAAATATCTAAGTAAACTCAGATGTAAGAGCCGTAATAGGTCCAAGCCCTCCTAGAGTCCTTTGCAGTGTTTGCCACCAGTAGAGCCAGTGATGGAGTTATCACCTGTGCTGGCTCTAACCTGGTAGTCTGGGCGGCGGGAGTCTCTACAACTTCTCTTCCTCGCTGGAGTCCAAGAGGAGCTCAGGGTCGGAAATGGAACAAACCCCAGCAATTTGTCTTATGAGGACAGGTTGAGTGAGCTGGGGCTTTTCTCTTTGGAGAGGAGGAGGATGAGAGGTGACTTGATAGAGGTGTACAAGATGATAAGAGGCATTGATCGAGTGGACAGTCAGAGACTTTTTCCCAGGGCGACAATGGCTAACATGAGGGGACATAGTTTTAAGGTAATTGGAGGAAGGTATAAGGCGGATGTTAGGGGTAGGTTTTTTACACAGAGAGTCTGGCAGAGGTGGTGGGGGCAGATACATTAGGGACGTTTAAGAGACTCTTAGATAGACACATGAATGATAGAAAAATAGGGAGCTATGTGGGAGGGCAGGGTTAGATAGATCTTAGAACAGGATAAAATGTTGGCACAACATTGTGGGCCGAAGGGCCTGCACTGTGCTGTAGTGCTCTATGTTCTATGTAGCTCGGCCTGGGACTTCTGCCTGAGATCACCCATGCGCAAAAAATCCCAGACCTCTTCGGGGAAGTGTTGCAACACACAGAATGCTGGAGGAACCCAGCCAGTCGGGCAGCATCCGTGGAGGGAAATAAACAGTCGACGTTTCGGGCCGAGACCCTTCATCAGGCCTGGAAAGGAGGAGGGCAGAAGCCAGAATAAGAAGGTTGGGGGGAGGGGGAGGAGCACATGCAGGCAGGGGACAGGTGAGTTCAGATGATAGGTGAGTCCAGGTGAGAGGGGAAAGGGAGGTGGGTGGGGGAGGGGGGGAGGTTGTCGGGTTGGAGACTCCCAAGGCGGAATATGAGGTGTTGCTCCTCCAACCTACGTCTGGCCTCAACGTGGCAGTAGAGGAGGCCGTGGATAGACGTGTGGGTATGGGAGTGGGACGTGGAATTGAAGTGGGCGGCCACCGGGAGGTCCTGGCTGTCACGGCGGACGGAGCGAAGGTGCTCGACAAAGCGGTCACCCAATCTGCGTCGGGTCTCACCGACGTAGAGGGGACCGCACCGGGAGCACTGGATGCAGTTGCTGGAACATCTGCTGCAAATTCTGCAGTGTTTCGGCACGGCCAAGGAACCGGCTGTCAGGAAATGTCAGGGTCAGTGGTTTGGGCTCACTTATTCACCAGAGGAGATAACTGTACATGTTCTCCCTCCCCAACGTATGAGCGAGCTTCAAGTAGGGTTTAACCAAAGTTCTGGACTTGCAGTTTCATTACTGATAGCCACTTTTTAATCCCCATTTATTTAATTAACTGAATTTAATTTCCCTGGCTTGATCTTAGCTTTAATGTATCCCTAGGTAATTACTTTGCAAGGAGCTTAACCACTGCTGCTGTTCCCACAAGTAGGTTTTGTGATTAAGGATGGAATTAGCTCAATGGTGAAAGAGAGGCGCAGGAGTCATCCTCCAGTTCAGATATCGTCCTCAGCGTATTGTTCATCCGCAGGAGATCAGTGGGAGGTTTACACAGAAGAATTCAACGTGATGCAGAAACAGTTTGTATCCCCGAGGGTCATAAACTAAACATGAGAAAGTAAATTAGTTCATGGCAACAAAAGGAGCAAAGAAGTAAAAGAAAATAAGTTCATAGATTTGTAAAATTATGCAGCATACAACTCTTCCAGGCCAGCCAAGATTCCCATCCAAACTAATCCCATTTGCCTGCATTTGGCCCATGTCCCCCTGGATCGTTCCTATCTGTGTACCTGCCCAAGTATCATTTAACCAGTGTAATTGTACCCACTTCTACAGCTTCCTCTGGCAGCTCGTTCCACATACCAACCACCTTCAGTGTGAGATACTTGCCCCTCAGGTCCCATTTAAATCTCTCCCCTCTCACCTTAAACTTACGCCCTCTAGTTTTAGACTCCCTTATTCTGGGATTACCTACACTCTCTGTGTCTCTCATGACTTTGTAAACATCTATCGTGTCACCCCCCTCAACCTCCTGAGCTCCAGGGAAAGCAGTCCCAGTCTGTCCAGTCTCTCCTTATAATTCAAGCCCTGCAGTCCCGGCAACATTTCTGTGAAGCTTTTCAACACCTCCTCTAGCTTAAATGGACGCAAAAGGTATGGGTTTTTGGGACAGAGATATGGAGAACAAAAGA
The DNA here is from genome assembly GCF_009764475.1 of Pristis pectinata. Taxonomy (NCBI): domain Eukaryota; kingdom Metazoa; phylum Chordata; class Chondrichthyes; order Rhinopristiformes; family Pristidae; genus Pristis; species Pristis pectinata. The sequence goes on along the minus strand of NC_067418.1, from coordinate 47,777,694 downwards.
TCATGAAATGTGGAACTACAAAATGGAGTAGATGAAGAAATTTTGCAAAGGATGTCAAAATCAGAGTCATTGTTGACAGCGTTGAAGCAGCTGATGTGTCGGAGGCAGGGAGGGCTGTAAATCTCACTGCAAACAATGTCAGTTCACTCAGAAATCTGAGGAGGAATTCGACAGCAACATTTCACCCAATATAGGGGTAAATACCTCCGATATTACGCAATGAATGGAGGATGATTACATGCAAGTTATGTGTGCAAACTCAACCACAGTCACAGCAAACTGTGTGGGCACCAAGCCTGGTTGACAGTGAAATTACCCAATCATTTCCGTCCTGATTGGTTATGCTGTTGTCACTATGCAGGTAGATAACGTGGTATTATTGGTATTGGTTTATTATTGTCACGTACCGAGGTACAGTGAAAAACTTGTCTTGCATACCGATCGTACAGGTCAATTCATTACACAGTGCAGTTACATTGAGTTAGTACAGAGTGCATTGATGTAGTACAGGTAAAAACAATAACAGAATACAGAGTGAAGTGTCACAGCTACAGAGGAAGTGTGTTGCAGGTAGACAATAAGGTGCGAGGTCACAACAAGGTAGATCGTGAGGTCAGAGTCCATCACATCATATAAGGGAACCATTCAATAGTCTTATCACAGTGGGATAGAAGCTGTCCTTGAGCCTGGTGGTACGTGCCCTCAGGCTCCTGTATCTTCTACCCGATGGGAGAGGAGAGAAGAGAGAATGACCCGGGTGGGTGGGGTCTATGATTATGCCGGCTGCTTCACCAAGGTAGTGAGAGGTAAAGACGGAGTCCATGGGGGGGAGGCTGGTTTCCGTGATGCGCTGGGCTGTGTCCACAACTCTCTGCAGGTTGTTGGGCAGGGCAGTTGCCGTAGCAAGACGTGATGCATCCAGATAGGATGCTTTCTATGGTGCATCAATAAAAGTTGGTGAGTGTCACAGGGGACAAACCAAATTTCTTTAGCCTCCTGAGGAAGAAGAGGCACTGGTGAGCTTTCTTGGCCGTGGTGCCTTCGTGATTGGACCAGGACAGGCTGTTGGTGATGTTCACTCCCAGGAACTTGAAGCTCTCAACCCTCTCGACCTCAGCACCATTGATGTAGACAGGTGCATGTACACCGCCCCCTTTCCTGAGGTTAAGAAGGCAGAGGGGATACTGCCCTTCAGTCGTCAGGGCACGGAATACAGAAGCAGGGAGGTTATATGGCAACTTTATAAACCTTGGTCAGATCTCAGCTGGAGTACAGCGTGCAGCTCTGGTCAACCCACTAGAGGAAGGATGCAACAGCACTGGAGACGGTGCAGAGGAGATTCACCAGGATGTTGCCTGGGATGGGGTGTTTCAGTTATGAGGAGAGGCTGGGTCTGTTCTCCCTGGAGTGGAGAAGGTTAAGAGGGGAAATGATTGAGGTATTAAAATTAAGATAGGGTTGACTGCAGGAAAATGTTCCCCTTATATAACTAGAAGGACGTAGATCTAGGATAAGGGAGAAGAGATTCAGAGGGGACCTGAGGAGAATCTTTTTTACCCGGAGGGGGGTGTACCTGGAATACACTGCCTGAAAGAGTGATGGAAGCAGAGTTGCCGACACTATTCGGGTCTAAGTGAGCACTTGAATTGATAAGATAAGATGAGATCTCTTTATTAGTCACATGTACATCGAAACACACAGTGAAATGCATCTTTTGCGTCGTGTGTTCTGGGGAGCAGCCCGCAAGTGTCGCCACGCTCCCGGTGCCAACACGGCACGCCCACGACTTCCTAACCCGTACGTCTTTGGAATGTGGGAGGAAACCGGAGCACGCGAGGGAAACCCACGCAGACACGGGGAGAACATACAAACTCCTTACAGACAGCGGCGGGAATTGAACCCGCGTCGTTGGCGCTGTAATAGCGTCGCACTAACCGCTACACTAGGAATAGAGGGCTGTGGACCAAGTGCCGGGCAATGGCACTAATATAGATGGGTACCTGCTGGTTGGTGTGGAGATGACTCTATGAGACGCCATTGCTGGTGATTCCCTGGCCATGGCTGTACAGAATGAGGCAAGGTTAGCCCTCCTCTCTGGAGAACAGTGCGGAGGTCAGGGGCAAGTACAGTGTGGCCAGTTGTGCGGTGGGCTGCAGACGAGGAAGGAAAGACCTGCAGTTACATGGAGCTGTTCACCACCTCAGGACTTCCCAAAGTGGTCCATAACGTGTGAGGTAGCAGTGTAGGGAACGCTGGAGCTGGTGTGTGCACACCAACAGTAGCGTGGTGATCGTCAGATGATCTGTTCCTTGTCAGGGTTTGATGGGCAGGCACAGTAGTGTAGTGGTTAACGTAACACTTCACAGCTCCAGTGACCCGGGTTCAATTCCGGCCACTGTCTGTAAGGAGTTTGTACCTTCTCCCCATGACTGCGTGGGTTTCCTCCCACATTCCACAATTAGGAAGTTGTGGGCGTGCTATGTTGGCGCCGGAATCGTGACGACACTTGCGGGCTGCCCCCCAGAACACGCTACGCAAAAAGAGGCATTTCACTGCGTGTTTAGATGTACATGTGACTAATAAAGAAATCTCATCTCATCTCATCTTGTATGCTGTTCTGGGTATCACATCTGAGGGAGGGAATATTGATTGTGCAACATGAACTAACTCAGTGCTCCCCGCCCTCTCAGGGTAATGGTGCTGAGGTCGAGAGGGTTGAGAGCTTCAAGTTCCTGGGAGTGAACATCACCAATAGCCTGTCCTGGTCAAATCACGTAGATGCCACGGCCAAGAAAGCTCTTCAGTGCCTCTACTTCCTCAGGAGGCTAAAGAAATTTGGCATGTCCTCTTTGCCACTCACCAACTTTTACCGATGCACCATAGAAAGCATCCTATCAGGACGTATCACGGCTTGGTACGGCAACTGCTCTGCCCAGGACCGCAAGAAGCTGCAGAGAGTTGTGGACACAGCCCAGCGCATTACGGACACCAGTCTCCCCTCCTCTGTCTTTACCTCTCGCTGCCTTGGTGAAGCAGCCGGCATAATCAAAGACCCCACCCACCCGGGTCATTCTCTCTTCTCTCCTCTTCCATCGGGTAGAAGATACAGGAGCCTGAGGGCACGTACCACCAGGCTCAAGGACAGCTTCTACCCCACAGTGATAAGACTATTGAACGGTTCCCTTATATGATGAGATGGACTCTGACCTCACGATCTACCTTGTTGTGACCTTGCACCTTATTGCACTGCACTTTCTCTGTAGCTATAACACTTTACTCTCTACTGTTATTGTTTTTACCTGTACTACCTCAATGCACTCTGCACTAATCCAATGTAACTGCACTGCGTAATGAATTGACCTGTATGATCAGTATGCAAGACAAGTTTTTCACTGTACTTCGGTACAAGTGACAATAATAAACCAATTCTAATACCAAGAGTGCATAAACTGCAATAGCATTCCCCATAAGTTCAGTGATGAAGGGATGATTTGATTGAAATCTTTGAAGATATTAAGGATAGAAAGGTCCTGATCCAACCGATGGATGGGTTCAGGCTCAAAATTAGCACCAGGCCTTTCAGGACTAAGGTCAGAGATACTCCTGTATGAAAGGATGCCAGAATTTTGGACCCGGTGTTGAGTCAACTGTTACTTCCAAGTCTGAGACTGCTGGAGCATTGTGACGTGGGGGTATGGAGTCGGGTCACAGGCCAGCGATGTCATGGAATCATAGGGCACAGAAACAGGCCCTTTGGCCCACCGTAAAGAAATTGGTATTGGTATTGGTATTGGTTTACTATTGTCACTTGTACCGAGGTACAGTGAGAAGCTTGTCTTACAAACCGATCATACAATTTATTACACAGTGCAGATACATCGAGTTAGTACAGAATGCATAGAGGTAGTACAGGGTAAAAACAATAACAGAATACAGAGTAAAGTGTCACAGCTACAGGGAAGTGCAGTGCAGGTAGACAATAAGGTGTAAGGTCATAACAAGGTAGATCGTGAGGTCAAGAGTCCATCTCATTGTATAAGGGAACCCTTCAATAGTCTTATCACAGTGGGGTAGAAGCTGTCCTTGAGCCTGGTGGTCGGTGCCCTCAGGCTCCTGTAACTTCTGCCTGATGGGAGAGAGGAGAAGAAAGAATGACCCAGGTAGGTGGGGTCTTTGATTATGCCGGCTGCTACACCCCATATTAACCCCATTTACCACCACTTGATCCGTAGTCTTCCATGCCTTGGTGATTCAAGTACTCGTCCAGATGTTTCTTCAGTATTGTGAGAGTGTCTCGTTTCACCAATCCCCCCACAGGCAGTGCGTTCCAGATTCCAACTACCCTCCACATGTGAAAAAAATTCTTCCTCAGACCCTCTCTGAACCTCTTACTCCTCGCCTTAAGCTTATACTGGTCCTCTACTGCCATGGTAAGAAGTTTTTACCGTCTACCTTATCTTGCAAAATGCCGACTGTCCATTTCCCTCCACAGATGCTGCCCGACCCACCGAGTTCCTCCAGCAGCTCGTTTCCTTATGCCCCAGATCCCGGCATCCGCAGGCTCTTGTGTCTCCAGTCTGTCCCATCTTGTCCGGTCTCGGTGGAAGGTGGAGTGGGCTCAAGAGGGGAAATGACCCACACCCTCCGTTATCCTTCAGGTACCTTACCTAACTGCAGAAATGATTTCAGTGGCTGCTTCCAGGTCGGACTGCTTCACCTCCAGAGGAGACTGGCCACCTCATCCGTGCCCTCAGCCAGCAGCACCTAAACTTAAGCTGTTGGTCTTTGGAATTGCGCCCCTGAGGTAATTGAGACACCGAGGATTTGTGCTCCAACATCCACCCTGTTGTGACCTTGCACCTTATTGTCTACCTGCAATGCACTTCCCTGTAGCTGTGACACTTTACTCTGCATTCTGTTATTGTTTTTACCCTGTACTACCTCAACGCACTGTGTAATGTATTGATCTGTACGATCGGTATGCAAGACAAGTTTTTCACTGTACCTCAGTACGAGTGACAGTAATAAATCAATACTAATACCACTGAGAGCAGAAGAGATCAAAGGCTGGTTCTGTATGATGGCTTTGTATCCATGTCGGCTGGCAGTAGGCAGGAAGGACCAAGGAAACAGCCTGAAACTTTCCTATCTCAGCCCCCAGCCAAACATCTGGAGCCCAGCAAAGAAGCTGGATTGTACTTTGAGTGGGCAGCATCTTGACTGACGTTTGCACTGCCAATTTCACCCTCCCCTCGTACTCAATTAGCAAGAGACTGGGTTGCTAGGATACAGTGCAGCAGGAGAGCTACAAAGAGGTGCTAATGTTTGCATTGTTGTTGCAATTCTCCGAGTAAAAAGGTTCAGGAGTAAAAAGTCTGTCAGAGCTCAGTCAGTGAATGGAAGTCAAGAACACTGCAGATGCTGGACTGGAAATCTGAACTAGGAACCGCAGCGGTTCAGGCAGCATCTGTGGGAAGAGAAACAGGGGTTAATGAGTTCAGGCCACATCAAGTCTGAAGGGGGAGGGGGGCAAGGGGGAGGGGGTGGGAAGGGGAGCAGGGGGGGGGGGGGGAAGGTGGGAAGCGGGGAAGGGGAGGAAAAGATGAACAAAGACCCTGGGTGGACAGGTGGAAGTGGGAAAGGGAGACGAGGGCGTGTGGGCTACCTGAAATTGGAAAATTGAAAAATACCCACAGAATATGAGGGGCTGTTCTTCTAGCCTGTGTTTGGCCTCGCGCTGGCATCGAAGAAGGCCGAGGACGGACAGGTCCGTGTGGGACTGGGAAGGGGAGTAGCATTGACGTGCATCCGAAGCTCAAGATGTCCAGCCGCAGACAGGGCCTGGTCTCACCGATGCAGGGGAGGCCGCATCGAGAGCACCGAATGCAGTGGACGAGGTTGGAGGAGGCGCACGTGAAACCTTCCACGGACGCCGCTCGACCCGCGGAGTTCCTCCAGCTGTTTGTTTAGAGCTCCAGATTCCAGCACCTGTGGCCTTTAGTGTCTCCAGCCCTCATCCTATCAGAGATGGACCTCCCCCTCCCCGCTGTCTCTGCTATCTAAAGCTAATGTTTCCCTTCTTCCCCAGTTCTGATCGAAGGTCCTGGATCTGAAACATTAACTGCTTCCCTCTCCACAGCGCGTTTCCAGCATTCTCTGTATTAATCCCGGTTAGTCGATATCACCGCCACACCGTGACACCAGGCCAGCAGCTATCATCTTCACAGTGCGTTGCTTCAGGAAGGCTAACAGTATCGTCACGGACGCCTGCCACCCCAGTCATTTCCTATTCTCTCTTCTACCTTCAGGGAGAAGATACAGGAGCTTGAAAGCCCGGATGACCAGACTCAAGAACAGCTTCTTCCCCACTGCTGTCAGACTTCTGAGCCAATCACCCCTTCTCACATCCCCTTCCCGGTGGTGCCACTACGTTCTCAGACTCTTTCTTTTTCAATCTTTTTATTAGTTTTCAAATTAATACAGATTAATATATCAATGTTTGTACATGTAATGCAAAGAGATCAGGATAAGAATCATGGCATAGATAATCATAAAGAACAATAAAATATAAAAAGAAATCTGTAGATCCAATGATCTCTTAGTAAATGAATATAATATGAAAGAAAAAGGTTTATTATAAAATATAAAAAAAAGAAAAAAGAATCCCCAAATCAATAAGGAAAATTATAAACAATATATCAAACCAAACTAAGCTAAAGAAAAAAAAATTAAAAAAAACAAAAAACAGAAAAAAAAACTGGACTAAAATTTCTCAGTAGAAACAGAGCAATATTATGTTGTCAACTCCGTTCCTCTAAATTAAAAGGTTATCATAAGGGGATCTATATCATGTGAAAATATTGAATAAATGGACTCCAAACTTCCTCAAATTTAAACGAAGGATCAACAGTACCACTCCTAATTTTTTCCAAGTTTAAACATGATATAGTTTGAGAGAACCATTGAAAAGTAATAGGGGGTATTGGATCCTTCCATTTAAGCAAAATGGATCGCTTGGCCAGTAATGTAACAAAGGCAATCATACGGTTAGCGGAGGCCGATAAATGGTCAGATTCTATCCTTGGTAAACCAAAAATTGCAGTGATAGGGTGAGGTTGTAAATCAAGGACTCTTAATTCTACCTCTGCTGTGGTCACTTTAGCATTTCTTTTTGCACTACTTCAGACTGGACTGCAATCTCTGCACCGTTCGGCTGCTTTGTGCTCATTGCTGTATTTACTGCTGTATTTATTATCACCATCTATACTGTTCACTCTGTGAGCTTCACACGAGGAAGGAATTTCATTGCACCCTGATGTATATGACAATAAACTGAATCCTGAATCTGACACTCTTCAAGAGAGAGAGAGAGAGAGAGAGAGAGAGAGAGAGAGATGGACGACTTGGAACCTCAGCAAAGTGTGGGCTTGGAGATTCCAGGTCGTGCTGCCAGCAGCTCCCACCTGAACCTGTGACTTACATCATGGCAGCAAGGTGTCAGTCTGCCCCGCTATTGGTTCAGGGGAGGCATCGCCAATGATCGAGAGGTATACCAGGGAGGTGATCCTGAGCCAGGGGGATTTCCCGAGAGACATTTAAAAGCAATTGATTGGAGGTGATTGATCTGTAAGTTGTACACTGTGCACAGCACGATTCAATCCCTGTTGCCCTGTCAGGGGTGTTGATAATCAACACTACCATCTCACGTCAGATTAAGTGCACCATGGGTCACTTCTCAGAGCAAGTACAAAAATAATGGCCTTCACGAGCTACATTCTCATCCAAATGCTTAATAGCCTTCATAATAAAAATGGTGACCTTCAGGAGAGCCAGGCCTTTGGACGGGAGGGCAGACAAAAGGCCTCGATATCCGGTGCTTAAAAAAAACCCTGAAGTGTCGCATGGAGAGGAGTTTAAAATGTACAAAAAGCAGGTATGGTATTTCTGGTAATGATCTCCTGCAACTCTTGTTTAAATATCTCCTCAGGCACTCCCAGCCTGAATAAAATATGAAAGCTGTTCTCAGAGCAGAGCTGGCAAATGTGAGAGTTTCCGACCAGATGTCAGGGTGTGAGACGGCGATGTGATTGGGCTTTTTGACAGCAACAAGCACAAAATGTTTTTTTCGGGAGGGTGGGAGCCATCTCTGAGGGTGAGGCCCACTGTACTGTATCCTAGCAACTGGTTGCCTGGTAAATGAGTGTTTTTGGACTGTGTTAGGGGACCAGAACGGTGCTGTGCTCACACTGAATCCTGCGCAGCATTCACAGTTCTGCTCTACACATTGATCTGCGGATGTCATTTTGTGTTACCAGAGCTTCGGTCTGGGAAGCGCGCCCATTAACAGCTCCCGTGGGCTCAGCGTAATTATAACGAGGCAAGAGTGACTCCAAGGAACTTGAACAATAGGTATCCACCATCCTGAGCATTTGCTTCTCCGTCCACCTCCACCACACGGTGACTGCAGTGTGCGACGTCGACAAACTGCACTGTAGTTACTCACCCAGGCCACCCCGACACTGTTCCCCAAACACACAGCTCGTAACACCCCGTAGGGCAAGCATGGGCACGCACAACCCAACACCACCCTCAGGTTCCCCTCCAAGAGACACACCGTCCACCCCGACTTGGAAATATATTGCCGTTCCTTCATCATCACTGGGTCTAACTGACGGATCTCCCTCCCCAACAGTACCGTGGGAGCACCTTCACCAGAAGGACTGCAACGGTTCAAGAAGGCAGCTCACCCCCACCTCCTCAGTGGCATCTAGGGATGGGGAATAAATGCTGGCCTTGCCAGTGACGTCCCAACCTTAACAAGGATCAAACAGATGCGTCAGCATTTGTCGACTACTAGAGCAGTCAATATGAAGTGATTTATTGAAGGCCTTTATTGAATGTTGATGCTGCAGTTAGTCCACAACTAAGATAAGGTATAAGATATCTTTTATTCGTCACATGTACATCAAAACACACAGTGAAATACATCTTTTGCGTAGAGTGTTCTGGGGGCAGCCCGCAAGTGTCGCCACACTTCTGGTGCCAACATAGCACGCCCACAACTTCCTAACCCGTACGTCTTCGGAATGTGGGAGGAAACCGGAGCACCCGGAGGAAACCCACGCAGACAAGGGGAGAACGTACAAACACCTTACAGACAGCGGCCGGGAATTGAACCCGGGTCGCTGGTGCTGGAAAAGGCGTTACGCTCATTATGCCTGTGCCTTGTGACTGCAGGGATGCTAGAAAGTGAACGAGCAGGACCTCGGTCACCTTTTGCCCGTTATTTTCTATGTTGTTATATTAACGATTTGGATGAGAATACAGATGGCACGATTGGTGATGATACTAAAATTAGTGGTATAACGGACAGTGAAGGAGGTTATCTACGATTACAACGGGCTCCTGATCAACTGGGCCAGCGTGCTGAGGAATGGCAGATGCAGTTTAATTCAGATAAATGTGCGGTGTTTCATTTTGGAAAGACAAACCAGGGCAGGACTTGCTCAGTAAATGGCAGGGCCCTGGGGAGTGTTGTGGAACAGAGAGACCTTGGGGTACAGGTACATAGTCTGCTGAAAGTGGTGACACAGGTAGACAGGGTGGTGAAGAAGGCATCTGGCACACTTGCTTTCATTGGTCAGGATACTGAGTACAGGAGTTGGGACAGCATGCTACAGCTGTACAAGACATTGGCAAGGCCACATTTGGAGTACTGCGTACAGTTCTGGTCGTCCTGCCGTAGGAAGGAGGTCATTAAGCTGGAGAGGATGCAGAAAAGGTTTACAAGGACATTACCGGGACTGGAGGGTTTGTGTTATAAGGAGAGACCGGATAGGCTGGGATTTTTTTCCCTGGAACGTAGGACGCTGACCTTATAGTGGTTTATAAAATCATGAGGGGCATAGATAAGGTGAATAGCCACAGTCTTTTCCCCAGTGTAGGGGAGTCCAAAACTAGACGGCGTAGTTTTAAAGTGAGAGGGGAAAGATTTAACAAGTACGTGAGGGGAAGGTTTTTCACACAGAAGGCGATGGGTGTGTGGAACAAGCTGCCAGAGGAAATAGTAGAGGCGGGTAAAATCATGACATTTAAAAGACAATTAGACAGGTACATGGATAGGAGAGGTTTAGAGGGATATGGGCCAAACACAGGTAAAAGGGATTAGCTCAGATAGGTGACTTGGTCGGCATGGAGACGCTGGGCTCCATGAATCCATGACATTGCTATAAGCACCTGGCAGGGGACCATATCATCAAGCAACACTCACTCACCAATGACCTGCTCACCGATACCCAGTCTGGGTTTCTCCAGGACAATTCAGAGTCCAACACAGCCTTGGTCCAAACACAGACTAAAGAGCTGAATCCCAGAGAGCGACGTCACAAAAGCATTCGACCGAGTGTGGCACCAAAGTATCCTGGTCAAGCTGAGGTCGATGGGCATTCAAGGGGAAAACGCGCCAAGGACTAGAATGTCACGTGCACAGAGGAAGATGGTTGTGGATGTTGGAGGTCAATCATCTGAGAGTGTGCTGACAGGTGACCAGAATGGTCATCAGCAGTTCAGGGTAAGCCAGCGACTTTTTCTTTCATTTATCCACTCACGGGACGTGGGTTTCTAGCACTTCTTGTCTGTCCCTCGTCGACCCTGCACCTTGGTAGGACTAATGTCAAGAGGCAGTACGCTCTTAAGGGCAAGACCCTTAACAGTATTGAAGAGCAGGGAGACCTTGGGGTGCAAGTCCATGACTCATTGAAAGTGGCTACACAGATAGACAGGGTGGTTAAGAAGGTTTATGGAATGTTTGCTTTCATTAATCGAGGAATTGAGTATAGGAGTCAAGAAGTCATGATGAATCTCCATAGAACTCTGGTTAGGCCGCATTTAGAGTATCGCGTGCAATTCTTGTCACCTCACTATAGGAAGGATGTCCGAGGCTTTAGAGAGGGTGCAGAGGAGGTTTACTGGGATGCTGCCTGGATTAGAGGGCATGTGCTATCAGGAGAGGCTGGACAAACTTGGGCTCATTTCTCTGGAGCGACAGAGGCCGAGGGGTGATCTGTTGGAAGTGTATAAAATGATGAGGGGCACAGATAGGGTGGACAAGCAATATCTTTTTCCCATTATTGAGAGATCCAATACCAGAGGGCATGCATTTAAGGTGAGAGGGGGTAGATTCAGAATAGACATGGGGGGTAGGTTTTTTACTGCGAGTGGTGGATGCCTGGAATGCGTTGCCTGATAGGGTGGTGGAGGCAAATTCATTGGGGGCTTTTAAGAGGGGCTTGGATGGGCACATGAATGAGAGGAAAATGGAGGGACATGGGCATTCTGTAGGTAGGAGGGATTAGCTATGTCGGCACAACCTTGTGGGCCGAAGGGCCTGTTCTGTGCTGTACTGTTCTACATTCTATGACCCTGCACTGAGCTTGTTAAGAGCCAACCACATTGGTGGGTCAGGAGTCACATATAATCCAGACTGGGTAAGGGCAGCAGGTGTCTTTCCCTGAAGTACAACAGTGAACCGAGTGGATTTTTACAACAATCTGTAGTTTAATGATTACTGCTACTGAGCCTTTTATCTCTTTCCATACAAAAACTTGGATTTAAGTTCCCCGGCTGCTAAAGTGGGACTTGAACACATGTCCCAGGATGGCCCAGAACCCATGCCGCTAGTCCATCCCTTTACCATACCCCACGTTTAATTAAATGGCCTCATTCAGTTCAGCCCCAGAAACACTCCAATGATCGGGTAACAGAGCATGCAGAGACCTTCTGCAAACATTCAGCTTGTGTTCCCATCTGAGCAAAACCAATTATCTTTTGCTGGTGGCTGAATCAGCAGAGGTTATGAGACAGTAAAAACTGATTAAATGGCCCAAGATCTCCCCGTGGAGGTTGCTGTACGTTTCTATACACTTATATATGGCAAGGAGTAAGAGGTGCTGGGACTCAGAATGAGAAAACAGCTTCACTCCGTCAGATTCTCTTTGGCTTGTTCTTTGTGCTGTTCTTTTAGGGGGCTTTGTGTGGGATGTTTCAGAAAGATGGGGGGGGGAGGAATTGGAATTTGCACTAAGATGTGTTGTTGGGATGGTTTTCCTCAAAGAGGGCTGATAGTTTGGGCAGCCACAAGTCGGGGATGTGGGTAAGAAGTCAGATGAAGTACTCACCCAGGTGCCAGCGTTGTGACTTTGAATGAACCACAGGGAGGGGTAGACGTAACAGGACAACAAGCAAATGCACAGAGGGACCTGGTGGGACACTCGCTTGATGGAATCTCTTGAAGGAGTCTCTCAACTCAAGGTACATCGAGGTTCTATACTCTTTAAGCACAAAGGTAACAACAGGTGATTAAATACAGTTTCCATCGTTACAATTGCAGTTTACGTCAACCTGAGTGTGGACATGTGGCTCTGAAGAGTTACTATTCACAACGGGAGCGCATCTCAATTGACAAGAACACCTCTGAATATGGTGAGCCGAAGGGCCTGTGGTGGGCCGAAGGGCCTGCTTTGTGCTGTATGGTTCTATGGTTCTATTCAAACAACTTTGCTGGCAATCCAGACACACAAACCAGCCTCCTTTTACTACTGTGTCGAGAAAGTTCTCTGAAGACTACCGCATTTATCCTTGCCCGCGATTGACGACTGGCTGGCCATCCTTGGGTACAGATTCTATTTTTACAGACGTCCTTAAGTTGATATTGCCGAGTGGGATTATTCACTGGGAGGAGAAGATAACCCGACCGTGAACTTGAAGTGTTTCTTGTACACCCATTCAAAAGGCAGCCACACTCTACAGAGAGTAGAGAACTTGGTGACTGAGTCTATTTTGGTAAGTCTATTGGTAAGGAATTCTTCAACCAACCTGGATTTTGGTGGACGTTGTCAAGTTTCTTGAGGGTCACTGTAAGTGCAGGTCAGAAAATACAAAAATCGATAATTTGAAGATCGAATTTGAAGGCATAATACAAGGTTAACGGCAGGACTCTTAGCAGTATGGAGGAACAGAGGGATCTTGGGGTCCACGTCCATAGATCCCTCAAGGTTGCGGCGCAGGTCGATAGGGTTGTTAAGAAGGTGTATGGTATGTTGGCCTTCATTAGTCGGGGTATTGAGTTCAAGAGCCACGAGGTGATGTTGCAGCTCTATAGAACTCTGGTCAGACCACACTTGGAGTAATGTGTTCAGTTCTGGTCGCCTCATTATAGGAAGGATGTGGAAGCTTTAGAGAGGGTGCAGGGGAGATTTACCAGGATGCTGCCTGGATTGGAGAGCATGTCTTATGAGGATAGGTTGAGTGAGCTAGGGCTTTTCTCTTTGGAGAGGAGGAGGATGAGAGGTGACTTGATAGAGTCAAGATGATAAGAGGCATTGATCGAGTGGACAGTCAGAGACTTTTTCCCAGGGCGAAAATGACTAACACGAGGGGACATGATTTTAAGGTGATTGGAGGAAGGTATAAGGGGGATGTCAGGGGTAAGTTTTTTACACAGAGAGTGGTGGGTGCGTGGAACGCACTGCCGGCAGACGTTGTGGGGGCAGATACATTAGGGACATTTAAGCAATATTTAGTCAGCCACATGAATGCTAGAGAAATGGAGGGCTATGTAGGAGGGAAGGGTTAGATAGATCTTAGAGCAGGATAAAATGTCGGAACAACATTGTGTGCTGAAGGGCCTGTACTGTGCTGTAATGTCCGATGTCCCCATGTTCCTGTGTAACCGTACCTCCACAGTATTGTGCTGAACAGCAAAAAAAAGCACATAAAACTGATAAGAAAGAACAATTACTAGAAGTGGAGAGAGAGGAAAGTAGTTCTGCCCCTTATAGGAGCGGACATGTGTATGCATTTCAGGCTTCTGAGTTTAGTATTATTATGGCAACTTGTTCATATGCATAGGTGTCCATAAGTCAAGCGTTTGTAACCCAGGGACGGTCTGGATTTTACTGGCTGCTGCCCCCATAACTCCTGAAGTATGCTCTACCTGTAGAAGTCCCTAACAGTATCAAGCAATTAATCATCTCCACAGACACCATCACAAAGTGAGGAATGAAGCATCTTGTCACGACTGGGTCCACACGAGCGATGTTCCAAGAAGCCCACATTCGGACAGGACTACTTGTTCTGAGACAGTGAACCCCTGGTTCTAGATTCCTCAGCCGGGGGGAAAACACCCAGCCTGTCAAAGCCCCAGAAGAACTTTCCATGAGGTCACCTCATTCTTCTTAACTCTGGAAGGTAGAAGCACAGCTTACTCAATCCCTCCTCAAAGGACAGACCCATTGGTAAAACTGACTGGAAGAATGGATTTATTCTTCAGATAAATTGACTGCAGATACTGGAATCTGGAGCAAGAAACAAGCTGCTGGGGAGGAACTCAGTGGGTCAGGCAGCATTGGTGGAGGGTCAAGACCCTTCATCTACTCTTTCAGAGGGGGAGGTAGCCAGTATAAAGAGAAGGGGAGGGGTAAGTGATAGGTGGATCCAGGTGAGATGCCCACCCTTCACACTGGCCACCTCCCCACCCCCCCAACTCTTTCGACCGTTGGATTCATTCTTTTACTGGGGCTGGTCTGGAATGAGTCAGCGGAAGATGAAATCTATTGCAACCGTACATCTACACAGCTTGACTTTAATGATTTATGCCATGCCTCATCTCTCCAGGTAATGAACCATCTGCTTTCCAAATTAACAGAAGGAACAGGAGGTGGGATTGGCCAAATGGTGGATAGACGTCACAGCTATTGAGTAAGATCAAGACAGACAATCAACCTCAGAACATCGGAGGCTGCATAGAAGATTCTGTCCACCCTATCTATGCTTCTCATAATTTTATAAACTCCTATCAGGTCTCCCCTCGGAATTGCAATGCCCCCCTTTTTTCCAGTTTTCCAAAGTCCCAGGCGCATCCGGTTAAAATCCAAGTTGTAGTTAGAGTCACAGCATGGAAACAGGCCCCTCAGCCCAACTCATCCATGCCGACCAAGGTGCAAATCTAGGCTAATCCCATTTGCCTGTGTTTGGCCCATCTCACTCTAAAACTTTCCTATCCATGTAGCTGTCCAAAAACGTTGTAATGGTACCCGCCTCTACCACTTCCTCTGGCAGCTCGTTCCATACACCCACCACCCTCTGTGTGAAAAACTTGCCCCTCAGGTCCCCTTTAAATCTTCCCCCTCTCACCTTAAACCTCTGCTCTCTACTTTTGGATTCCCCTACCCTGGGAAAAGAGTGTGACCGTTCACCTTACCCATGCCCCTCATGGTCTCTACATGGTCACCCCTCAGCCTCCAGCCTCTCCTTACAACTCAAGCCCTCCAGTCCCGGTAACATCCCTGTGAACCCTTTCTGCATCCCCCTTTCCAGCTTAATGACATCCTTCGCACAGCAGGGCCACCAGAATTGCACACAGTACTCCAAGTGTGGTTTCGCCAACGTCTCGTACAGCCTTGTACTTTTCTCATGTCTGGCATTTTGCAAGGCGAATTCTTGACATGGAGGGGATGTTGTTGCCAGGGGTTGTGGGACCTCTGCCAATATAAAGCAAGCA
Source organism: Pristis pectinata (assembly GCF_009764475.1). Classification (NCBI taxonomy): domain Eukaryota; kingdom Metazoa; phylum Chordata; class Chondrichthyes; order Rhinopristiformes; family Pristidae; genus Pristis; species Pristis pectinata. Next base: position 47,762,135 of record NC_067418.1, on the reverse strand, counting down.
AAATGTATTAAGTGTGAGTGTGCCTCCAAGAACCAACGGGTGCCTTTGGTATACACATACCGGACACTGCTGTTAGTGGGGAGTCTCCCGAAGGCAAAGGGTGTTCAGCCGGTCACACTGCCTCTTCTTCACCTTTGCAAGCACCGACAGTGAGGAGGCCACGGACACTCGAACAGTGTGGAGATGGGGTCGTTGCAGCTTGAGGAAGAAGCAGGATGATGATCCGATGCTGAGGGGAACTGGGAATGGGGCTCCCGAGGTAGATCAGTGACGTTGGCAGGCTGTGGACACAGTGAGCTCATCGGTCAGCCCGAGAAGTGTGAGTCACTAACTATGGGTTACGGAGTACGGTTTACAGAATCAGGGTCTGCGCAGAGGTCGGCTGGAAGTATCCCTGAGGGTGAATCACCAGGTTCAAGAACAGCTACTTCCCTTCAACCATTCGGTTCTTGAACCAACCAGCGCAACCCTAATCACTGCAGTTTAGCAACACTAGGACCACTTAGATCACTTTGCACTAAAATGGACTTTTTTTTTTGTTCTTATTGTGTTCTTTCTTGTAAAGATTGTGCACGCTATTACAGCGCCAGCGACCCGGGTTCAATTCCGGCCACTGTCTTGTAAGGAGTTTGTACATTCTCCCCGTGTGTCTGCGTGGGTTTCCTCCGGGTGCTCTGGTTTCCTCCCACATTCTAAAGACATACGGGTTAGGAAGTTGTGGACATGCTATGTTGGCGCCGGAAGCATGGTGACACTTGCGGGCTGCCGCCAGAACACTCTATGCAAAAGATGCATTTCACTGTGTGTTTCGATGTACATGTGACTAATAAAAATATTTTATAATTTATGTTTAATTTATGCTTTTCTTGTGAATGTTGTGTATCTGATGCTCTGTGCCTGTGATGCTGCTGCAAGTAAGTTTTTCATTGCACCTGTGCACACATGGACTTGTGCATGTGACAATAAACTCGGCTTTGACTTTGACAGTACCTTGGAGGTTCTGGGGAAGGACAGGGAGCAGAGAGATGCACTGTGTGTGAGTAAGGGTTAGTACTGTTGCCGGGAACATGAGATGCTGGTGAGTCTACCGGCATCACGTACTACAGACAGGACATGGGGAAAGCCTGAAAGCCACAGTACAATGTGAAGCCAGCAGAGATCTTCAGGAGCTTTACTCTGTGTCTAACCAGTGTCCCCGTCCCAGGAGTGTGTGACAGGACAGTGTAGAGGGACCTTTACTGTGTGTCTAACCAGTGCCCCCATCCCAGGAGCGTGTGACAGGACAGTGTAGAAGGACCTTTACTCTGTGTCTAACCCGTGCAGTCTACGGCCTGTGTGTGTTTGAAGTGACAGTATAGAGGAGCCTTACTCTGTGTCTAAATGGTGTTCCTGCCATGGAAGTGCTTGACATACTTAACCTTTTTCTGAAATTTCAAAATATTCTTTATTCATAAAAAAATCCAAAAATTATAAATGCATAATGTTCAAGACAACAATTTCAGAACAAGTAATCTTATTCCCATTCCTTAATATTAGCACATAATCATTACATTAATTTACAAACTTACACCAGTCAGTACGCAAGGGTTCACCAGTCAGTACACAGGGTACACCGCAGTACACAGGACACACCAGTCAGTATGTACGACTCACCAGTCAGTACACAGGACACACCAGTCAGTACACAGGGGTTCACCAGTCTGTACACAGGACACACCAGTCAGTACGTACGACTCACCAGTCAGTACACAGGACACACCAGTCAGTACACAGGGGTTCACCAGTCTGTACACAGGACACACCAGTCAGTACCTGAAGCTGTATTTCCTTCAGCAACAAGGTCAAGAACTTGGGAACACAGATCTGAAGGTGATGGTTGGAACGAGTGGAGGGGAGTGGTGGGGCACCCTCACCCTGCAGCTGACCGTGCCGTCAGCAACTCATTGTGGAGGCAAAAGCACTCATCACATGACTGCCTGGGTTTCCCCCGGGCGCTCCGCTTTCCTCCCGCATCTCAAAAAACGTGCAGGCTGGAGGGTTGATTGGCCGCTGTAAATTGCCCCCTAGTGCGTGGGTGAGGGGTAGAACCTGGGTGGAGCTGGTGGGAATGTGGGGGGGCAACATTTATAGGTTATAGTTACGGGGAAATTAGTGGGGAATGGGACTGCCGTGTGACCTGACATGGACTCGATGGGGTGAACAGACTCCTTCTATGTTGTGCGAAAGTAGACCTATCACCAGCAGTATGTGCAGTTATTGTGACTGTGTATTGTCACATGTAAAGGCAGTACACCGCCCTCCTAACTCCCCAAGGCCTGTCCACCATCTACAAGGCTCAGGAGTGCGATGGGACGTTCTCCACTTGCCTGGGTGCGTGAAGCTTCAACAACACTCGAGGAGCTCGACACCACACAGGACAGAGCAGCCCACTCGATGGGCAACCCAACCGCACCCATTCACTCACCCCACCACCGACGCACAGTCTGTACCATCTACAGGACACACTGCAGCAACTCACCGAGACTCCTCAGACAGCACCTTCCAAACCCACCACCTCTACCAGCTGGAAGAACAAGAGCAGCAGATGCCTGGAGAACACCACCGCCGGGAAGTTGCCCTCCGAGCCACACACCGTCATGCCCTTGGAAATATATCCCCGTTCCTTCACCGCCAAAGCCCTGGAACTCTCTCCCCAGCAGCACTGTGGGTACACCCACACCTCAAGGACTGCAGCGGGTTCAGGAAGGCAGCTCACCACCACCTTCTCGAGGGCAACTTGGGGTGGGCAATTAACTGCTGGCTCAGCCTGCGAAGCCCACATCTCTGGAATGAATTACAAAAAAAAGGTGTAACATTGACTGTACAGAAAGCCAGCATTAAATGTAGCACAAGCTCACATGCATCATATGCAGACTGTGTGGAGCTGTGTTTACAGTTAGCCCACGCTTGGATCTGAGAGGTGGCAGGCACGGAATAGGCTTTCTCCTGTATCGAGGTGTCATCAGGTGATGTGCATTGATATTTCTGGGGTTGTATGAGCCAGCCCGGGCCAGCACAGTCTCCAGCTCTTGTAATGAACCAGGGCCGGTCAGCGACTGTGTGCAGCCGGTGGGCAGTCCTGTCGCTTGATTCTGTCCCCCCCCCCCCCTCCCCTTCTCTCTGATGTTGTGCTTTGGCCGCTGCTTGCGCGCCGCCCCTGCTGCATCCGTCCCCAAGCAGCGAGCGCTCCAGCAGCACAGCGCTCTCCCAGCCAGGAGCCCCCTCTCGCACACCAGGGCGGGACGCTGAGCCGAGCCGGGACACCGCTGACCACTGAGGTAAGGGGGGGGGGGGGGTGTAAACGGCCACTGGCTCTCTGAGGAGCCTTTGGGGGTCTGTCTCCATCCCCAGAGGATCATCCCTGACATCAACCACCCCTCCCCATCTCCTTGTCGTCGCAGCCCAGGGCTTCTCCCTTGTGACTGAATTCAGACTCGGCGTCTCAGGGCAGCCTTGCGGGGACTGAGAGGTGTTGGTGTCTGCCCTGCGTCTCTGTGTGTCCGGCGACGAGGGGCAGCTCAGCTTGGGATGGAGGCAGGGCGTGTGGGTGGTCCCAACCCCTCTCTAAAGCCAGAGGTGTGTGTTCCCCCCCACCCCCACCCCTCACCCCTCCCCACTCCCTCCCTCCTGCTCCACACTCCCGTCCCCTCTCTCAGCCTCTCCCTTCCTCTGCACCCCCGTCCGCCTCACCCACAACAGCCTGCAGACATGTTTTGAGTCCCTGACGCGGGAAGGACAGGCAGGAGTGATGGGGGTAGGAGAGAGAGGGGAATCACTCTCCCCATCTGCTAAACTCGTAGCCCTCCCTCCCCTCCCCCTCCCCTCCCTCCCCTCCCCCTCCATCCTCCCCTCCCCTCCCCCCTCCCCTCCCTCCCCCTCCCATCCCCCCTCCCCTCCCCCTCCCCTCCCCCCTCCCCTCCCTCCCCTCCCTCTCCCCTCCCTCCCCTCCCCTCCCTCCCCTCTCTCCCCTCTCTCCCCTCCCTCTCCCCTCCCTCCCCCCTCCCTCCCCTCCCTCCCTCTCCCCTCCCTCCCCTCCCTCCCTCTCCCCTCCCTCCCCTCCCTCTCCCCTCCCTCTCCCGCTCCCCGTCTTCCCTCCCCCCTTTCTCCCCCTCAGTTCTCCTTCATTCCTCTCTCCCTCCTCTCCTCCCCCCTCTCTCCCCACTGCCGCACCTTCCTCGCCGCCCCCCGCGCCCCTTTTATACCTCGGCAGGTCCACGGGTCTCTGCCGAAGTTGTGGATGATTCGGCGCCCGGTGGTTGCCGCTTGTCCTCAGCCTCCCGCCTCCCTCCGCCCGGCAGGTATCACAGTCCGCTGCCGATGGTAACAGTAGCCTTTTGTGTGAAGCAGCGGGCAGATGAAGGGGAGGGAGGTGAAGGGCTCCTGCAGCACAGGGTCCAGGCAGGTGCCGGCGTGCTGCTGTCTGTTGGACATATTCTGCAGATCTGCGTGTTGTGGAGAATCGGTCCCCTTCCATTCATTGTTACTGAGCACGTTGTAGCGACTGCGATGAATCAAACTGGGTGTCTGGAACACTTCGTTCACTTGCACTGCGTTCGCCTTTGCCCCGATCGACCCTGTCAAGGCTTGCCCTGACCTTGCCCCGAGCGACCTTGTCGACCCTTGCCCTGAGCATCCCTGTTGACCCTCGTTCCGAGCAACCCTGTCAACCCTTGCCCTGACCCATGCCCGAGCGACCCTGTCAACCCTTGCCCTGACCCATGCCCGAGCGACCCTGTCAACCCTTGCCCTGACCCATGCCCGAGCGACCCTGTCAACCCTTGCCCTGACCCATGCCCGAGCGACCCTGTCAACCCTTGCCCTGACCCATGCCCGAGCGACCCTGTCAACCCTTGCCCTGACCGAGGCCCGAGCGACCCTGTCAACCCTTGCCCTGACCCATGCCCGAGCGACCCTGTCAACCCTTGCCCTGACCCATGCCCGAGCGACCCTGTCAACCCTTGCCCTGACCCATGACCGAGCGACCCTGTCAACCCTTGCCCTGACCCATGCCCGAGCGACCCTGTCAACCCTTGCCCTGACCCATGCCCGAGCGACCCTGTCAACCCTTGCCCTGACCCATGCCCGAGTGACCCTGTCAACCCTTGCCCCGAACGACCTTGTCGACCCTTGCCCTGACACTTGCCCTGAGCATCCTTGTCGACCCTTAACCCAAGCAACTCTGTCATCTTTTGCCCTGACCCTTGCCCCGAGCGACCCTGTCGACCCTTGCCCCGAGCGACCTTGTCGACCCTTGCCCCGATCAACCCTGTCAACCCTTGCCCTGACTCTTGCCCCGAGTGACTTTGTTGACCCTTGCCCCAAGCGACCCTGTCAACCCTTGCCCTGACCCTTGCCCCGAGCGACCCTGTCAGCCCTTGCCCTGACCCTTGCCCTGAGCATCCCTGTTGACCCTTGCCCCGAACGACCCTGTCGACCGTTACCCCGAGCGACCATTGACCCTTGCCCCAAATGACCCTGTTGACCCTTGCCTTGACCCTTGCCCCAAGCAACCCTGTTGACCCTTGCCCTGATCTCCCAACGTCTCTCTTAACCGACCCCTCCTCCCTTCTCTTGACCTGAGCTTCCTCACCCCTCCCCCTCGACCCTGCGCTCCCTCCCTTTCGACATGTGCCTCTCCCCTTGGCCCGTGTCTCGCTCTTCCCACTCAACCCACACCCAGCTCCTCCCCCTCTGCTCACTGTTGAGGCCACGGTTGGTCTTCCCAGTTTGTGTTACACTGCCTCGGCAAACACTGGCGTTCCCTCCGACAGACTCGGAGATCTGGCCAGCTCCAGCTCGGTGTGGGGACGTTGCCAACACTTGTCCTCGCTCTGCTCCCAGGTTTAAGGGCTGTTACTTCACAACAACATCTAGCTGTGCAGCCGGGGCAAAGCTGGGCTGGGATCTCTGCATCCCCAGCATAAGACATAAGGTGTAAGTGGGGCTACTGGGCTGGGCTTACTGGAGAAGGGTTACCCTACCTCCCCACAGCATTGCAGGCACCCAGGGAGAGTGAGGAGGAAGTGCCAGCCAGTTGGGCTTGGAGCTCTTGGAACCTTCCGGCACGTGGAGAGAGTCGGTGCTCTGTCAAGGGGCCATCCTGTGGGGGTTTTCACAGACGGTAGACTGTAACTGGGGCAAGTTATTGAAGGCTTTTGAGGACATGCACACTGAAGCTTCTAGAAATGGGCCTGCAGCACCCTAAGCCAGGAGAGCACACCAGGAGGTGACCGTTCACCCGACAAGGAAAGTGCAGCAGAACATAGCAGACCAGCAGAGAACATCAGAGAGGGAGAGTGCACCAGACCAGCACAACATACCAGACCAGCAGAGAACATGAGAGAGGGAGAGTGTACCAGACCAGCAGAACATACCAGAGTGCACCAGACCAGCAGGGGACATCAGACAGGGAGAGTGCACTTAGTGGAAGGAAGCAGTAGACCAGCACGGTGCACCTGACACATCATACCATCTCAGCAGATACACCAGACACAGAGCGTATGCTAGAGCACACCACACCAGGCCAGTAGAGCACACCAGACCAGGACAGTGCAGCAGCTGAGGAGACGGCACCAGGACGGAGTACCCAATACTGGTAGAATATACCAGTGCCACTGGTGGGTTTAAAGCAATGATGGTCAGAAGGTTAATAAATGTGTTCATCATTCTGCAGTGATGATAGAATGAACATAGAACACTACAGCACAGTACAGGCCCTTCGGCCCACAATGTTGTGCCCACATTTTATCCTGCTCTAAGATCTATCTAACCCTTCCCTCCCACATAGCCCCCCATTTCTCTCTCATTCATGTGTCTATCTAAGAGTCTCTTAAATGTCCCTAATGTATCTGCCCCCACAACCTCTGCTGGAAGTGAGTTCCACACACCCACCACTCTCTGTGTAAAGAACTTACCCCTGACATCCCCCTTACACCTTCCTCCAATCACCTTAAAATTGTCCCCTCGTGTTAGCCATTGTCGCCCTGGGAAAAAGTCTCTGACTGTCCACTCGATCAATGCCTCTTCTCATCTTGTACACCTCTATCAAGTCACCTCTCATCCTCCTCCTCTCCAAAGAGAAAAGCCCCAGCTCGCTCAACCTATCCTCGTAAGACATGATTGGACATTTTTCCATGGGTGGGAGTGGCAGGAATCGGAGGAGACAGGTGAAGGGACTTGGTGCAGGTGAGATCCTCCATACCCAGTGAACTGTGCGGGTGTGGAATGCAGTTGGAGGACACAGACAACAGTGTACTTATGTGCTTGGGTGCGTCTAGAAGAGTAGCAGAGGGACTAAGCTGAAAGACCTTTTCAAAGAGCTAGTCTGGACTAATGGATCGAACCCACTACACCGTGCTATGCAGAGAGCTTCAGATTAACAGAGTGAAAGGAGAATGAAAAGGGACGAATTGCATTCATAACCACAACTTCTTCATACAAGGAGACACCAGAGACTGCAGCCACTGGAATCTGGAGCAACAAACAAGGCGCCGGAGGAACGCAGCGGGTCGAGCAGTATGTGTGGGGGGGAAATGGACAGTCAAGGTTTCGGGTCGAGGTCCTTCATCTGGACTCGGATATCCAGACGATCTACCTACCTACCCCATCTCATGAAACATGGGCTGCCCACTTCCCTCCACAGATGCTGCCTGACCCGCTGAGTTCCTCCAGCGCCTTGTTTGTTGCGTCACCGTACAATGTGGCGTCTCAAAGCATTGCAACCACTACAGACTGTACGTAGCAATGCTGAGAACCAGCCAGTGTTCCTGACTGAGGTTAATGCGGAAAATGACAGAAACACTCGGCAGGTCAGGCAGCGTCTGAGGAGTTAAAGTTCCAGGTTGTATTTTCTGTTTTTGTTTTGGATTTCCAGCCTCTGCAGTTTTTTATTTCCTCCCTCCAGGAGATAGATGTCCCAGTTTGATATCTGAAAGATATTTTTTGCGTGTAACTGCTGGTGTGAACACAGGGAGGCTGCTGCTCTTTCTCAGTTGCTCTCAGTATGAGAGGAGAGGGAACTCCAGTCTAACGTGCCAGCTGAAAGGCATCTACTTCTGAAAAACGCAGCACTGACTCGTAATAGTCTCTGGAGAGGGGCTTTCAGATCACAGTCAATGTCACAAAGACGTTCTCCGCTCATAGTCACATTGCTGTTGTGGGAGCAAATTAGCCGGCAGATTTTCTACAACTGACTAGACCTCGAGCATTCCTCATTGGCTGGGAAGTGCTTTGGGATAATGGGTGCTCTATAAGTGCAGAGTTTTTTTTCCCTTCCCTTACTTGGAGGAGCAAATAGAACATAACACAGTACAGTTGGGCATTTGTAACCCGGGGCAGGACCTGTACTGAAATTGGACAGATGATCAGTGTAGACGGGCACGGTAGTGTAGCAGTTAGTGTAATGCTATTACAGCGCCAGTGACCCAGGTTCAATTCCCGCCGCTGCCTGTAAGGAGTTTGTACGTTCTCCCCGTGTGTCTGCGCGAGTTTCCTCCGGGTGCTCCGGTTTCCTCCCACATTCCAAAGACGTACGGGTTAGGAAGTCGTGGGCGTGCTATGTTGGCGCCAGAAGTGTGGCGACACTTGCGGGCTGCCCCCCAGAACACTCTACGCAATAAGATGCATTTCACTGTGTGTTTCAATGTACATGTGACTGATAAATAAATATCTATATATCTAAAAAGGTCAGCATGGATGTGGTGGGCCAAAGGGCCTGTTTCTGTGCTGAATGACTCCATGACCAGAATCCATGTGGATGTCAGGTTCAAACCCAGCAATCACTCTGGACAGGTCCTGCTGAGCTTGACACAGTCATGCTCATGGAATCATACTTTACAGAGACCAGAGGAGGTGCCATATGGTACAGAGGCAGCAGAGGGTAGCCCCCCGGAGTCCTCCTGCTGATTCCAGACTTCATTCCTTCTCACGGGCGCAGATCAAAGGCAGGTGAGGAAACACCCCCCCCTCCTGATCACCACCGACCGTCCTCCCTCAGCTGACGTTGGTGTTCTGCAGCTGGCGTGCAATGTCCCCTGGGTGGGGACTTGCGTGTCCATCACCAAGAGCAGCTCGGTGACAACACCACTGACTGAGCTGGCCGAGTCCTGAAGGACGTGGCAGCCAGACTGTGTCTCCAGCCGGTAGTGAGTGAACCAGCACTGGGGATTAACCTACTTGTCCTCACCGACCTGTGGCAGTGGGCATGCTGGGAGCAGCGCCAGGTACACCTCAAAAATCATGTATTGGTTTATTATTGTCACTTGTACCGAGGTACAGTGAAAAACTTGTCTTGCACACCGATCGTACAGGTCAATTCATTACACAGTTCAGTTACATTGAGTTAGTACAAAGTGCATTGAGGTAGTACAGGTAAAAACAATAACAGTACAGAGTAAAGTGTCACAGCTACAGAGAAAGTGCAGTGCAATAAGGTGCAAGGTCACAACAAGGTAGATCGTCAGGTCAGATTCGATCTCATCATATAAGGGAACCGTTCAATAGTCTTATCACAGTGGGGTAGAAGCTGCCCTTAAGCCTGGTGGTACGTGCCCTCAGGCTCCTGTATCTTCTACCTGATGGGAGAGGGGAGAAGAGAGAATGTCCCGGGTGGGTGGGGTCTTTGATTATGCCGGCTGCTACACCAAGGCAGCGAGAGGTAAAGACAGAGTCCAAGGAGGAGAGGGTGGTTTCCCTGACGCGCGGGGCTGTGTCCACAACTCTCTGCAGTTTCTTGCGGTCCTGGGCAGAGCAGTTGCCGTACCAAGCCGTGATGCATCCAGATAGGATGCTTTCTATGGTGCATCAGTAAAAGTTGGTGAGTGTCAAAGGGGACATGCCAAATTTCTTCGCCTCCTGAGGAAGTAGAGGCACTGGTGAGCTTTCTTGGCTATGGCATCCACGTGACTTGACCAGGACAGGCTATTGGTGATGTTCACTCCCAGGAACTTGAAGCTCTCAACCCTCTCGACCTCAGCACCATTGATGTAGACAGGTGCATATACACCGCCCCCTCTCCTGAGGTCAATGACCAGCTCTTTTGTATTGTTGACATTGAGGGCAAGATTGTTGTCATGACACCATTCCACTAAGCTCTCTATCTCCTTCCTGTACTCCAACTTATCGTTGTTTGAGATACAGCCTATAATGGTGGTATCGTCTGCAAACTTGTAGTTGGAGTTAGAGCAGAATCTGGCCACACAGTCATGAGTGTATATGGAGTAGAGTAGAAGGCTGAGGATGCAGCCAGGGGCACCAGTGTTGAGAATAATCGTGCCGGAGGTATTGCTGCCTATCCTCGCTGATTGCGGTCTGTTTGGTAGAAAGTCAAGGATCCAGTTATAGGGGGAGGTGTTGAGTCCTCGGTCTTGGAGTTTGGTGACGAGTTTGCTTGGGATTATTGTATTGAAGGTAGAGCTGCAGTCAATAAACAATAGTCTAACGTAGGTGTCTTTACTGTTCAGATGCTCCAGAGCTGAGTGAAGGGCCAGGGAGATGGCATCCGCCCTAGACCTGTTTCGGCGATAGGCGAATTGTAGTGGGTTGAAGTTGTCTGGGAGGCTGGAGTTGATGTGAGCCATGACCAGCCTCTCGAAGCACTTCATGATGGTGGATGTCAGAGCCACTGGTCGGTAGTCATTGAGGCATGTTACCTCACACACACAGGTCTGTGGTAAATGGAATGCAATAGTTAATTAACTCACCATCAGTGGATCAGATCAAAGCTCTAATCATTGCTGCATCTGGGGAATGATGGCAGATAATTCAACTGCTAACGGGAGGAGGAGGCTCCGAGAACGTGTCATCTCAAATACATAGGGCCTGGGAAGTGTTCCAAAAGCGCGGCTGAGGCTTTTTGCATCCACGTTCAGCCAGGAGTACCAAGTGGGTGATCCGTCTCTCTTCCTCCTGAGGTTCCCACCGTCACAGATGCCGGTCTCCAGAAAAATTTGATTCACTCCATGTGAGGTCAAAAAACTGCTGAGCGCACTGGAAACAGCAAAGGTTTACAGGGGCAGACCACATCCTGGCTGTGGCACTGAAGACCTCTGCTCTGGAGCTAGTGGTGCCTCTGGTTAAGCTGTTCCAGTTACAATGCTGGCATCCACCCGACAATGTGGGAAATTGCCCAAGTGTATCCCATTCACCAACAGTAGAACAAATCCAGTCCAACTAACTAATACCCAATCAGTCCACTCCCAACTATCAGCAGAGTGATGGGGGCTGTTGTCAACACTGCTCTCACCACTAACCTGCTCACCGATGCCCACTTTGGGTTTCTCCAGGATTACCCGGCTCCAGATCTCACCGCAGCCTTGGTCCAAACATGGATTAAAGAGCTGAACCCAGAGGTGAGAGTGACTGCCCTCGACGTCGAGGCAGTATCAGACTGTGTGTGTCACGCAGCCCTGGTAAAACTGAAGTCAATGTGCATCAAGGGGAAAACATTCCGGTGGTTGGAATCTTACCTTGCAAGAGAATGGTGGTTATGGAGATGGGACATCACTGCAGGGTTCCCCAGGGAGGTGTCCAAGGCCCAACCATCTTCAGCTGCTCGTTGACCTCCTTCCACCATTAGGTCAGGAGTGGGATGTTCAGGGACATCGTACAATGTTCAATTCCATTTGCAACTCCTCAGCAATGAAGCAGCCCCTGCCATGCAGCAAGACCTAGACATCGGCATAATCTGGAAGTGACAGGTTAAATTCATCCCACAAAAGTGCCAGGAAATGACTATTTCCAACAAGACAAAGTCCAATCAAAGTACTCTTGACATTCAATGATATTACCCTAACTGAGTCCACGACGTCAACATCCCAGAGATTGCCGTTGAACAGAATCTCAACTGGACCAGCCGCATGAATCCGGTGACTACAAGACCCAGAGGCTGGGTATCCTGCAGCAAGTGACTCAACCCCCTGACTGGTCAATGAGTGTGATGGAATATTCTGCACTCATCTGGCCAAATGCAGGTCCAACAACACCGATTATGTGACAGCTCATTCACCACCCTCTTGTACTAACATCCCTAACACTGGTGCACCTTGGCTGCAGTGCGTGTTCTAGAGTCACGGAGCAGAAACAGGGCCTTTGGCGCACCATGTCCGCACAAACCATCAAGCAACCCCCCACACTTTCTCCACTTTCCCATCAATTTCCCCCTCAGATTACACCACTCACCCACACGCTAGGGACAATTCGCAGCGGTCAACTAATCTACCAACCCGCACGTCTTCGGGAGGTAGGAGGAAACCAGGAGAAACCCTTGGTTGGGGGGAGCCCAAGCAGTCACGGGGAGAACGTACAAACTCCACACAGACAGTGCCGGAGGTCAGGATCGAACCCGGGTCGCCGGAGCTGTGAGACAGCAGCTTTACTCATTGCACTGCTGTGTCTCCTGCGAAGTCCACTGCAGTTGCTTAGCTAAAGATCTGCCGCAAATTGGAAAATAATCATTTGAAAATTAGGCACAGACCGCATTCAGTCACCGATCAACTGTAATTGCATTTTCCAAGGTCAAATCTGTGCCAGTCCTCTATTGGCCATTAGACTGAGCAGGGCAGGAGGTGGTCTGGTGATGTATATGAGATAGCAGTCAGGTGGTTGGGCTTGTCGTATACTCATTAATAGTAATCAAATCATAACATAAACTAGACAGGTTTCTGAGAATAATGATTAAAGATGATCTAAACAGTGACTATTCACTACAGGTGACAAATGGACCTGAAATGACAAACCCAACAACTCCCACAGCTACTTAGACCACACCTCTTCCCACCCTGTCTCTTGTAAGGACACCATCCCTTTCTCCCAGTTTCTCCGTCTCTGTCGCATCTGCCCTCGAGATGAGGCTTTCCGTTCCAGGATGTCTGAAGTGTCCTCCTTTTTCAGGAACCGTGGCTTCCCCTCGACTGTGGTTGGTGGAGCCCTCTCACACAATTTCTGTATTTCTCGGACTTCTGCTCTCATACCCTTTACCCCCAGACAGAACACAGATAGAGTTCTCCTGGTCCTTATCTTTCACCCTATCGGCCTCCGCATCCAGCACATCGTCCTTTGTCGTTTCCGCCAACTGCAACAAGATCCCACCACCAGCCACATTTTCTCCTCCCCACCCACCCCCTTCCGCCTTCTACGGGGACCACTCCCTCTGTGACTCCCTGGTCTGCTCATCTCTTCTAACCATCCCTCTCTGACCCCTGGCACTTTCACCTGCAGTCACAGGAGGTGTAACTCCTTTCCTTACACCTCCTCCCTCACCACTATCCAGGGACCTTAACGGCCCATTCAGGTGAGGCAAAGGTTCATGTGCACCTCCTCCAACCTTGTCTACTGCATTCGGTGCTCCCAGTTGGCCTCTTCCACATCGGCGTGACCGAGCGTAGTCTGGGCGACCGTTCTGCAGACCACCTACACTCGGTCCACAATGGCCATCCCGAGCTCCCAGTTGCATCCCATTTCAGTTCCCCTTCCCATTCCTACACTGACCTGTCCATCCTCGGCATTCCTTACTGCCCGGGTAAGGCCCAGCACGAACTGGAGGAACGACACCTCATATCCCACCTGGGTAGTCTACAACCCAGTCACATGAACATTGAGTTTACCAATTTTAGGTAACCCTCCCTCTGGTGGGTTGTTCCCCCCCCCCCCCACCCTTCTCTCCTTCCAATCCTCCTCCAGTCCTCCCGTTTTTGTCCCCGTTCCCTCAAATCTTCCCCCCCCAGCCCTTCATCACCTATCCTTGTCCTCCTTCCCCCTCCCCGATTCCATACACCCACCATACATACACATTTCACCCACATGTTCCCTCAACACCCTCCCCCACTCTATTTGATTCTGGTTCCAACTGCCATTCACCTCTCCCCCAGTGGTTCCCATTCTCACCTGCTTTACCTGTCAGAGGCCAGCACCGGTAGCCCTTTGCGTTCCTGCTCATCTCCCTCCAGCAGCTGTCTCCGACCTTCACCCTCCCCCCTCCCCACCTCGCTCCATCTGTCCCGACTTCTTTTCTCCCTGCCTGCCTCCGTCTGTCATCACCTGCCACCGTCTCCCAGCTCCACTCCCCCCTACCTGGCACAACCTGCCCGTCGTCCTTCACCCCTCAATCACCACGGGCTCTCCCCTTCCCCTCAGTAGCGGTCAGCGTGACGCCCTACAGCGCCGGCGACCCGGGTTCGGTTCTGGCTGCTGTCCGTAAGGAGTTTGTACGTTCTCCCCGTGTGTCTGCGTGGGTTTCCTCCGGGTGCTCCGGTTCCCTCCCACATTCCAAAGACGCACGGGTTAGGAAGCTGTGGGCGTGCTACATTGGCGCCGGAAGCGTGGCGACACTTGCGGGCTGCCCCCCCCAGGACACGAACACAAAAGATGCATTTCACTGTGTGTTTCGATGTACATGTGACTAGTAAAGAGATCTCATCCTATCTTATACCGGCCGGCTCCCGTTTCCATTCTCGGCCCTGATGCAGTGTTCCTACACTGACAGTTCCTTTCCCTCCTACAGATGTTGCTCGACCCGCTGAGTTTTTTCAGCAGCTGGTTTGTTGCTCCTGCATTTGATCGGGCCTGGCATCAAGGAGCCTTGGCTAACGGGAGACTGGGAATTGGTGGGGGGGGGGGGGGGAAACCTTCGCCAGTTGACACCATACCCAGCACAAAGGGAAATGATTGTGGTGGTTGAAGGTCAATCATCTCAAGCCACAGGACATCTCTGCAGGAGTTCCTCAGGGTAGTGCCCGTAGTCCAAACATCTTCAGCTGCTTCATCGATGACCTTCCTTCAGTCGTAAGGCCAACAGTAGGGATGTTTGTTGACAATTGTGCAATGTTCAGCACCATCCACAGCTCCTCAGATCATGAAGCAGTCCACAACCAAATGGATAAACAGAAAAAAATCCAGCTATAACATTCAATGGCATCAGTGAATCCCCCACTATCAATATCCTGGGCGTTACCATTGACCAGGAACTGAACTGTGGAGTAGCCATAAATACAATGGGGCTACAAGAGTTGGTCAGAGGCTAGGAACCCAGTAGAGAGTAACTCACCCCCTAACTCCCTGCAGCCTGTCCACCATCTACAAGGCTCAGGAGTGCGATGGAACGTTCTCCACTTGCCTGGGTGAGTGAAGCTTCAACAACACTCGAGAAGCTCGACACCACACAGGACATAGCAGCCCGCTCGATGGGCAGCCCATCCGCACCCATTCACTCACCCCACCACCGACACACAGTAGCAGCAGTTTGTACCATCCACAAGATGCACTGCAGCAACTCACCGAGACTCCTCAGACAGCACCTTCCAATCCCACCGCCACTGGGAAGTTGCCCTCCAAGCCACACACCATCCTGACTTGGAAGTATATCCCCGTTCCTTCACCATCACTGGGTCAAAGTCCTGGAACTCCCTCTCCAACAGCACTGTGGGTACACCCATGCCTCAAGGACTGCAGCGGTTCAGGAAGGCAGCTCACCACCACCTTCTCAAGGGCAACTAGGGATGGGAATTAAATGCTAGCTCAGCCTGCAAAGCCCACATACCTTGAAAGAATGGGGAAAAATTAGTTAGATAAGATTTCTTTATTAGTGACGTGCACATTGAAACACAGTGAAATGCATCTTTTGTGTCGAGTGGTCTGGGGGGCAGCCCGCAAGTGTCACCATGCTTCCAGCGCCAATGTAGAGTGCCCACAACTTCCTAACCCATACGTGTTTGGAATGTGGGAGGAAACCGGAGCACCCGGAGGAAACCCACGCAGACACACGGGGAGAACGTACAAACTCCTTACAGACAGCAGCGGGAATTGAACCCGGGTCGCTGGCGCTGTAATAGCGTTACACTAACCACGACACTACCGTGCCTGCCCACACGTCTACTCCATCCCCAAAATGTTCTCTATCACCACAGCCTAACCCCACGTGTACCCCAGCTCACTGCAGCTGAATCCTCACCCAACACTAGTTATCTCCAGACTTTACTGTTCCAATTGCATCCCTGGCCAACCTCCCAGCCTCATCCCCCCAAATGCAGCCCAGATCCTCGGTTTCAATCGACTGTCACCCTGCATTTACTGATTTACATTGTCTCCAGTCTGGCAATGACTGGAGTGCAGAGGAGATTTATGAGGGTGTGCCAGGACTCAAGGGGCTGAGTTATCAGGAGAGGTTGGGCAGCTTGGGACATTTTTCATTGGAGCGTGGGAGAATGAGGGGTGACCTTTCAGAGGTGTATTGCCATGAGGGGCATTGATAGGGTGAATGCATACAGTCTTTTTCCCAGGGTTGGGGAATCAAGAACTAGAGGTCAGGTTTAAGGTGAGAGGGGCGAGATTTAATGGGAATCTGAGGGGCAACTTTTTCACCTAGAGGGCAGTCCGTATATGGAATGAGCTGCCAGAGGAAGTGGTTGAGGCAGGTACATTAACAACATTCAAAAGGTACTCGGAGACGTACACGGATAGGAAAGGTTTAGAGGGTTATGGACCAAATGCAGGCAAATGGGACTAGCTTAGAGGGGAATCTTGGTCATCATGGACCGGTTGGGCCAAAGGGCCCATTTCCATGCTGTATGACTCTATAACCCATCTTCAGGAGTCCCATCTGTTCTTTGGTTCTGTCCATTGGCTCCACCTCTCCCTGTCTCCTCCCTGTCACGGATTAATCTGCGTTACTCCACTTCTTCCCTCCCTGTGTTTTAAGTCCTCCACCACTGATGGTCTTGCCTTCAGCTGCCTAGGTACTTGGGTCTGGAATTCAGCCCCTGGACACACCCAACTCCCTGACCTCCTTTAAGACGCTCCTTGAAATGTCTCTCCTTGTGCAAACCTACCGCAACCTGCCTTAGCACTTCCTTAACTGGCTCAGTGATGTTTGTTTTATATAATTCCTGCGACGGTCCTTGCGAGATTTTAGCGCATTGAAGGCATTACACGTAGCTGCGTTGGTGTAATAATTGCACTTAATGTAGCTGGTTACCATTAAGTGATAATTGGGTTTGGCACATATTGTAATGGTGAAGTAAAGACTGAACTCAACAACCAGGCAGCCAATGATTAATTGGCAGCAACTACACAATAACTAAATGATTTCTGGGCATGGTTTGATGAATAGTTGAATTGACAACAAAATGATAATTAGTACTAGAGGCTCAGTGGTGATCAATGGATTAGAAAATAGAACACTGCAGCACAGTACCGGCCCTTCAGCCCACGATGTTGTGCCGACATTTTATCCTGCTCTGAGATCTATCTAACCCTTCCCTCCCACATAGCCCTATGGTTCTCCATCAGTCATGAGTCTATCTAAGAGTCTCTTAAACGTCCCTAATGTATCTGCCCCCACAACCTCTGCCGGCAGTGCGTTCCACACACCCACCACTCTCTGTGTAAAAAACTTACCCCTGACATCCCCCTTGTACCTTCCTCCAATCACCTTAAAATTACGTTCTGCCCTGGGAAAAAGGTCTCTGACCGTCCACTCGATCTATGCCTCTTATCATCTTGTACTCCTCTATCAAGTCACCCTACTTCTCTCCAAAGAGAAAAGCCCTAGCTCGCTCGACCTATCCTCAGAAGACATGCTCTCCAATCTAGGCAGCATCCTGGTAAATCTCCCCTGCACCCTCTCTAAAGCTTCCACATCCTTCCTATAATGAGGTGACCAGAACTGAACACACAGGATTATTGAGCATAAATTCAGAAACAACTGGATGATGGTTTGCTTCTCATTTGCTCGGTTTATTTTGTTTGGAATGTGGGCTTCTCTGGCCAGGCCAGCATTTATTGCCTGTACCTAAATGCCCTGGGAAGGTGGGGGTGAGCTGCCTTCTTGAACTGCTGCAGTCCTTCTGGTGAAGGTGCTCCCATCCTGCTGTTGGGGAGTGGGCTTTGGAATCTAGACCCAGTGACAATGAAGAGCCAACAATCTTGTTTCGAGGTCAGGATGGTGTATAACTTGGAGGGGAACCTGTAGATGGCAGCACTCCCATGCACCCGTTGCTCTGGTGTTTCTTGATAGTGGAGGTTGTGGGATTGGGTGGTGCTGCGGGAGTCGCCTGGCTGAACAACTGCTGTGCATTTTGTAAGGTATGTGCATGACTTGGTTAGAGTGCCATTGAGTCATAGAATCATACAGCATGGAGACAGGACATTCGGCCCAACTTGTCCACACTGACCAGGGTGCCTTGGTGATTCAAGTGCTCATCCAGACACTCCTTAAATCCTGACAGTGACCCAACTTCCAGCACTCTCTCGGGCAGTGTGTTCCAGGTACTCACCACTCTCTAGGTGAAGAAGGTCCCCCTCGGATCCCATCTAAATCTCTCCCCCCTTCACCCTAATTCCAAGTCTTCTAGTTTTAGCCACCTCTGACGTGGGGAGGAGTTCCCTGCAGTCTACCCTCATGTTGTTATATACCTCAATCATGTTTCCTCTTAAACTCCTCTGCTCCAGGGAGACCCAGCTTCTCCAGTCTCTTCTCACAACTGAACTGCTCCGTCCCAGGCAACATCCTGGTGAATCTCCTCTGCACCCTCTCCAGTGCTGTCACATCCTTCCAGTGGTGTGGTGACCAGAGCTGCACGCTGTACTCCAGCTGAGGTCTGACTGAGGTTTATGAAGCTGAAGCATAACCTCCCTGCTTCTGTATTCAGTGCCCCGACTACTGAAGGCCAGTATCCCAGCTGCCTTCCTGACCACGTTATCTACCTGTTTTGCCACCTTCAAGGATCTCTGGACTTGTACTCCAAAGTCCATCTGTCCCTCAATGCTCCCTAAGACCCAACCATTCATGGCGTACGTCTGAGCCCCCAAAATGCATCACCTCACATTTGTCTGGATTAAACTCCAGCTGCCATTTTTCAACCCCTTTCACCAACACATCTCTCTGCAGCCTAAGACTACTTTCCTCGCTGTCCATGACTCCCCCAGTCTTCGTTTCATCTGTGAACTTTCTGATCATGCTTTCCGCATCCACATCCGAGTCAGTTACATATCCTACGAACAGCAAGGGTCCTAGATCCAATCCCTCTGGGACTCCACAAGACACAGGCATCAAATCACTGAAACAACACTCTACCAACGCCCTCTGCCTCCTATCGCCAGTCTAATTTTGGATCCAGTTTGCCAACTTGCCCTGGATCACATATGCCCTAAACCTTTTGAACCAGTCTCCCATGTGGGTGCTTGTCAAAGGCCTTACTAAAGTCCATGTAAATTACATCTACTGCCCTGCTCTCACTGATGCACATTGTTACCGCTTCAAAGAATTCAATCAAATAGCTCAGACAGGATCTGCCCTTGACAAAGCCATGTTGGCTGTCCCTGGTTAGTCCCTGCCTTTCCAAGCGATCATTAATCCTCTCCCTCAGAATTGCTTCCAACATCTTCCTGACCACTGATGTTGGCCTCGCAGGTCTATAGTTACCAGGCTTTTTCCTGCTGTCTTTCTTGGAAAGGGATCTCATGTTTGCTATCCTCCAGTCATCTGGTACCTCACTTGTGTCCAGCAAAGATTTAAGAATCCCAGCCAGAGCCCCAGCAATCTCTTGCCTTGCTTCCAATAGTAACCTGGGATAAAACCCATACAGTCCTGCAGGGCTTTCTGCCTTTAAACCCACTGAGGCATTGAGTCCATCCTCTTTATTTACGGAGACCTGCACTACCTCTCACCTACCCCTTCACTGAGTTCTCTGCCGACAAAGTCTGTTTCCTTTGTGAATACCAATGAAAGGTTGATAGAAAAATAGGGGCTATGTGAGAGGGAAGGGTTAGATAGATCTTAGAGCAGGATAAAATGTCGGCACAACATTGTGGGCCGAAGGACCTGTGCTGTGCTGTAGTATTCTATGTTCTATGTATTAATTTGGGACGTCATCTAAAGTTTCTGGCTCCACTCACAGATTGCCCATGTTGTCCCTAATGGACCTTACTTTTTCTCTGGGTTTTCTTTTACCCTCAGTATACATAAAGAACGCCTTCAGATGTATCTTAACGATGTCTGTCAGTAATTTTTTTGACTCCTCTTAGCCTTTCTAATTTCCTTTCTAAGCACCTCCCTGCACTTCCTATACTTTTGGCAGGCCTCTCCCATCATTAGTTCCCTATACCTGTCATATGTTTCCTTTTTCTCACCGTCTAACCCCAAATATCCCTTGACATCCAGGATTCTCTGTACTGGTTCCCCCTGGCTTTCACCCTGGCAGGAACATGTGGCCTTGAACTCTCGCTGTTTCCCTGTTGAATGTTTTCAACAGCGCAGATGTAGACTTACCTGCAGGTAAGTGCTCCCAATCCACCTTTGCTGGGTCCTCCCTCATGTTAATGAAGTTGACCTTCCCCACTTGGACTTTTCCTACTGGTCCATCCCTATCCTTTTTCATAACCACTTTAAAATAAGCTGAATTGTGGTCACTATTCCCAAAATGCTCCCCCACTGATACCCCCTCCACTTGACCAGCATTCGCAGGCAAAGATCCAGCAGTGCTCCTTCCCTCATTGGTCTATCTATACCTATCTATCTCCTGGACACACATCAACAATTCTGCCCCCTCTAAGCCTTTAACACTAAGGTAATCCCAGTTAATATTCAGGAAATTGAACCTCCCCCCCCCCCCCCAGTACGATACCTTATTTTATTTTATCTCTTCTGAAATCTCCCTACATATCTGTTCCTCTGCCTCTTGGTGATTGTTGGGCGATCCGCAATACAATGCAAAGTGAAAACACCCTTTTATGTTTCTAATCTCCACCAATATGGCTTCATTTGAGAAGTCTTCTGGGATATCCTCCCTCAATACTGAAGTAAAGCAATCTTTGACTGACAGTGCAATACCTCCTTCTCCTTTTACACCTCCCTCCACCTTCTATATACTGGGATATTGAGGTGTCAGTCTTGCTAGTCCTTCAAACATGTCTCTGCGATGGCAGCAATATCGTAGTCCCATGTTTTGATTAAAAGCTTTTGAGTTCATCTGCGGAGAAAAGCAGGCGGTCAACATTTCGGGTCAGGAGCTGACCCAAAACGTTGACCAGCTGCTTTTCTCCACAGATGCTGCCTAGCCTGCTGAGTCGCTCCAGCATCATTGGGTTTTTCATCTAGATATTCCAGCATCTGCAGTCCATTGTTTCTCTTTGAGTTCATCGAGTTGACTAGTTATGCTCCTTGCATTATAATAGATGCAATTTAGCTTTGAATTCCCTTGACGTGCGCTTACTCACCTGTTCTGCCCACTAGAGTTACTATCTCTCCTCCGGTGATTGTACCTCTCCAGCTGAGCACCAACTCTGAGCCCCCTTCCCCTCCCAACTCAGTTTAAACCATCCCCGACAGCACTGACAAACGTCCCGGCCAGGATGTCGGTCCCGCTCTGGTTAAGGAGACACCCGTCCCACTTGCGCAGGTCCCATCTTCCCCAGAAACGATCCCAATGATCCGGAAACCTAAAGCCCACCCCCCCCCCCCGCACTATCCCTTCAGCCATGCGTCCATCCCACCCATCCTTCTGTTCACCAGAGACTTCAACCTGATCCTGCTCTTCAAACAGCTACCTATGTCCCTAAACTCATGTTACTTATGTCACCGGTACCTACATGTACCACCACCTCCAGCTGTTCACCCTCCCCTTTCAGGAGGTCCTACAACAGCTCCAAGACATCCTCGACCCTCTCACCAGGGAGGCAACAATACCAATCTGGAGTCTCTTTAGCAGCCACAGAAATGCCGACCTGACCCCCATTACAGTAGAATCCCCTAACACTGTCCCAGTCCTGTTACCTCCCTCCTATCCAGCCACACCCACAGTGGTGCTACCAACTGGGCGGTTGCTGCTGTTTTCCGCAGGGAGCCATTCCCCCCAACAATATCCAACAAGGGGAAGGACCTCTGCTCTACCTGACCGCCCCTCCTGGTGGTCTCCATCTCCTCCCTTTCTGTCCGGTGGTGAGACCAGCTCACCAAACGTATTGTCCACCACATTCTTTACATCCTGGACGCTCCACAGTGAGTCCATCCCCAACCCCAGCCGCTCCGTACCGTCTGACAGGAGCTGCAGCTGGACACACTTCCTGCAGGTGTGGTCACCAGGAACACTGGGAACATCCCCAATCTCCTACATCCCACAGGAAGAGCAGACCACTACCCTCACTTCCAGAGCCTTTACGGTGACCTCCCTTCCAACCAAGACAAGTGATGGATGGGTGCCAATCAAGTGGGCTGCTTGGTCTAGAACACTGCAGAGCTTGCTGGAGATGTGCTCATCCAGGCAAGTGCAGAGTATTCCATCCTTACTTGTGGCTTGTAGACAGTGGAGATATTTTCGGGTGTCAGGAGGTGAGTCACAATGCAAGGTACCCAGCCTCTGACCTGCTCTTGTAGCCAGGGTATTTAAGTGGCTGGTCTGGTCCAATTGAGTTTCTGATCAACAGTGACCCCCCAGGATGTTGGTGGTGAGAGACTGGGCGAAGAAGTTCATGCCTGAACGTTGCTAAGCCTTGTTGCATACAGGCATGGACTTCTTCGTTTGCTGAGGAGTTGTAAATGGAATTGAACTTTGTGCGATATCAGTGAGCATTCCGGCTTATGATGAAAGGCAAATAAAGCAAGTGAAGATGTTTGGGCCAAGGACATTGCCCTGAGGAACCTGAGCACTGATGTCCTGGGGCTGGGATGACTAACCTGCAAGAACCACAGCTGTCTTCCTTTGTGCATGTGATTCCAACCACTGGAGTGTTTTCCCCTTGATGCCTGTTGACCAGTTTTACCAGGGCTCTCTCGTGCCACACTCAGTCAAAGGCCACCTTGATGCCAAGGGCAGTCTCTCTCGCCTCCCCCGCAGAATTCAGCTCTTCAGGACAAATCTGAACCAAGGCTGCGAATGAGGTCCGGAGTAGAGTCGTCCCAGGGAAACCCAGACTGAGCATCAGTGAGGTGGTTATTGGTGAGACAGCGCGGCTTGTTAGCTGTGTCGACAACCGCTTCCACCACCTGGGTGAGGATCGAGAGTAGACCGAGTGGGCAATAATCAGCTGCATTGGACCTGTGCTGCTTTTAGTGAACGTGACCTACCTGGGGCAATGTCCCACATTGTCAGGTAGATGCCAGAGTTGTAACTGGAACAGCTTGGCCAGAGGCACATACAGCTCTGGAGCACAGGGCTTCAGTACTACCGCCAGGACATTGTCTGGTCTCGTGGTCTTTGCCGCATCCAGTGCTGTCAGCCATTTCTTGATATCACACGGGGTCAGCTGAATTGTCTGAAAACTGACTTGTGTGACGGTGGGGAATCTCAGAAGGTAGCCAGGAGGGATACTTGATGTGACAGCCAATGCTTCAGCCTTGTCTTTAACACGCACGTGCTGGGCCCTGTCAAAGATGCGATGGGGTGCTCATGGAGCCTCCTTCTCCCTGTAGCTGTTTAGTTGTTCTTCCCCATTCACTGCTAGGTGTGGCAGTTCTACAGACCTCTGATCTAGTCTGCCATGTGATCACCTAACTCTCTCCATCGAACGCTGTTCTGGCCCAGTAGATGTTGCAGTTTTACTGTGCTGACACCTCAGTAATTTTGGGTGTGCCTGGTTCTGTTCTCAGCATGTCCTTGCGCACCCCTCATTTGAACCAGCGTCGATTCCTTGCCTTGCTAATAATAGTGGAGTGAGGGCTGTGCTGGGCCATGAGGTTACAGATTGCAGGGGTGTATGCTTCTGCTGATGGTCCACAGTGCCTCATGGATACCCAGTTATGGTCTGTTCTGAGTCTATCCCAAAATGAAGGAGGATATTTTCAGTGTGAGGGCAAGACCGGGCGATGGTCACCTCTGCCAGTGCTGTAATGGACAGGTGCATCTGCCTCAGGGAGACTGGCGAGGATGAGGTTAATTAGGTTTATCCCTCCTGTTGCTTAAACACAATGGCAAATGTGTGGGGCAGTACCGTGACAGTAGTTGGTAGTTGGAGTAATTAGCCATAGATTGGATCGTAATTGCATTACTGTCAGTTGCAAATGGAGCTGATATAGCTCCACCCTTTTGATACTTGATTAAGGTGAAGCGTGAAGCTCTGACCATGACGTAATAATCAAGTTCAAGTTTATTGTCGTCATGGGCAGACATGCCCAGGGTATAAATGCCATGAAAATTAGGTTCTTGCAGCACACTACGTTACAAGACGAGGACAAACATAAGTTAACATTAACTTAAATTAACACAAATTATCCAAAATAAACAACAAAATTAACATAACCACACTAGTGCAAGATTGAGAGAGAGAGAGAGAGACTGCCAGAGAGAGAGAGAGAGAGTGAGAGAGAGAGAAAATATACAGTCCAAGGTAGTGTTAAGGTTGTTCAGGTCGGTTCAAGAACCCGACGGCAGTGGGGAAGAAGCTGTTGTTGAACCTTGAGGTGTGGGGTCTTCAGGCTCCTGTACCTCCTGCCTGATGACAGCATCGAGAAGAGGGCACGGCGCAGGTGATAGGGGTCCCTGATGATGGACGTCGCCTTCCTGAGGCGTCGCCTTTTGTGGATGTCCTCGATGGTGGGGAGAGCTGTACCCATGATGGAACAGGCCGTCCACCACTCTCTGTGGCCTCTTGCGTTCCTGTGCATTGGAGTTTCCACACCAGGCCGCGATGCACCCAGTCAGATGCTCCCCACTGCACATCTGTAGAAGTCTGTCTCCCTTCATTGTCCTCTCCACTGACACCGCACTTGAACCTCTGCCTGTACGCAGGAGATTCGATGATGATATAGGAATGATAACTAATTTATATTCAAGTGGTAATCAGAGATGGCCAGCTGGTAGAGTGACTGCTTAGCAGTTCCAGTGACCTGGGTCCGATCCTGACCTCAGGTGCTGCCTGTGTGAAGTTTGCACGTTCTCCCTGTGACTGCATGGGTGTCTTCCAGGTGCTCCAGTTTCCTCCCACGTCCCAAAGGTGTGGGTTGGTAGGTTAGTTTGCCGCTGTAAATTACCACTAGCGAGTGGTAGCATCTGGAGGGGGTTGATGAGAATGTGAGAATAAAAGAGGTTAGTGTAGGATGAGTGTAATGGGTGAAGTGGACTCAGCGGGCTAAAGACGTGTGAATCTATAACTTACATAGAAAACAGAAAGGGACCAGGGCATACACCATAATCCAATCACAATATCATTGATTTTGTGACGGTCAGTGAGTAAGTTACTGAGAAATGGACATGAACAGAACAATAATCAATCGGTCTTGACTTGCCTACCAATCTGATAATTCATGATTAGACCTGACCAACTATAATCACGAGGCGTACATCAAGCAGACAACTATTGATTCTCAGTGGTTACCCAGTGGTTGATGTTTGGGTTTATGTCAAATTATCACCACAAAAAGTAATGTCAATTTGACATGAATCACAAAGTCAACCCACATTTTACACCTAATTAGAGACCAACTCACAGAGTAATCAAGGGATGGTTATGACTGGTGTTGAAGCCTACAAGACAACTGTCAGAGATCATTGTGGTTGGTAAAGTAATCCCATATCTGACTGCCAATAATTGAAGAGGAATTGGGGAGATTGTCAGATTGCTCGATTTACAACATGATCACTACGACGAGATGTCAATTCTAAACAAAAGGAGACTGGAACTGTGATAGAATAATAATTATCTTTGGGCAGTGATTGACCAATAATTGTCCATCTGAGACCAATTAAGTGACAATAAACTAGAAAACACCATCCAAGAAGTAAGTGGGGAAATTATGTTCCCCTAGTGAGTGGGGGTGTCTGGAACTCAGTACCTGGAGGGTTGGTGGAGCCAGAAAATGTCATTACATGTCAGTGGTATGTTGATGAGCTCCTGGAGGAGACTTGGCTGGGAAGTTGGAGCAGCCTTAGTGACTCTTGTTTTTTGTATAGCGTGGGAATGATAGACAGTCTGGCATTATTGCATTGTACAGTTCCAGGAAGGTGGACTAATAGACTTACATTGGTGAGTAAGCAGGCATCAGTGGCGATTTAGGGACTCACTATGCAGTGATCCCGCTTAAAAAAAACAGAACATACTGAAAACACTGAGCAGGTGAGGAAAGAGAAACAAAGTCAATGTTTCCCTATCATGGAGTTAATTTTAAGTTC
The DNA here is from genome assembly GCF_009764475.1 of Pristis pectinata. Lineage (NCBI taxonomy): Eukaryota > Metazoa > Chordata > Chondrichthyes > Rhinopristiformes > Pristidae > Pristis > Pristis pectinata. The sequence goes on along the minus strand of NC_067418.1, from coordinate 47,736,003 downwards.
TGGGTGCGTAGGGAAGGGACAGATATAACAAAGAAATCCAGAGACACAAGAGAGACTGCAGATGCTGGACCCTGGGACAACACACAAACCTCCGAGGGAATTCAGTGGGTCAGGCAACATCTGTGGGGGGAAGTGGACAGTCGGCGTACTGGGTTGAGACCAAAGAGACCTATCTTCCATTAGGGTGAGGCCAGGGTTGCACTGGGGATAAGTTGTGGAAAGCTACATGATCCCATTGAGTTGCTCAACTACGTCAGGAAGAATATTTTGATGAGAGATCCAGAATAGCACTGGGTCATGGATTTAATGGGTGGTAGTAAATGAATAAATGGTTGTGCAATTTTTTATTCCATCGGGGCCTTTCACTACACATGAGGTTCATTCATATTTCTAGTTAAGGATAGATGAGGGTTGCCAGATGCTGTGATTTCTTGGAATACTGTCATTTAGACTTCCCCTTGAGAGCAGTGATATTGTGTGACGCCTCTTGGACAGAGTTTGGTTTGGTTTGGTCGCACCCGGGGAGACGTGGTCAGCCAGAGGACTGGGGCTGGAGAAATGGGGACAGATTCACAGCAGGACGGGGAGTGTGGATTTGGAGGAGGGAGCCAGGAATGAGGGTTCAGGACTGTGTGGGAGGGAGTCAGAGCTGAGGGCAGCTGGAAGCTGAGTAGGAGGGTGCATCATTTGGAGAGGGGAGCAAGGATCCAGGGGGAAGGTGATGTATAAAATCATGTGGGGCATAGATAGGGTGAAGGCACACAGTCTTTTTCCCAGGGAAAGGGAGCTAAAGACTAGGGGGCATAGGTTTAAGGTGAAATTTGGTATTGGTATATTATTGTCACTTGTACCGAGGTACAGTGAAAAGCTTGTCATACAAACCATTCATATAGGTCAATTCATTACACAGTGCAGTTACATTGAGTTAGTACAGAGTGCATTGATGTAGTACAGGTAAAAACAATAACAGTACAGAGTAAAGTGTCACAGCTACAGAGAAAGTGCAGTGCAATAAGGTGCAAGGTCACAACAAGGTAGATCGTCAGGTCATAGTCCATCTCATTATATAAGGGAACTGTTCAATAGTCTTATCACTGTGGGGTAGAAGCTGTCCTTAAGTCTGGTGGTACGTGCCTTCAGGCTCCTGTATCTTCTACCCAATGGAATAGGAGAGGAGAGAGAATGTCTTGTGTGGGGACTGTATCTTCTACCCAATGGAAGAGGAGAGAACAGAGAATGACCCGGGTGGGTGGGGTCTTTGATTATGCCGGCTGCTTCACCAAGGCAGCGAGAGGTAAAGAAAGAGTCCAAGGAGTGGAAGCTGATGTCCGTAATGCGCTGGGCTCTGTTCACAACTCTCTGCAGTTTCTTGCGGTCCTGGGCAGAGCAGTTGCCATACTGAGCCATGATGCATCCAGATAGGATGCTTTCTATGGTGCATGGGTAAAAGTTGGTGAGAGTCAAAGGGGACAAACCAAATTTCTTGAGCCTCCTGAGGAACCGGAGGGGTAACTTCTTCACACAGAGGGTGGTCAGTTGAGACAGGTACATTAACAACATTTGGACGTGGTTAGGAAAGGTTCAGAGGGATATGGGGAAAGCGGGCAACTGGGACTAGCTAAGGTGGACACCTCAGTCGGCATGGACAAGATGGGCCGAAGGGCCTGTTTCCGTGCTGTATGACTCTATGAAGTCCAGTATAACGAGAGTGCTGTCTATATTGGGGCTGTTCAACGCGGGGGATGCGGAGCTGAGTTTGGGCGCAGTTTCCCAATGAGAAACGTCCCGACACTGATGTCTGACGCTCCCGGTGCCGACAGTGTGTGAACTCCCCCCGCTTAGGCGGGCTGGTCCCATGGTTCCCCGACCGGAGAGGTTAGGCAGGCAGGAATGACTCGGGACCCACGTAGAATAGAGCAGGGCACGCGTGTCTGTGGTTCAGGGGGACGGCACCGAGGGGTTCACACACCGTCAAATCCAGGGGATCTGACACACAACTTCCAGCGTCTAGGCGGAACGATACACTTTCCTAAACCCCGCCAGGGAGCTGCAGAGAACCAGGACAAGCTTGTCCTGGGAGTAACAGATCTGCCCCACGGCCCAGTGTTAACTATGGGACCCCCTCGGGCTGGATCCCAGCCTGTAATTCCCACATTGAATCCCGCGGGAGTCTCCCCCGCCCCAGCCCCGTTATTTGCGGGAGAGGTTGAAGTTCCGGTAGACACGGTGGCCGAGTGGAGCACCTGTTCCCGCTCGCCCACCTACCGGGGCACCGGTCTCCACGCCCCCTCCCATCCACCTGGGCACCGGTTCCCACGGTCCCTCCCACCCACGGGGCACCGGTTCCCACGGTCCCTCCAACCCACGGGGCACCGGTTCCCACGGTCTCTCCCACCCACGGGGCACCGGTTCCCACGGTCCCTCCCACCCACGGTGTCCTTGTTTCCTCGATCCATTCCACTTACCGGGACCCTGGTACCCACGCTCCCTCCCTCCCACCCACCGGGGCCCCGATTCCGGCGCCCCATTTCCATCCTATGATTTCCGCAGGCTGATCCAGTGTTGAAAGTGTGGACGAAGTGTCGAGGACAGGTATTTCAGCAGGGTTAATGATTCGGCAGGGAAACGTGGCACAATTCATAGCCCTGGGGGTCCTGGACGAGCACTGCGCTCTGGCTCCGCGGTAGGAGAGTCACCCACTTCAGTCTGGTGGGAAGCTTGCCGGCCCGAGGCGGGAGCCGTGCCCGGGATCGGGGGCAGAGGAAGGTTCCTTCCCTAAAGTGGCTTGGCCCCATCCTACACTCCCGGCAGCTCCGGGGTTCAGCGATGCTCCAGAGACGCCGAGTCACTCTGCAGATCAGCCCCCGCTGTTGTGCTCAGCGGACCCCCGGGCAGAGGAACAAGCAGCTGGTCCCGTTGCAAGGGGCTGGGGCTGCGACTCCGGCACGAATGTCCCCGGCCCGGAGCGACGGGATTGCGGCCTCCAGTGGGGGGGAGGGGGGGGGGGGATAGAAGCCGCAGCCCTCGGACTCTGGCCCCCGCGGGCGCCGCTCCCGCTGGGACACCCCCTCCCCGGCGCGCGCCCGGGAAACCCCCGCGCACGCCGCTCCCGCCGGGGATCCCCCTCTCCCCCCGTGCGCGTCACGTCCCTGGGAACCCGCGCGCGCTCCCGCCCCCCTCCCCCCCGGGGGGGACACCCACCCGTGCGCGCGCCCCCCCCGCCGGGGACCCTCCGTGCGCGCCCCCACCCTCGGGCGGTCTAACGCGGCTGTGTGCTCCGCAGGGACGATGCAGGCCCGGGCCCCGCTGCTGGTGGCCGTGCTGTGGCAGGTGACGAGCCGGGCGGCGGCGGCGGCGGCGGCGGAGGAGGAGGAGCTGCGCTCGGCCTTCTCGGCGGCGCGCACCCGCAGCATGGTGGGCGGGCCGCGCATGGCCGTCACCTTCGACCGCGTGTACGTGAACGTCGGGCACGACTTCGACGCGCGCCGCGGCCTCTTCACCTGCCGTGTGCCCGGCGCCTACTACTTCTCCTTCACGGTGGGCAAGCACCCGGGCAAGGGCCTGTCCGTCATGCTGATGCGGGACGGCAGCCAGGTGCAGGCCATCGCTTACGACGAGCACCGGGGCCCGGAGCGCCGCGCCCGCAGCCAGAGCGCTATGCTGCGGCTGGCCCGCGGCCACACCGTCTGGCTGCGGCTGCACGGCCACCCCCAGTACGCCCTGTACAGCGAGGCGGCCCCTTACACCACCTTCAGCGGCTGCCTGGTCTACCCCGAGCCCGAGCCCGAGTCCTACCCCGCGCCGCCGCCGCCGCCGCCGCGCTCCGCCTTCTCGGTGGCGCGCACCCAGAGCGTGGTGGGGAGCAGCGGGCAGCGCTACCGCCACGACCCGGTGGCCTTCGACACCGAGCTGGTCAACATCGGCGGCGACTTCAACTCGTCCCGGGGCGTCTTCACCTGCCGCGCCGCCGGCGCCTACTACTTCGCCTTCAACCTGGGCAAGCTGCCCCGCAAGACCATGTCGGTGAAGCTGATGAAAAACGAGGACGAGGTGCAGGCCATGATCTACGACGACGGCGCGTCCGAGCAGCGGGAGGTGCAGAGCCAGAGTCTGATGCTGTCCCTCCGGCCCGGCGACCGCGTCTGGCTCTACAGCCACCAGCACGACGGCTACGGCGCCTACAGCAACCACGGCAAATACATCACCTTCACCGGCTTCCTGGTCTACCCCGAGCCCGCCTGGGACTCGGGCCCCGCCGCCAACAGACTCTGACCGGCCCGGGACCCCTGGGGTGGGTCCCCCGCCCCCCCCCCGGGTCTTCCCCACCCCCTCGACCCTTCTCTCTCTGTGGATGTCCCGTGTCCGCCACGAGTCCTCGCCGAGATTCATATTTTGTTGAAGGAAGAGGGGTGTGTCTCTTCTGTTGGCATTGAGGGGGTGGGGAGGGGGGTGGGTGGTGGTGGTGGTGGGGGGGGGGTGGGGGCTGAACCAGAAATGGGAGCGGGAGCGGGCCTTTCGGCCCTTCCAACCTGTCCCGACGCTCTTCTATCTCAAGGCCATCCTCCTGCAGATCCCTGTAAACGGCCCCCCTCGCCGGTTTCATTTCCGAAGATCAGGTTGAGTACTCCAGTAGAAGTTTCTACATCTTCTCTCATAAAACTTCCTTGGATGCGATCGACAAATTTCACCCCATCTAAGCTCCTTGCAGGATTGCAATCCCAGTCAATATTGAGAATGTTGAAATCTCCCACTACTATAACCTTTACACATCCCTGCAATTCGCTTACATACCTGTTCCTCTAATTCCACCAAATGCCCATTGACACCGATCCTACATGGACCCCTGTTTTCAACTTCCCCCTCCCCAAGATCCGACCACTCATCAACACACTGGGGGCAATTTACAGTCGCCAACTGCCACGTCTTTGGGATGTGGGAGGAAACCCAACGTGGTCACGGGGACTTCTGTGCCAACTCCACACACAGACAGCACCCAACGTCAGGATTGAACCCGGACCCCTGAAGCTGCGGGGCGGTGTGAACTGTGCCGTGCATGCCTGGATACTTTAATAAACAGAAATCTTATCAATCTCTCTGTTGAAATGCAATCAATGAGGGTAGATAATTCCAAAAGATCCGCCATCACCCGAAAATGTTATTGGGAGACTCTCAACTAAGATACCTGCAGCCTTTACCCACTCAGGTATGAAGTAGTCCTAGGCACTGGACGCTCCAACTCTCTGTGAAGCAATGACTGCAATGGTTCAGGAAGGCGGCGCCTTCTCAGCAGCAGTGAGCGACAGGTGATAAACAATGGCCTTCCCAGAAAGGAATAAATGTAAAACTTCATCACTGGGGAAAGATCAGCAAAGTGATGCACTTTCGATTAAATTAAAGCACAGCACTGGTTTCGACACTGGGAGGGGCCAAGGCTGAGAGAAGAGCTGCCAGATACGGTATCCGGCCAACAGCTGCGAGCGGCTCTCACCCAGTCAGTGCCAGTTCTCACCACGAGTCTTCTGCAGGTTGACACCTGCGGGTTGGACCCTGCACCTGAGAGTGCCAAAGATAAACAGATGGCGGGGAATATCCGAGCGGAGGAGGCAATATTGAGTGGAACCCATGCCTTGGAAGGAAGAATGAAAAGCAAATTATTATTTAAGGAGCTGAAACTACAAAATGTGACACAGTGTGATTTGGAGCTTCTAGTGCATGCAGAAGTGTTAACACCCTGATTAGGAAGGCAAATACAATGTCGGCCTCATTGCAAGGAGTATTTAGGGACTTTTGATGCAGTTTTTACAGGGCACCAGTGAAACAGCAGCTGGGGTACTGCGTAAAGCTTTGGTCTGCATATTTACGAATGATGTGTTTGCATTGGAGGCTGTGCGGAGAAGGTTCATTGGATTGATTCCGGGGGTGAAGGGCTGGAGCAGACTGGGTTCTTGGTAGTGTAGCAGTTAGCGTAACATTATTACAGCGCCAGCGACCCGGGTTCAATTCCCGCCGCTGTCCGTAAGGAGTTTGTATGTTCTCCCCGTGTCTGTGTGGGTTTCCTCCGGGTGCTCCGGTTTCCTCCCACATTCCACAAAGACGTACGGGTTAGGAAGTTGTGGGCGTGCTGTGTTGGTGCCGGAAGCGTGGCGACACTTGCGGGCTGCCCCCCCCCCCCCCCGAACACTCTACACAAAAGATGCATTTCATTGTGTGTTTCGATGTACATGTGACTAATAAAGAAATCTTATCTTTACTCACTGGAGGTTGGAAGAACGAGAGGTGAGCTTACTGAAACATTGGAGGGAGGGTGACAGGGTGGATGCTGAGAGAATGTTTCCCCCTACTGGGGCATCTACATCCAGGGGCACCACTTCGGAATGGGGTTAAAACAGAGGAGGAATCTCTTTTCTCCCAGTGTGGGGAACATTTAGAATTGTCTCCGGGGGGGGGGGGTCATTGAATATATTCAAGGAAGAACGAGATGGACACTTGAACTACGAGGGTAAAGTAGTGCTGAAGCCAAGATTGGATCAACCAGGATCCGATGAAGTGATAGAACAGGGCGGAGGGGTCGAGTGGCCCTTTATGATGTTCTTGAGGGTGGCCTCTTAAAGGGGAGATGCTGTCACATCAGTCAAATTGCCAAAAGGGGGAGAACTCCCCGCTGCTGTTGCCGGCGAAGGGAAGGGACAGCCCTCATCACCCGAGGTCAGGAAGCCCACCGGGGGCCCGTGGAGAGAGGTGAGGTCAGTAGCATCGCCCCCCCCCCCCTCCCCGAGGTTGTCGGCGCACTGGAAGACTACAAGGTAAGACATGTCTTAATTCCGTTGGGTTCCAGCACTGTTCGAGTCAAGTGCAGTGCGCCCCTTCCCAGCGGCGTGTAACGCACTTACCTCGCCCTCCTCTCACCCTACAGATCTCACCGCCCCTCTCGGCCCCAAAAACACCCCCCCCCACACACACACACACACACCCCACCCCCACACACACACCAACCCCCCACACACACACCCCACACATACACCCCACCCCGGACCCTCTCCTCCGCTGGAGAGGCGCCCACGGATGGGACCCAGTTCGGTGACACCCATTCATAAGAGTCATCGAGAGTGACACCCGCCCGGAAACGGGCCCTTCGGCCCAACTCGTCCATGCCGGCCAAGGTGCCCATCACCCGGGTTTGGCCCATACCCCTCTAAACCTTGCATACCCATGTACCCGTCCAAGTTACTGTCCCGGCCTGGACCACTTTCTCTGACAGCTGATTGCATTTACACAGCACATTCTGGGTAAGGAAGTTGCCCCTCGGGTTCCTTTTAAACCTTTCCCCCTCTCACCCTTAAACCTCTGCCTTCTAGTTTTTGGTTTCTTTACCCCGGGAAAAAAAAGACGGCGTGCGTTCACCCTATCTCTGCTCCCCCCCCCCCCCCCCGTGGTTTAAGGTCTCCCGAGGGCACCCATCTTCTCAATTAAGAGCCTGGGAAGATTCTTCTTAAAGGTCACAGAATGAAGGGGGGGGGGGAGGTGGGGGATGGCTGAGAAGAGACGAGGGCATTGGTGCTTTATTGAGCGGTAATCCTAACGCCTGAAGCCTCCCGTAGCCGGTGTCCGGCGGGGAGACGTTCGGGGTTCCGCACCTGTCTCCCTTCGCTTCTCCCCCCCCCCTCCCCGCGTCTGCCTCCCACACTGAGCACTGTTTTAATTACAACGTCTCTTTCCCCCCCCCCCCCCCAACCCCACACACACCCAAGCTGCCCAAAACACAGAGGGGTAGATACACAGGTTTCCCCTCAGCCTTGGGTACCGGCGCCGGGAACCCTTCAACCATCCGGCTGCCGGTTCCTAGACGACGGCGTGAGCAGACCACGGACTCCCTTCTACAGACCCTCCTCCTGGCTACACAGTGATCTATGCCCGGGTTAACCAGGCGCCATACAAACGGTAGAGTAGGCAAATTGGCCCTCCTTATTTCTTCCAGGATGTAGATATTGGGAGACATGGCCAACTTTTCCCGAAATTCCCCGCCGAGGCATCTTGTTGATCTGGGGCGGAGTGGGATGGTGGTCACTGGGGAACGAGAGCCGAAAGTGAGGACCGCGGGGAATGGACTGCCTTCGCGGGCAAGAGGCCAGAGCATTACGAATACCCTGCCTATAATCGCCCAAAGCTGGCTTTGTCCCAGACCCCGTCTGACGTGCAAGACCCCCGCTGGAAACCGAGGGAGTCAGAGACGCTGGTTGACACCCATTCTTCGGGATGACTCTACCGGAATAATCTCCAACCCGGAGACCTGACATTCTCACTTCTACATTCCCGTCGTGACCTCATCTCTGGGTAACCCGCTGATGTTAATTTTAGTGAATCCACATCTGTGATTCGACACTAGTTTGCTCCTCCATCCGCTTCTGAAAACAAAACCGTCAGTTCCACAGCTCCGGCTCCACCCTCTTCCCTCCCTATTGCATACCCAATTCCCGGCGGAGGGATTTGGGGACGAGCATTAAGTATTTGCAATGTCCACCCACCCCCGGCTGACAACGTGACCGAGGGTGGGTGGAGGAGCAGAGTGCGTGGGGACCGATCGGAGAGCAGCGGCGGGATGGGTCGTGCCCGGTTGGCCTTCAGAAGGAGGGGGTGTGATCAGGGCGTCTCGGTGGGACTGATCAATCCCGACCTCAGCAGAGAGAGACTTGGAGAGCACTGAGCTGGTTTAGACATTGGCCGAACAGCAGGCGCCAGGGCAGGGATGGCGAACTCACGGCGCCTTCCTCTAGTTGAACCGGTTCAGATGTACGGATGGCCACCATCCCAGGATGGTTAATCTGTACTTTCCGAAGTAGGCGGAGACTCGCCCAATCCTAAACATCGTTTGAACGAAAAACACTGTGATGCCTGAGGAACTCAGCAGACCAGGCAGCATCCGTGGAGAAAAGCAGGCGGTCTCCCGAGCGTCGTTTTGTCGGCGCCCGTTAGATAAGCAGCAGCTTCAATAGAGCAGGGGCGCAAGAGATTCTACAGATGCTGTAATCTGAAGCCACACACACACACACACACACACAAAATGCTGGAGGAACTCAGCAAGTCGGGCAGCATCCGTGGAGGGAAATAATCAGTCGACGTTTCAGGCCAAGACCCATCATCAGGACTTTAATTTGCTTCAATAATAACAGATTAGTTTTATTTGAACATTGCAAAGCCTTGTTGATGATATCCATGATAAACATCCAAATATTAGGCTCCCGCTTTAATTCCATGAGGTGATACTATGACTCCTGGTGGTCGGTGTAACCGAGGGCCTGTTTCTGGGCGGGGTGTCTCTGCGGCGTCTGAAAGTCCGGCGACGATGGAAAGACCATCGAAGGGGTGTGACTGGGTGTGCAGATTGGCGACATTCCGGCACAGGAGCCAATGCAGGTCGACGCGAACCCACCTGGGCACTTCCTGGATGCAAAAATAAAACTGAAAACGCTGGAAACGTTGAAATAAAGAGCGCCCTAGACCTGAAACAGTAACGGCTTCTGTCTCCACAGATGCTGCCCGACCTGTTGAGTGTTCCCAGCATTTTCAGCCCCAGTCTCTTTGGGGTTCCTTGTAAAACCATTGCTGCATTTGGAAAGTGAAAATTTATTTTTAAAAAATTTATATTTCCAGCATCCGCAGTTTCTTTTTTATAAAAGCTGCAGTAACTGTAGTTAGATTGATAGACAAGTTGCAGGAAGTGACCACAGCGTTGGATGAAAGGACACCGGGTGTCAGGTGGCAGTAGGGAGGAGGAGAGGAGGGAGGGAGGGCAGGGGTGCACTGGGAATGAGCACATTTCTCTAACTCGATGACTTTGGAACGTGGGAGGAAACCGGAGCACCCGGAGGAAACCCACGCAGACACACGGGGAGAACGTACAAACTCCTTTCAGACAGCAGCCGGATTTGAACCTGGGTCGCTGGCGCTGTAAAGCCTTACACTAACCGCTACACTACCATGCCTGCTCCTAATCTGTCAGGAGTGGGATCCAGTGACAACTGTAGTCCTACCCCCAGACCCCTCACACTGGGAGAACGGCCAGGTGTGGCCGATAGCTGGGGCCATGGAAAGCATCCTCTCTGGACGTATCACGGCTTGGTACGGCAACTGCTCTGCCCAGGACCACAAGAAACCGCAGAGAGTTGTGGACACAGCCCAGCGCATCACAGACACCAGCCTCCCCTCCTTGGACTCTGTCTTTACCTCTCGTTGTCTTGGTGAAGCAGCCAGCATAATCAAAGACCCCACCCACCCGGGTCATTCTCTCTTCTCTCCTCTCCCATCGGGTAGAAGATACAGGAGCCTGAGGGCACGTACCACCAGACTTCTGTCCCAGGGTGATAAGACTATTGAATGGTTCTCTTATACAATGAGATGGACTCTGACCTCATGATCTACCTTGTTGTGACCTTGCACCTTATTGCACTGCACTTCCCTGTAGCTGTGACACTTTACTCTGTACTGTTATTGTTTTTACCTGTACTACATCAATGCACTCTGTACTAACTCAATGTAACTGCACTGTGTAATGAACTGACCTGTACAATCGGTTTGTAAGACAAGTTTTTCACTGTACCTCGGTACAAGTGCCAATAATAAACCAATACACATCACAACGTGGGCGGTGTAGCACAGACAGCCACGGGCCGAGCGGCCACAGCCGGAGGTTGTCCCGGCTGGGAATCCCGGTTGAGGGGTCCCGGTAGGACGCTGCCGGCTCGCTCTTTCCCCGGCGGCAGGACGCGGTCTCCCGGGAGAATCCCCACCCCCCGCGTCCCTCGGCCGTGGGACCCTCCGGGAAGATCGACCCTTCCCTCCCCCCCCCCCCCCACCCCACTCGAGCCTCCTCTCCCGGCAACCGAACCCACGGACACCACCCACCCACCCCCGCCGCCCCCAGCTCCCAACATCTCCACCGCCCCTCCCCACGCCCAGCCACCCCGGGACCGTGTGCGCGCCCACAATCTGGCTGGGTGGGGGGGGGGGGGGGGGTGGAGGTGACGCCGCTCAATGCGCGCCCCCGACGCCCCAAGTCCCAAAAGCGGTTGTCCGGTGTTGGGCGGCCGGGTCAGGAGCAGGAGCAGGGCATTCAGTCAGGGGGGGGGGGCATCCGTTGCCCGTTCTCCTGCCCTGCCCGTGATAGGTACCCCCCCGCTCCCCGGGACTCCCGTCTCCCTCTCCCCAAAACAAAACTCCCCACGGCCTCTGCTTCACCACCCCCCCCCCCCACCCCGCTCCTTGAGGAGCAGAGTCCCAGAACCTCACGGCGCTCCCACTGAAAACCTCCCGCCTGCTCTCTGTCCCAAACGGGCGACCCCTTGTATGACGAAGCAGCGACCACTCCAGAGCTCAGGGTTGTCCGCCCTTGGCTCCCGGTGCTTCTGCCCCCCCCCCCCCACCGCCGCCCCTCGCCGGGAGGTGGCAGCAGCGACACGCCGCCCGGCCCGCACCCGGAGATGGGGCCGGGAGCTCCCGGAGAGAGGCGGCGGGGGGGGGGGGGGGTGGGCTTCGCTCTCCTCTGGCCGACGTTCCCGGGAAAGCACCGAGTTCCTGCAGCCCCCACCTGTTAGCCCGTTCATCAGGCGGACTGTCTGGATGGCACGCACGCAAGGCTTTTCACTGTATCTTCGGTACATGTGACAACAATAAACCAATTACCCACCCAGGCCGCTTTGGGGGTCAAGGAATTCCACAGCCTCCTGCTTTGGGAGATTTAATTCCCAAAATTTAACGCATCCCGAAGACCCACTCTTCCACCCCCCTGTCGTCCTGTTCCTGAACTGCATCAGCCCAGAATCTCCCAAAGGCTAACATACTGCAGTTGACCCACCACACACACACACCCCTCCTCCGATTCACTTTCTCTTCTGCTACCCAGGTCCCAGCTACACTTTAGCCGGTGACCTCAGTCACAGTGCAGGTCTCCCCATCCCTTCAATGCGTCCCCACCAGCTCCAAAATCAGGTCCTCATCAAAGCCTTCAGTCAGTCCTGCCTCTGGCACCTTCCCGGCTGGATCATCATAAACAAGGGTTTGCAGTATTAAAATGTTCAAATAAAACTAATTCTTCTGCTACTTTCAGTCTCCGATACCCCTCTGAGACTTCCCGCTTGCCCCTCACTTCTATTACCCTCTGGCAGCCCCTCACTCCCATTGCCCCCACCAACCCCCCGCACTTCACAAGATCACAAGACAAGGGAGCAGAAGCAGGCCATTCGGCCCTCCCTCTCATCCCTCTCACTAGTAGCCCCTCCTTTCCATTCCCCTCCCCTGCCCCTCCCTCTCATTCCCCTCCCTTGCCCCTCCCTCCCTCCCAATCCCCTCCCCTGCCCCTCCCTCTCATTCCCCTCCCATTCCCCTCCCCTGCCCCTCTCCCATTCCCCTCCCTTGCCCCTCCCTCTCATTCCCCTCCCTTGCCCCTCCTTCCCATTCCCCTCCCATTCCCCCCTCCCACCCCACTTGCCCCTCCCTCACTGGGGACTCACAGCCCTCTCCATGCCAAGTGCAATCTATCAGAGGAGGTTGTGGGATTCAAGTGGATTGAGGGGTCCTGGTGAGGGAACCGTGCGACGCCCGGCTTTCAGGAGAAAGAACGTGTATTTACACAGAGCCGTTCCTGACCGTGGAATGACCCTGCGTGGTTTACAGTCGGCGAAGCACTTCCAGAGTTGTTGACACAAAAATCAGAAAATGTTTAACAGCGTGTGGAAGGAGAGAAGGAAGATTGAATCCAGGCAAAAGGCTGGCTGACCTTTGTCATTACATTACACATACATAACAAACAGATTTATGAGGACTGTAAAGCTCTAAAGCCCTTGGCATAACAATGGAAACAGCCTGTTGCCTGGTAACATCAGCTCTGGGTTTTGTAGCAGAGAACTTTTGCAACAACAACAGCAGTCACACTCTCTCCGGGTGCGGGAGAGACATGGCAGGGGAGAGAGGATCAGTGCCACCCTTTGTTGAAAATGCAGCACATCAAGGAGGGAACCAAGGGAGCAATATATCCGAAGGTGCAGGCAGAGTTATCGGGTGGACGGCTGGAGGGATGAAGTGAGGAGAGGTTCGGGTGGAGTGGGGACTGGGGCGGCTCCCCGTCCCGGTCCCGGTGTCAGGCTCGGACACTCTCCCAACAAAGCCCAAAAGAGGTCAAGGACGGGAAAATGGATGGTGCTGGCAGCACTCGGCAGGTCGGGCAGCATCTGTGGAGAGAGAGAGAGAGAGAGAGACACACACAGTCAACATTTCGTGTCTGACACCCTTCGTCAGAACTGGGGAAAGAGAGAAAACAAGTTGATAAACACGACGATGCTGGAGGAACTCAGCAGGCCAGGCAGCATCTGTGGAGAAAAGCAGGCGGTCACCGTCTTGGGTCAGGACCCTTCTTCAGGACCTGACCTGAAACATTGACCGCCTGCTTTCCTCCACGGATGCTGCCTGGCCTGCTGAGTTCCTCCAGCATCGTCGTGTTTTTCATCTAGATTCCAGCATCTGCAGTTCTTTGTTTCTCCAGAGAAAACAAATTAGTTGTCGGTGGGGGAGACGGTGGGGGAGGGATGTGTAGATCACAGGAAATGGCTGACTAGGTTTAACCCTTTTAACGCTTTCCCCTTCTAGTCTTGGATTAGGTGTTGACCAAGAGGTCAATTAACCCATTAATTGATTAATTAGCCCATTAATTAACCCACTAATCCATGTCAACACCCTAACGGAGACATTCCCCCTGTCCTACACATCCCTCCCCCCACCTTCTCCCCCACTGAAAACTAATGTGTTTTCTCTCTTTCCCAGACCTGAAGGAGGACCTCAGACCGGAAGCATTGACCGTTTTACTCTCTCCACAGACGCTGCCTGACCTGCTGAGTTTTCCCAGCACTTTCTGTTCTTGTCTCAGGTTTCCAACGTCCGCGGTTGTTTTTTTACTTTCTTTATTTTCGTCACTGGGATCAATGCAGACTTCCAGCCTCAACGGCTTCAAACGTTTCAGGTGACATTCCTGATGTCTCCGCTGACACTTCCTCCTCGCCCAGCTTTGCTTGTCTTGCTCCGACGCCCCCCTCCCATCCTGTTAAATCTTTCCGGCTGTGTACTCTGCCAAGGGCCAGCACACTCTTCCCACTGCCCTGCCCTCCCCCCCACCCCCTTTCTCTGCATCCTGTTTACCTCTAATCAAAGACCCCACCCACCCAGGTCATTCTCTCTTCTCCCCTCTTCCATCGGGTAGAAGATACAGGAGCCTGAGGGCACGAACCACCAGGCTTAAGGACAGCTTCTACCCCACTGTGAACAGTTCCCTTTTACGATGAGATGGACTCTGACCCTCATGATCTACCTTGTTGTGACCTTGCACCTTATTGCACTGCACTTACTCTGTAGCTGGGACACTTTACTCTGTACGGTTATTGTTTTTACCTGCACTACATCAATGCACTCTGTACTAACTCAATGTAACTACACTGTGTAATGAATTGACCTGTACGATCGGTTTGCAAGACAAGTTTTTCACTGTACCTCAGTACAAGTGACAATAATAAACCAACACCAATACCCCTTCCCAGACCCGATGGACGCTCCTTGAATGAATGAGGTGAGGACCCTTTCTCTCTCCGCAGCTTCAGCCCAGCTTTCTGAGGCGTTCCGGCATTTTCATTCCGGAATTCCTGTGTGTTGTTGCTGCCTTGTAGTGTCTGGGTTGGAGGGGCGGGTGTTGGGTGGGGACAGCAGCCAAGAGCCTTAACACCTGACCACCTGGCGGGTCAGGTCGTGGGTGATGGCGGCCACCAGCTGACAGAAGAGGTGGCCCCAGGCCTGGCGGCTCTCCGCGCCGGTGCGCTGACCTCGGTGAGCAACGTAGACCGAGGCCAGCAGCAGTTGCTCGAAAGTGTCCATTTCCAGTGTTTCTCCCATGCTGGGCAGGTCAGCGAGGGTCCTGGCAATGGCGGAGGGGGTTTTCGGAACGCGTGTGTACACTATGCGGTGGAAAGCTTTGGCCGGACGCATTGAAGATAATTCCTCGTCCTTCAGAGTCACCGTGTGGTTCTCCCCGATCACCAAGCCCCCTGACAAGAACTGAGGAAACAGGAACAAAGCCAAAGTCAAGTTTATTGTCATATGTGTGTGCATGCCTGCGCCTGTACATGTCTGCACCTGTACATGCATGCACCTGTACATGCCTGTGCCTGTACATGTCTGCGCCTGTACATGCCTGCGCCTGTACATGCATGCACCCGTACATGTCTGCGCCTGTACATGCATGCGCCTGTAGATGTCTGCCCCTGTACATGCATGCACCCGTACATGCCTGCACCTGTACATGCCTGCCCCTGTACATGCCTGCCCCTGTACATGCCTGTGCCTGTACATGTTCGCACAGGTGCAATGAAGAACTTACTTGCAGCAACATCACAGGCGCACAGCATCAGATAAGCAGCATTCACAAGGAAAACATACATTAAACACAATTTTTACAAGGAAGAATACAATTAGAACAAAAAAATGTTCATTTCAGTGCAAAGGGGATCAAAGTGGTCATAGTGTTGTTCTCCTGAGGTAGTGATTAGGGTTGTGCTGGTTGGTTCAAGGACCGAATGGTTGAAGGGAAGTAACTGTTCTTGAACCTGGTGGTGTGGGGCTTCAGGCTTCTGTACCTCCTGCCCGATGGTAGCTGCGAGAAGATGGCACGGCCCGGATGGCGGGGATCTTTGATGATGGATGTTGCCTTCTTGAGGCAGTACCTCCCGTAGATACCACCGATGGTGGGGAGGGATGTGCCTGTGATGTATTGGGCTGAGTCCACCACTCCCTGCAGCTTCTTGCATTCCTGCGCATTGGAATTGCCGTCCCAGACCATGATGCAACCAGTCAGGACACTTTCAACAGTACATCTGTAGAAGTTTGTTAGAGTGTTCAGTGACAAGCCAGACCTCCTTAACCTTCTAAGGAAGTAAAGACTCTGGCGCGCCTTCCTTGTGATTGCAGCTATGTGCTGGGCCCAGGACAGGTCACCTGATATGTTAATGTCCAGGGATTTAAAGCTGCTGACAATCATACAGACAGAGAGCAACAAATAATCTGCTGGAGGAACTCAGGGGGTCGAGCAGCATCTGCGTGGAGGGGGGGGGAAGGAATTGTCGACGTTTCGGGTCGAAACCCTGCATCAGGACTGAGAGTGGAGAGGTGAGACGGGCGGTGCAAAGAGCGGAAGGGGAGTGGCGAGAGAGGAGCCCGAGGTGACTGGCGGACTGAGGAGGGGTGTGAGATGACAGGCAGGTTGTGCCAGGTGGGGGAGGGGAGCGGGGGAGGAGCTGGGAGACAGTGGGTGAGTGATGGGGTGGAGGCAGATGGAGCGAGGTGTGGGGAGGGGGGAGGGTGAAGATTGGAGACAGCTGCAGGAGGGAGATGAGCAGGAACACAAAGGGGCTCCCAGTGCTGGACTCTGATAACGGGAACCATTATATCTCTGACCGCACGGACGGAGACACTTCGCCAACCCGGACATTTTCACAACGCAGTGATGGAGCAGGTTCAGTCCCTCACTCATTCTGTGCACTGTGTTAGATCCATCCTGTACACTGACTGTGCACTCTGTTTGATGGATAGGTTCAATACACAGCGAGCAGTGAACCAAGCTCACACTTAGTACTTTAGTAATATGATACACTATGGCAGAAAAGTTGGCTTACTTTATAAAATAGTGTCCTTTCTTCCAAGAGATTGATTTAGTACTTTAAAGTACACCCTATTTTCAGTAGTGGAGTGTACTGTGTCCGATAGCTGAGTTCAGAACTTGAATAATAGTGCTTAGACTCCAAAAGATCAGCTTAGTCCATTGGTGATAGTTTGTCCTATAAAATACTGACATACAGAGTGTATGTGTCTGAGTGTGAGTGTGTGTTTTTATTTGTGTAAATGATACTGCGTCTGAGTCTATTTGTCCGATTGTGTGCATCTGTGGGCGGGTGTGTCTCTGTGAGCGTGAATGTGTACGTCTGTGTGTGTGTATCTGTGAGGGAGTGTTTGTGCCTTTGAGGCTGTACATTTGTGAGCGAGAGTGTCTGTGAGAAAAAGTGAGTGTGGGATTGAGTGTGAGTGCCTATGAGGGTGTTGTTTGTGAGAACGAGTGTCCATGAATGTGTGTGAGTTTTTATCTGTGAGCTGGTACATTTGGGAGCTTGTGTGTATGTGAGCATTTACATCTGTGAGTGTGAACATTTTTGTATCTATAGGTGTGTAGCTGTCACTATGTGTACCTGTGAGCATGTGTACTTGTGAGCAGCTGTGTCTGTGGGCATGAGTGTGACCCTGTGCATACATGAATGTGTGTGTGTGTGTGAACATTGACATCTGTGAGTGTGTCTGAGCATGTGCATCTGTAGGTGTGTAGCTGTCACTGTTTGTGTGTGTGTGTGTGTGTGTGTGTGTGTGTGTGTGTGTGTGTGTATTTGTGAGTCTGTGTGTCTGAAATTGTGTCAGCTGGTGTACGTCTGAGTGTGAATACCTACCAGTCCATACCTGTGGTTGTGGTACCCATTGAGTGTCTCAGGGCTGCATATCTGGGCACATTCCTGGATGTCAGCAAGTTTCTGGCCTGTGTCTCCCCATGCGTGTGATTGGTTGTGAGCCTGTGTTGCTGTATCTGTGGGTGTGTTGGTCTCAGGTATGTTTCTGTGTGCGAGCTGATACAAGTCTTTGTGTATACCTTGCCTGTGGGTTTGACTGTAGTGTGCATTAATGAACAAGTGTGTGTGTCTGTGTAGGCACATGTGTGTATGTTAAGTGTGTAGATATCTTCATGTATGAGCAGGTATGTGTGTATCTGTGTGTGAGTGTGTGTATTTGAGAGTGTCTTCGAGCTTGTGTCTGTATTTGTGTCTGAGAACGTACGTGACAGTGTGAGGTTGTGTGTGTCAGTGGGTTTGTACATCTGTGAGAGCGTGTCAGTGTACAAATCTGTGGGCTTACATCTCGGAGGTGTATAAGGTTATGAGGAACATAAGTAAGGTGAATGGTCTTAGTCTCTTTCCCAGGGAAAGGGAAGCAAAAACTAGAGGGCACAGGTTTAAGGTGAGAGGGGATAAACTTAAAAGGGAGCCGAGGGGCAATTTCTTCACACGGGGGTGGTGGGTATATATGGAACAAACTGCCAGTGGAAGTGGTACAATAACGACATTTAAAAGACATTTGGACAGGTACATGGATAGGAAAAGTTTAGAATATGGGCCAGAACATGGGCATATAGGGCTGGCTGAGGTAGGCATCTTGGTCGGCATGGACGAGTTGGGCTGAAGGACCTGTTTCTGTGATGTTTCTCTATGAATCTATGACTCTATGTGTACAGTAGTGAGTGCAACTTTGTCTCTCTGCACACGTGTTGGTGTGAGTGTCTGAGTCTGTGCAAGGCTGTGTGTACATTGGGTCTGGGGGTGTTTGTCTATCTGTTTTTGGGTGGCATTGTGACTGTGAGCCTCTGATCTTCCGTTCATGGTGAGCGTCCTGTGTCTGTGGAACCACGTATCTGTAAGCATGTGTCAGTCTATGTGCCGGGGTCATGTTTGTCTGTGATATCTGTGTGTGTGTGTGTGTGTGTGTGTGTGTGTGTGTGTGTGTGTGTGTGTGTGTGTGTGTGTGTGTGTGTGTGTGTGTGTTTGTGTCTCAGATAGTGTGCCTCTGAGTGTCTGATTCTGAGTGTTCGTGTGTATAAGAGACAGGGGTAGTTAATAATCTCAGAAAATTCATCACAATTAGAAGAATTCGATTTACTTCAATTCAATCTTGAACTTATGTTCAGCTTTGGACTGAAATAATTCCCAAAGGTTTAGGTAGTGACCGAGGGAGATGAGTAAATTAGATTACAAGTCTTTCAAGTGGATAAACGTTAGCAACCACTTCAAGAAATATTTCGTATATCCTCAGCAAATGTACAAGCTATTGAGAAATAAAAGACCTAAGGCAAAAGTGATTCATCCGTGGCTAATTGAGGGGGTAAGGGTGAGTATTAGTTCCAAGGAGAGTCTTGTAAAGTTGCCAAGAAGTGGCCTGGGGACAGAGAGCTCGAGGGTGAAGTGATCAGAAGACTGAGCAAGTCATATTAAATAAAAAGACCTTGACTTTCTACAAATAAATGTGGGTACTGGAGGAGAAAATCAGAAAATGTTTCAGACATTAAGTAAGCAGTTTGTGTATTGACCTCAGTGCAGAGAGCTAAGCAAATGGAGCAGAACCAGGGACTTGATGATAGGAGGGACGCAGTATTTAATGCTGGTGAAGGGGAGGTACAGGTTGTCCCCGCGTTACGTAAGGGTTCTGTTCCTGAGATCTGCCCGTAAGCTGATTTCTCCATGTCAGAAATGTCCATTTTCTGCCGTACCCCTCATCCTATCACTCTCTGTACACTAGCTATAGTTCTTTCAGTTCATTGCAGAATCACCCCGACACTACCCATAATTAAACTAAGGTAATATATACCGTATCCTGTCATTAATGAATACCATGAAACAGTATTATCCGTATCTTGACAAATGCTTCGAGAATGTATGGGAGATTTTGCGTAAAGTCGGATGTCCATAAGTCAGGTCGTCCGTAACATGGGGAGCCCCTGTGCTGGAGAAACGAAGGGGGTTGAAGCCCGCTGGATGGAACAGAATGTGTCCTGGGGGTGGCTGCACAGATACAGCAATCCGAGTACGTCGGATGGTAGGAGACGTAACACGTCTCTATCCAAGCGGGCGGTGAGTGAGGAGATGGGCCATGACAGGGGTGTGGGGTTGTTGGGAACACGTTGGTACCCATTCCTGTCCAGAGTGCCACTGTCCAAGAGTGTAACTGTTAATGAGAGTTGACTGTCTGTAAGTAAGACTGTTTGAGTGTCCAAGTCTTATCGTTGGGAGTGTGACTGCGCGGGTGTGAGTCAGGAGCACGGTATTCCACACAGAGTGGCTGTATGCTTCTGAAATTTCTGCAGGTTGTACACTGGCACGTTGTGCACAGACAACAATACACGTGGTTGCTTGGTTACCGCGTCCACAGCAAGATCTGTGTGTCAATGCGTCTGCTGGTGTGTGCTTGCTTGTACATGTACATGTCACGTTGCCTGGCTGTGGAGACTGAAGGACCATACCTCATACATCAGGAAGGTATCTGCTGCATCCTGAAGAAAAACACTTCTTCCTTCTTGGCGCTGTGTCCAAGTTGAGTCTGCAATCAAGCAACATTGGCAATGTACGTTAATTTGTTATTGTGGTAACCACAGGTCACTAGGGTCCTGTGCTGACTGTGGTACAGATACTGGGAATGCACCATGTGTTTGGATGGCTACTTGAGTCTAATAATGGAAAGTGGTGGCTACTCTACTCATGCCAAGCCCTTCAGGGTGAATGAGAAGTGTCGATTCTCTGTGTGTTTGGGTCAATAAAATGATTCAGTTGTAACTAGCCAGAACTGAGCAGGCGGTTTCTGTGAGAGATGACGGAAGGTTTTGCAGTGAGCCACAGTTGAACACAAGGGAAACCAAGGCAAGTTCAAGCAACTGAGCAGCGTGAAGCCAGTGGGGAAGGAGAATTGGTCTTGTTCACATGGAACTAGGTGTCCAGTGTAGCGACGCAGATGGATCAGTGAGACTATTAGACTAGATCAAGTGTTTACTGAGCCTACCACCCCAATGTGTCCACACGGTTCCCCACCGTCCCAACATGTCCACACGGCTCCCCACCGCCCACCCCAACGTGTCCACACAGCTCCGCACCACCCAGACATGTCCACACACCTCCCCACTGCCCCAACGTGTCCACATGGCTCCCCACCGCCCCAACGTGTCCACACGGCTCCCCACCACCCCAACGTGTCCACACGGCTCCCCACCACCCTGACATGTCCACACGGCTCCCCACTCACCATGCATTTATCTAGTTAAGAGATGGGCTGTGAAGAGACGTGGTGACCTTGGGGCACTAGGACCCAGTGTCCACCATTGTCCCATGACTGTGTACATCATCCCGCTTGTACTTGCCCTAGTTACCACACACACTAGGCCCCTCACTAGCAATGACGAAAGGGAGGCTGCTTGCCGAGCTGGGGCAGCTCACACTGAACCACACGGATCAATGCAATCAGTGGGGAGTAACGCCTCACACTCATTAACACTTCAAGGTCAGTCTGTCAACAAACCCTGGGCCAAACCAGAGCAAAACCCGCCCTAAATCTGCCAGTAATAATAGCTGCAGTTAGTAACTAATGCAAGTGAAGAAATACTCAGTAATAAATACGGTCAGTAATTAAAACCAGTGGCTAAATGCAATCTGTATTTAGCATTAGTGCTGTCGGTAATTACTGGAAGTGGATAAATGTACACAGTAATTAATGTGTGTGAATACTGTTGGGAAACAATACTCATACCTCACAGTGCTCAGTAAAATGGCTAACGTCCAGTAATCAGTGGATAAAGTATAGTCAGTAACTTAAACCTGAATATCGCTTGTATTGGAAATTGGAATAAATTAGGTCAAACTAAATGGGTGGACGTTGAGCCTCCTCTTCTGGAGGACATTCCCAAGGCTTGGCTGATGACCCAGGTGCATGCAAATCCCACCCACAGCAGCTGTGGGGAATTAAAAATTCCCCAAATTGAATAACTCTGCAATTAAACACTTCTCTGCGTGGTGGCTAGGCAACTATTTGATCAACAGATAAATAAAAACATCTGGTTCTCCCATGTCCTTTAGGAAAGCAAATCGGACCATTTTTGTGCGTGACTCCTACCTCTGAAACTCCTACCTCTGATTCCCTCCCCGCCAGCGCTGTGGGGTGCACCTTTTCTCCCGACCCACTGCGGTGGTGCAAGGGGGCGGCTCACCCCTGCCTTCTCGAGGGCACCCGGGGACGGGCGATCAGTGCCCACGATGCCCACCTCCTACGGGAGGTGAGCGAACAGCGCCGGTGGTGAAACCGCCCCCCCGACAGAGTGTGGAGGAGCTCACCCGTGTCGCTGAAGAGGATGATGATGGTGCACAGCCTTACGATGAGCGAGAGGCCAGCGGTCAGTGACCCACGCAGTCTAACTCCTATCCTCATCCTCTGCCAGGGGTCCTTGCAGCGCTCCGAACTCTCCCTGCTCCTCTTCTGTTGCCACACGCTGACTTATCAGCACATTCCTTCCCTCGGAATCAAAGGCGAGGTCTGCAGCAGTTAACTCTGACTGAGATTCAAGACGAGGTCCTGGCAAGGATTAGGGGCTCCTGTATGTGTGTGTGTGTGTCTCTCTCTCTCTCTCTCAGCTCTGCTGCCAGTAACTAATCCTCCATACCTTCTGGCAATGGCAAAATCTCAGCAACAGCGTACGAGAGATGCGCTGCCAGTGCGCTGTCAATGTCAGTGGAAAATGCTTTTTAACATCACGGTGGAAACTCTAAAGGACATAGATGAAGTGTTAAGGAGTCACACAGGAAACAGGCCCTTCGGCCCACTGGGTCTGTACTGACCACCAAGCATCCATTTATGCTAATCCCATTTTATCCTCCCTCAACCCCCCCCCCCCCCAAGACTCTGCCCCTCACCTGCACACCGGGGGCAATGTACAGCGGGCAATTAAGCCACCGTCCTGCAGGACTTTGGGACGCGGGAGGAAACCGGGGCACCCGGAGGAAACCCGCGCGGCCACAGGGACAACGTGCACACTCCACACGGACGCACGCCTGCACATGCATTCACACACGCACACGAACACGCGCGCACACACACGCACGTGTGCACACACATGCGTACATGAACACACACGCATGCACGTGCACACACACATGTGCGCGCACATGTGCATGCACAAGCGTACACGCACACACACACACATGCGCACACACGCACACACACGCACACACTGTACCTGAGGTCAGGATCGAACCCGGGTCCCTGGTGCTGTGAGGCAGCGGTTCGACCAGCTGCGCCACTGAGCCGGCCCCAGAGTGGAGGCTGTCCAGAGCACAGTTCTGCGGCACGTTCACTGTCAGTCACAGAGACGCACGTCAGATGTCCCAGCTTTCACTGCGACAGCTGAGGGTTGAGGGTAGTGGGCAGTGGTGGGGTGGGGCAGCCCGTAGACGTGGTCGGCTGTGGAGCACAAGAGGAGAAGCACGAACAGGGACTGGCAGTGCGTTAGGGGTGGGGGTTGGGGAGGGGCGGGAGGGGGGGGGGGGGCAAGTGTCCCAGAGCCGCAGCATCCATTACCAAACACCACTGCGTCCCAGCACGGGTTCACAGGGCAACACGCCAGGCTTTATCGTGTTATGTTACATGACGCAGGTGTGGCCCCCAAGGCCAGCAGATACTGCACCCCCCCCCCCCACCCACTGAACCGTGCAGTCCTGCTGGTGACAGGGGCTCAGCCTGTCCCACCGCAGGGATGGAGCTGATGGGGGAGACAGAGCTTGCGATCGGTTGTGCACCAGACACCACGGTGGTGGGTGAGGGAGGGGACACTGGGGGCACAGTGGTGGAGCTGGTAGGGGGTGGGGAGAGGGGGTGGAGGGTGGATGAGGGGAGGGGTGAGGAGGGGTGTGGGGAGAGGGGTAAGTTGTGGGGAGAGGAGCTGATGGAGGGGGTGAGGGGGTGTGTGGGGAGGGGTGAGGAGGGGTGTGGGGAGATGGGGTGGGGTGGACAGAGTGGCTGAGGGTGTGTGGGGAGAGGGGTAAGGTGGGGGGAGGGGTGAGGGAGGGGGTGGGGAGAGGGGGTGAGGGAGGGGTGGGGAGAGGGGGTGGGAGGGATGGGGGTGAGGGAGGGGTGGGGAGAGGGAGTGGGAGGGGTGGGGGTGAGGGAGGGGTGGGGAGAGGGGGTGGGGGGTGGGGAGAGGGAGTGGGAGGGGTGGGGGTGAGGGAGGGAGTGGGGAGAAGGAGTGGGAGGGGTAGGGAGGGTATGAGGGAGGGGGTGAGGGAGGGGTGGGGAGAGGGGGTGTTGTGGGGAGAGGGGCTGAGGGAGGGGTGAGGAGCGGCTGAGGGGGTGTGTGGGGACGAGAGGAGGGGTGTGGGGGGGGTGGGGAGAGGGGCTGAGGGAGGGGGTGGGGGGAAGGGGGTGAGGGGGGAGGGGGCAAGGAGGCGGAGAGAGTTGAGCAGAAGGGTGGGGGTAGGGAGAGGGGTGGGGAGGGGATCATGGTGGGCAGAGGGGAGAGGAGGAGAAGGGGAGGGGAAGGAGAGAGGAGGGGTTTGGAGAGAGGGTGTGGGGAGAGGCTCAGGGGAGGAGGATGGGGAGAAGGGGAGGGGTGGGGAGGGGCTGATGGTGGTGTGGAGAGGTTGGGGAGGGATAGGGGAGAGGGGGAGAGGTTGGGGAGAGAGAGGGAGGGAGGGGGAGGGGCAAGGAGCGAGGGGAGGAGGGGAGGGGAGGGGAGGGGGTGCGGTTTTGTCACAGAGGTCGGGTCGGGCCGAAGCCTTGGAACACCCCAGCTGGCCCTGGCAACAGTCGAGACACCCCAGGGAGAAGAACTGAGAGAAGGAGATGGGAAAACAAATAACAAGAGCACAGAATTAAAAAATAAAAGGAAGAATGTGAATGTTTTCATCTGTGGAGCAGGAAGTGTGGTCACCTGGCACTGGCTGGGCTGTGGAGGAATGCCGAGCACATCCCAAGGCTGGCCTGCCTCCACCATCGCCTCAGCTCCCCCCACTCCTCCCTGCCAGGGCTCCTGGGGACCAGGCCAATGTGTAACCAGCTGCAGCCCATCGCAGCACTGTCTGCTCGAGATCAACGCAGCAACAGCCTGCAGATGCGAGGTGACAGCTGGCTCAATGCAGGCTGTGTTACAGTACGGGAGTCTGCAGTGGGGCTGTACACCGGCTGTGTTACAGTACAGTCCCTGCAGTGAGGTTGTACACCGGCTGTGTTACAGTAGTCCCTGCAGTGGGGCTGTACACCGGCTGTGTCACAGTACAGGAGCCTACAATGGGGCTGCACACCTGCTGTGTTACAGTACAGTCCCTACAGTGGGGCTGTACACTGGCTGTGTTACAGTACAGTCCCTGCAGTGGGGCTGTACACTGGCTGTGTTACAGTACAGTCCCTGCAGTGGGGTTGTACACCAGCTGTGTTACAGTACAGGAGCCTACAGTGGGGCTGTACACTGGCTGTGTTACAGTACAGTCCCTGCACTGGGGCTGTACACCAGCTGTGTTACAGTACAGGAGCCTGCAATGGGGCTGTACTTCCTCTGTAGCTGTGACACTTTACTCTGTACTGTTATTGTTTTTACCTCAATGCACTCTGTACTACCTCAATGTAACTGCACTGTGTAGTGAATTGACCTGTACGATTGGTACGCAAGGCAAGTTTTTCACTGTACCTCAGTACAAGTGACAATAATAAACCAATACCAATACAAGCCTAATCTGTCCAACCTTTCTCCTGCGGACCATCCACCCATCCCAAGATATTAGTCCAGTAAACCTTTGAGCAGCTTCCAACGCATCCTTCCTTAAATAAGAAGACCAATACTGTCCGCAGTACTCTGGATGTGGTCTCATCAATGCCTTTTATAAATGAAGTACAACCTTCCTGCTTTTGTAGTCAATTTTTATTGCAATAAACACTAACATTCTGTTAGCTGCCCTTATTTTTCCCTATACCTGCACTCGAGCCTTCTATGAATCATGCACTGAGACACCCAGATCCCTATACATCTCAGAGCTCGACAATCTCTCACCAGTTGGATAATCTGCTGCTTTCTTCTCTTTTTGCTCCCGACGTGGGTCAATTTCCCAAGCAACAAACAGTCCGCTGCAGGAACTCAGCAGGCCGAGCCGTATCTGTGTCTCCAGGGTCAATTTCCCATTTTCCCCATGACACTCCATTCGCCAGACCTTTGCCCGCTCACTTAATGTATCGAGGTCCCTTTGTAGCCTCCTGGTGACCTCTTCACAACTTACTTTCCCACCCAACTTTGCGTCCTCAGCGTCTTAAAATTAGTCGGTGGCTGCCGTGAATATCCTCAGCAACTGAACGTCCACAGCTCTCACAGTTAATTCCGACGGGAAGAAACTTCTTCTCACCTTTGTCCACAATGTCTGACTCCTCGTGTTGAGATCCCTGGTTCTGGCAGGGGAACATCGGCCCTGTGAAAAGCCTGGAAAGATTTTGCTGGTTTCAATATCATTGCTTGTCTGTGTAACCTCGAGCAAATATCGGCCCATTCTGTTTGACTTCATCACATGACACCGTCCACTCCCAAGACGGTGACCCTTTTCTCCACCCCCTCTATTGCACCTACACTCCTCTCCACTTCACAACTCTGTCATCTCTCAGCACTTAGATAATATGCTAGTCTTCCTGCCAAAATGGACAATTTCCATCCCTCCTTAGGTTGGAAGACCAGTGTCCTAGACGTTATTTGACCAGGACCCTATTTAATTGGGCTCAGACTGTTCTCCTGGACTCAGATTCTTTGCTTCCTCTACTTTCCTAGAAGCTTGAGGAGATTTGGCATGTCACCAAGCACTCTAACTAACTTCTACAGATGCACTGTTGGAAGTATCCTGCATGGTACGGCAGTTCCGACGCACAGGAACGCAAGAGGCTGCAGAGAGCGGTGGACGCAGCCCGGTCCACCACGGGCACCATCCTCCCTGCCCCTGACAGCAGCTACAGGAGGCCTGGCCTCAAGAAGGTGGCATCTGTCATGGAGGATCCCCCACCATCCGGGCCATGCCCTCTTCTTGCTGCTACCGTCAGGCAGGAGGTACAGAAGCCTGAAGTCCCACGCCACCAGGTTCAGGAACAGCTACTTTCCCTACAACCATCAGGTTCTTGAACTGACCTGCACAACCCTAACCCCTACCTCAGCAACGGGACACTGTGGACCACCTCCTGCACTGCCACAGACTTGTCTATGATTGTGCATTTGTTTTGCATTAACGTCTTGTCTTTTTTCTCTTTACTGTCTTGTATAATTTACGAATAATTTACATTCTGTGTGTTATCTGTACCTGTGCCTGTGACGCTGCTGCGAGCAAGCTTTTCATCGTACCTGTACCTCACCGCACTTGTGCATGTGACAATAAACTCGACTTGACTTGAGATACTCTTGCAGCAAAGGCTAATGTATCATTTGCTTTCGTAATCGCTTCCTGTACCTGCTCATTTTCCACCGGTGACTTGTGAACATCCAGTTCCCTCTAAACACCAGCACATTTCAATGTCTCACCGTTTAAAACCCTCTTTTTTCTAAGTGTAAATGACCTCACATTCTTACATCTGTCCATTCATTTAGCCTGGCTATATTCCCCTCTCTGCTTCTTCCCCACAGCCACACCGTCGCCCAGCTCGGTATCAGCATCAAACTTGGACCTAATAAGCAAGGAGTGTCTGAGCGAGTAGTGCTGTAGCAGAAGCGAGCAGGGTCTCATGGTCCAGAGAACACGGAACTGTACAGCACAGGAACAGGCCCTTCGGCCCACAGTGTCTGTGCCGAACACGATGACAAAATAAACTACATCTCTTCTACCTGCACATGATCCATATCCCTCCATGCTCATGTGTCTATCTAAAAGCCTCTTACACACCACTATTGTATCTGCCTCCACCACCACCCCTGGCAGCCCGTTCCAGGCACCCACCACTCTCTGTGTAAAAAAAACTTGCCCCGCACATCTCCTTTAAACTTTCCCCCTCTCATCTTAAAGGCATGTCCTCAAGTATTTGACATTTCTACCCTATCTATGCTTCTATCAGGTCTCCCCTGCTCCAGAGAAAACAACCCAAGTTTGTCCAACCTCTCCTTAGAGCTCATGCCCTCTAATCCCGTTGGTACACACTGTCAACCACTGTGGACACCAGTGCTGATCCCTGCAGCAACCCACTGATCACACACTCCCAACCCCAGAACAACCCATTAATCCCTACTCCTTTTTTTCTGTCAGTTAACCAATCCTGAGTCCTTGCCAAAAGATTTCTCCCCAATACTGTGCACTCTAATTTTGTTCAATATCTTGTAAATCCACAAACACGATGTATCTGGTTCACCCTTGTCTATACTGTTAGTTACAAAATATCCCAATGGATTTGTCAAACATGATTTCCCTTTCATAAATCCATGTTGACCCTGCCCAATCCTGTTATTATTTTCCAAGTGGTCTGTTACCACTTCTTCAGTAATAGATTCCAGTAATTTTCCTACTGCTGTTCACAAGCTGGCTGATCTATAGCTCCTGGCTTTCTCTCTCCCTGCTCACTTAAGCAGTGGAGTTATGTTTTGCTGTTCTCCAATCTTCCATTCAAGGACCTATGAGACTCTGGAAGACGACAACCACTGCCCCCATCACCAACTCCTCCAGAGCCCTCAGATGCAAAGCATTTGTCCACTCGGTTTTGAATGTGAGCTCAGACAGGCACTTGTTCTGTAATATAGCAAAAGAAAACCCAGGGGGAAAACACACACTACAGCAGCATCTTTAACATCTGCAAAGGCTTTCCGTAGGTGTGGCAAATAACTTAACCTTCTGAGAATATGTTATAGCCACATCGCAGGGAGGGAGGGGAAGATATTAGGTAGCTCCAGAGAGCACGTAGCAGTTAGCGCAATGCTATTACAGCGCCAGCGATCGGGGTTCGACTCCCGTCGCTGTCTGTAA
Organism: Pristis pectinata; assembly: GCF_009764475.1. NCBI lineage: Eukaryota > Metazoa > Chordata > Chondrichthyes > Rhinopristiformes > Pristidae > Pristis > Pristis pectinata. The sequence continues at coordinate 47,707,390 of NC_067418.1, read as the reverse complement.
GGAGTTTGTACGTTCTCCCCGTGTCTGCGTGGGTTTCCTCCGGGTGCTCCGGTTTCCTCCCACATTCCAAAGACGTACGGCTAGGTTAATATGGGTTTAAAATGGGTGGTGCGGACTCGTCGGGCCGGAAGGGCCTGTTACCACGCTGTAAAAATAAAACTTTAAAAATTTTTAAATTTTTAAAAAAAGTTTAGAACATAGTTATGAGGGAAGAGAGCAGTCACTTACACCTGAGGAACCAAGAAATTTCTTCAAGTTTATTGTTTTCATAGGTACAGGGTATAAATGCCATGAAAATGAGCCTTTTGTAGCAGCAGCAGCACAGTGCATTACAAGACGAGGACAAGCATAAGCTAACATAAGTTAACATACATTAGACACAACCTACACGTACTCAGAAATAAAAAACAATAAACATAGCGACACTACTGCAAGATTGAGACGCTACTGCAAAACTGTGAGAGAGAGAGAAACATATAGTCCGAGGTAGAGTTGGGGTCTTTCAGGTCGGTTCAAGAACCTGACGGCAGTGGGGAAGAAGCTGTTGTTGAACCTTGAGGTGTGGGGTCTTCAGTCTCCTGTACTCCCTGCCTGATGGCAGCATCAAGAAGAGGGCACAGCCTGGGTGGTGGGGGCCCCTGATGATGGGGTGTCGCCTTCCTGAGACATCGCCTGTTGTGGATGTCCTCGACGGTGGGGACAGCTGTACCCGTGATGGAAGAGGCTTGAGTCTGCCCACCGGGTGAACCCCCCCAAACAGGGTGACCGTCCCTCACCGGGCAGATTTGCCTGGTGCCTCTCTTTCACCCCCACCCCTGGACTGTGTGCGGAGTCTCAGACTTGCTCCGTGCTCTGTCCGTGTGTCTGTCTGTGGGATGGGAGCCAACCCTACCCCTCTCCTCCTGCACACATCCCCTCCCCCTCTCTGCATTCCCTTCCAACCCACCTCTCTCCCCCCCACCCATCACCCTCCCCCTCCAACCTTCCTCTCCCCCCCACACCCTTATCCCCAGCATCAGCACCGCTCGGCTGCAGACGGCCATTGGACTGGATGTGGGAGATGCTGGGTATCTGGGGTAGAACCAGGTGTGACCCTGGTCTGTGGAGCCTCGGTAAGGGCGGGGGCTGTTCATTTCTCAGGGCCCCTGGTGCTGCAGTCATCAGGCCGCCCCACTGAGGATGGACACCAGGGACAGGGCAGGTGCTGCTGCTCTACCCCTGGCACCCAGCTCACGTTGGGTTAAACTGGGGGTTTCTTCCAATCTCCTCAGCCTCAGCGGACGCTGTGCTGCAATTCACGGGCCCACTGTGACAGGAGGGAGCTGACTGACACACGAGAGAGGGAACACTGGTGGGGGTGGTGGGTGGTCGGAGGGAGCACAGGCATGAACCGACATACAGCCGCTATTGGAGCAGGTTAATGGGGAACTTTACGGAGGTGTTTAGGAAAAGGGAGACGGAAGCAGGTGCTTTCCAGTCTTGGGGGAGGGGGTAGTGGGGTAGGGGCAAGCAGAGGAGGGCTACTGGCAGAGGGTTGGAGTGACGACCAGGCTGGGTGTGCGAGGCTATGGAGTGAACCCCGTCTAGGCACAGGTTCGGAGGGGGGCTGAGGGCGGGTGGGCAAACACGAGTGACCCTGGGACCAATCCAGCCCCACTGCCGTGATCATGCCGTTAAGTGCTTTGGGGAAAGCTCCATCACTGACGCAGGGCTGATTCCTCCCGTCGGGGTCCTCCACAGAGGGAGGCGGTAACAGAGGCCGGGAGGGCTACCGGCTGGAGTACAGAACAGAGGAGATGGATCCCAATCTTGGGCGGTGCCTGGGAGACCTCTCGCCGGTCAAAGATGGGAGCTGGGGTCACAAACCTGCCACGGCAAAAGGCCATGCAGCCCACTGAGGCTGTGCTGGTTCTTGGCTGGAGTATCTGAGTGCTCCCACTCGCCTATCCTTCCCCGTTCTCTGTTTATGGGATATTAGGGGCAGGCACAGTTAGCGTGACGCTATTACAGCGCCAGCAACCCGGGTTCAATTCCGGCCGCCATCTGCAAGGAGTTTGCACGTTCTCCCTGTGTCTGCGTGGGTTTCCTCCGGGTGCTCCGGTTTCCTCCCACATTCCAAAGACGTACGGGTTAGGAAGTTGTGGGCATGCTATGTTGGCGCCAGAAGCGTGGTGACGCTTGCGGGCTGCCCCCAGAACACTCTACGCAAAAGACGCATTTCACTGTGTGTTGCGATGTACATGTGACTAATAAAGATAGCTTATCCCTGTGGAGAGTTATTAGTGAACCTGCTGACATCATTGCTTCAGGCAAGTGGACTCACTGCACAACAGAAGTCCCTTCCTGGTCCTTCCAGCTGCTTAGACAGGCCGTACCCGCGGGATACTCGCCCTATCGCACTGGCAATGGGTGGGGAGGGTCGGTCCCCCGACACCAAGCACATGGAACGACAAAGCACGCTAGAAGCACTCTCATTCCAAGCCCCAATTTGCGGATGCTGCCGCAGTCCCAGGAAACCTCCAATACTGCGAGGGATCTGGCCTGGGTGGATACAGAGAGGACATTTCCTCTTGTGGGAGGATCTCGAACGAGGTTGCTGCTAAAAATAAGGAGTTACCGGTTTCAGACAGAGATGGGGAAAAATATTTCTCTTGCAAATCTTCGGAAATCTCTTCCTCAAAGGGCAGTGGAGGCAGAACCTTTGAATATTTTTAATGCAGAGGAAAGCAGATACTCGATAGGCTTCAGGTTACTTGATCCCTCTCCATTCATGACATTGGTTCTGCTGGTTGTTCTTTCCCCCTGCAGCTTTTTGTATTTTCCCTCTGGGAGCGCAGAACATGACCCACCTGACCTGCCGGGGAGGTCTCCCTGCTCTGCATTAGGCAAATCCTACATTCTTTTGGTCTATGTCCTTCCCTTTGAACTGCTCCCATCCACATATTGGCCAGATGACCTTGTTTATAGTTTACCACAGAGTCTCAGTCCTGTCAGAGTATATACCATGGTGACACAGTGCTGGGAAGGGGGGGGGGGGTGCGTCAGGTTGGGGTGGGGGGTCTCTTGGTCTGTTTGCTCCTGGGCCTGGCCAAATTGGCCATTCATGGGTCTAGGCAGGGGGGGTGGGGGTGGGCAGTCGATCGCCTGTCCCTCTCCCGGGGCTACATCCATATCTGTGTGTCCCTAGAGAAGGAGCGAGCAGTATCCACGGGTACATTGGGGAATTTCTGGGATCGGTGGAGGACACAGGGGCTATTGTGGATAGAGATTGCTGTGTTGTAATGTGAAACTATTGACTGTAAATATTGTGAATCATGGGATATTGAAATAATGTGATGCCGTAATCACTGAATGAACCTCCTTTGGAAAAGGGGATAAAGGGAAACAGCTCTGTCGGAGAATACCGCGGTGATACAGCGCCAGAGTATACCGCGGTGATACGGTGCTGTCAGAGTATACCGCGGTGATACAGCGCCAGAGTATACCGCGGTGATACAGCGCCAGAGTATACCGCGGTGATACGGTGCTGTCAGAGTATACCGCGGTGATACAGCGCCAGAGTATACCGCGGTGATACGGTGCTGTCAGAGTATACCGCGGTGATATGGTGCTGTCAGAGTATACCGCGGTGATGCGGCGCCAGAGTATACCGCAGTGATACGGTGCTGTCAGAGTATACCGCGGTGATACGGTGCTGTCAGAGTATACCGCGGTGATGCGGCGCCAGAGTATACCGCGGTGATACGGTGCTGTCAGAGTATACCACGGTGATACGGCGCCAGAGTATACGGCGGTGATACTGCTCTGTCGGAGTATACCGCGGTGATACGGCTCTGTCGGAGTATACCGTGGTGATACGGTGCTGTCAGAGTATACTGCGGTGATACGGCTCTGTCGGAGTATACCGCGGTGATACGGCTCTGTCGGAATATACCGCAGTGATACGGTGCTGTCAGAGTATACCGCGGTGATACGGCGCCAGAGTATACGGCGGTGATACGGCTCTGTCGGAGTATACCGCGGTGATACGGCTCTGTCGGAGTATACCGCGGTGATACGGTGCTGTCAGAGTATACCGCGGTGATACGGCTCTGTCGGAGTATACCGTGGTGATACGGCTCTGTCGGAATATACCGCGGTGATACGGTGCTGTCAGAGTATACCACGGTGATACGGCTCTGTCGGAATATACCGTGGTGATACGGCTCTGTCGGAATATACCGCGGTGATACGGCTCTGCCTCATCTCTTGGTTGACCAAATCGTTGCCCCTTCTCATTAAAGTGACGTATTGTCCTTTGTCATTACCCCGGGATGTACAGTGGTTAAAGTCCTTCTTCCTGAAACTCCGGCCTCCAAAGGTGCTAATTGCCAGCACTGTCCCTTTAAGTGCAGGAGAACGGAGGTAACAGTCTGTGCCCGACTGAACTCTGGGGCATTGATCTACCAGAGCGATGACAGAAGACTGGAAGCTTGCAGGTACTTCGCTTCCCCGAGGTCGTTTGTCATTTCATTTCACCTCGTCCAGTATTTGCTCTGGTGGTTTGTGTTGGTGAACACTGGGTGGGGGGTGGGACTCCCACCTCATCTAAAGGTTATTCAACCTGAAGAATATTCAATGACTCTGCTTCCACTGGCCGTTGAGGGAGAGAATTCCAGGACTGATGGACCCACTGAGAGAAAAAAAAATCTCCTCATCTGTCTTAAACTGTCCATCCCTTATCTTTAAATCCTTGACCTCCCCCCCCCCCCCCCCCCGCCGAGTTCGAGATTCTCCCAGGGAACCTCTCAGGTTGTTGTACGTTTCGAGATGTGATGGGTCCCACGTGGCCCAGGAACAGTGGGCAGGGCCCGCAACTCTCCCTCCTCCCTCCTCCCTCCCTCTCCCCACCTTCTCTCCCTCCTCCCTCCCCATCGCCCTCCTTCTCCAGCTCATCCCTCTCCCCATTCCCCCCCCACCCCTCCCTCCCTTCTTCCCCCTCTCCCCACCTCCCACTCCCCCATTTTTCCCTCCGCTATCACTACCTCTACCCCCCTCTCCCACACCACCTTCCCCCTCCTCTACACCTTCCTTCTCTCCCCCTCTACTCTTTCTTTATCCCCTCCTCTCCCTCTTCCCCTTCTCCCCCTCCCTCCTCCCTCCCTGCCCTCCCACTCCCCCTCCCTGCCCTCCCACTCCCCATCCACCCCCATTCCACCCTCCTCCTCTCCCCCACCCCCCTCACACCAACCCTCCCTCTCGCCTTTTCTCCCCACTCGCCACCCTCCCTCTCACCTTCACCCCTTCCTGCGCTCCCTCCCCACTCCCTCCCCGCTATCCCTCACTCCTCCCAGCCTTCCCTCTCAGCCCTGCCCTCCCTCAACCACCCCCCCTTTCATCCCTCCCTCTCTCCCCCTCCCTCTCTCCCCTTCTTCCCTCTCCCCCACCCCACCTCATACACTCCCCCTCCCTCCTCCCTCTCCTCCCATCCCCCTACCCCCACCTCTCTTCCCCATCCCCATATCTCCCCCTCCCTTCCCTCCCAAGCCCCCTCCTCCCCCAACTCTTCCCCACCCCCACCCTTCCCCCACCCCCTATCCCCTCACCCCCATCCCGTCCTCCCCCACCCCACCACCATTCCCCCAACCCCCTCCCCTCCCGCCACCCCCTCCTCCTCCCCACCGCTTCTCTCCCCCCTCCCTCCACCTCCCCTCCCCCCCTCCCCTCTCCCTCCCCCCATCCCCCTCCTCCCTCCCCCTCCTCCCCCTCTCCTCCCCCCTCCCCCTCTCCCTCCCCCCCTCCCTCTCCCCCCTCCCCCTCCCTCCTCCCCTCTCCCCCCTCCCCCCCTCCCTCCCTCCTCCCCTCTCCCCCCTCCCCTCCCCCTCCTCTCTCCCCTCCCTCCCCTCCTCCCCTCCTCTCCCCCTCCCCCCCTCCCTTCTCCACCCTCCCCCCTCCCTTCTCCCCCCTCCCCCCTCCCTTCTCCTCTCTCCCCCTCCCCCCCTCCCTTCTCCCCTCTCCCCCCTCCCCCCTCCCCCTCCCGCCCCCCCTCTCCCTTCTCCCCCCCTCCCTCCCTTCTCCCCCCTCCCCCCTCCCCACTCCATCACCTCCCCCCTCCCCCCTCACCTCCCCCCCTCCCCACTCCCCCTCCCCCTCACCTCCCCCCTCCCCCCTCACCTCCCCCCCTCCCCTCTCCCTCCCCCCTCCCCTCTCCCTTCTCCCCCCCTTCTCCCCCCTCCCCCTCCCTTCTCCCCCCTTCTCCCCCCCTCCCCTCTCCCCCCTCCCTCTCCCCCCCCCCCTCTCCCTTCTCCCCCCCCTCCCCCTCCCCTCTCCCTTCTCCCCCCTCTCCCTTCTCCCCCCTCCCCCCTCCCCTCTCCCCCCCTCCCCCTCCCCCCCTCTCCCTTCTCCCCCCTCCCCTCACCCCCCCTCCCCCTCCCCCCTCTCCCTTCTCCCCCCTCCCTCACCCCCCCTCCCCCTCTCCCCCCTCTCCCTTCTCCCCCCTCCCCTCACCCCCCCCTCCCCCTCCCCTCTCCCTTCTCCCCCCTCCCCTCACCCCCCCTCCCCTCTCCCCCCTCTCCCTTCTCCCCCCCTCCCCCCTCCCCTCACCCCCCCTCCCCCTCCCCTCACCCCCCCTCCCCCTCCCCTCTCCCCCCTCCCCTCACCCCCCCTCCCCCTCCCCTCACCCCCCCTCCCCCTCCCCTCTCCCCCCTCTCCCTTCTCCCCCCCTCCCCTCACCCCCCCTCCCCCTCCCCTCTCCCCCCCCTCCTCCCTCCCCTCTCCCCCCTCCCCTCTCCCTTCTCCTCCCCCCTCCCCTCTCCCCCCTCCCCTCTCCCTTCTCCCCCTCCCCTCTCCCCGTCCCCTCTCCCCCCTCCCCCCTCCCCTCTCCCCCTCCCCTCTCCCCTCTCCCCCCTCCCCCCTCCCCTCTCCCCCCTCCCCTCTCCCCCCTCCCCCTCCCTTCTCCCCCCCCTCCCCCTCCCTTCTCCCCCCCTCCCCCCTCCCTTCTCCCCCCCTCCCCCTCCCTTCTCCCCCCCTCCCCTCTCCCTTCTCCCCCCCTCCCCCCTCCCCTCTCCTCCCCCCTCCCCTCTCCCCTCTCCTCCCCCCCTCCCCCTCCCTCTCCTCCCCCTCCCCTCTCCCCTCTCCCCTCTCCCCTCTCCCCCCTCCCCTCTCCCCCCTCCCCTCTCCCCCTCCCCCCTCCCCTCTCCCCCCTCCCCCCCTCCCCTCTCCCCCCCCTCCCCTCTCCCCCCCCTCCCCTCTCCCCTCTCTCTCTCCCTTCCCCCCCGCCGTTCCCCTGCCGGGGTGAACAGCTTCACCACTCACTTCCTCTCTCCGCCCTCCCCTCTCGGTTACATCAGGTGCCGGGCTCCGCACGGGAAGTCCCGCTCCGCTCTGCCGCCTAGAGAGAGGGCCCTCCGTCCGGGGTCCGGTGTCCGAGCCACCCTCCGCCCGGGGTCCGAGCCGCCCTCCGCCCGGTGAGTACTGGTGGACTCTCGCTGCAGCCCCGGCCCGAACCTCCGCCCGCGGCTATCCCGGGGCACTCGGGACAGATTGCGATATCCCGGGATACTGGGATCCGGACGGTGGGGGGGGGGGGGGGGGGGGGTGGTGGTGGGGGGTGGGGGAGGAAGCGAGATATCCCGGGTCGCCAGGAACAGAGACAACCGGGGTCAGTGGGATCCGGACGGGGGGGGGGACAAGATAGCCCGGGATACTGGGATCCGGACGAGATATCCCGGGTCACTGGGAATAGAGATAAACTCCAGGTACTTGGGATCCGACTGGGAAATTCCATCGACACTGGGGCCATGAATTGGGAACAGAGACATCCCGATCACTGATTTCGGGATATCCCGGGATCACCGCGATCAGTCCAGGATATCCTGGGTCACCGGGATCAGGGATACACTGTGGTTACTGGGATCAGTTATGCATCAGGCTGAACTGATTCAGGATCTGATTGGAGTGACCGGCACTAGACGTGGAATTTACATTTATGGGATCCCGCTGGGATATTATAGAATCACTGATATTGTACTGGGACCTCTCAGGATCCCGGGATCAAGCTGGAAAATGTTGTGTTCGCTTTAGGAAGTGACAGGGTGTTTCAGGCCTTGAGGTCAGGCCTGGACACTGAGTGGGTACCGTAACGGGAGGGTTACAGTGGGGTCACACTTGGGTTTGGGTTGTTACAGGGTTTCTGTAAGGTTCAGGTTGTAGGGTTAGGATCACTATATTTGTAACAATGGGGTTAGAGTTATGGAAGGCATAGAGTTACTATAGAGTTTTGGTCGAGTTAGGGTTATGGTACGATTAGGGTCGCTGTAGGGTTCAGGTTATTAAGGTGTTATGGTAGGGTAATAGTTAATGTAGCCTTAGTTACTATAAGGTTATGATGGTGTTTGAGTCACTGTAGGGTTCAGGTTATTAAAGCATTATGGTAGGTTGGGTATATATGCTTACGGTTGGGTTATAGTTCAGGGTTATGATGCTGTAGGGTTACTGCAGGTTCCAAGTGACAGTAGCTTTACGAGGGGTGAGGGCTGTTACAAGGATGAGTTCAATCTATCCCAACATTATCGTACATCCTTGGGTCAACTGAAAAGGTTGGAAGAAGATAGAGTCACATGATCACCACTGGGATATCTGATGACCGGTGGGGTCAGACAATATTTTGGGACCATGGGTTTGGAGGGACCCTCTGTATCAACTGCCCGATGTGTCAGGAAGGAATTCGTGGGTCGCTGGGGTTTTACCGGGACATCCGGAGATCATGGGATCAAATGAACATAGCCTTGGGTTCATGGAAACAAACTGGAGTAGTTAAGGATCAGAAGGTGTCTTTTCCAACAGGAGAATCCAGAATATGCAAAAATTGAGGTTTTACGCATGGATGGCACACTGTGTAGTGGGCAGAGCCACTGCCTCACAGCTCCAGAGACCCGGGTTCGATCCTCACCTCGGCTGCTGTCTGTGTGGAGTTTGCACGTTCTCCCTGTGATGGCGTGGGTTCCCGCTGGGTGCTCCGGTTTCCTCCTACCTCCCAAAGACGTGCGGGTCGTTCGATTAATAGGTGACCATAAATCGTGTAGATGAGTGGTGGAGTCTTGGGTGGAGGGGGGTGGAGTTGATGAGAACGTGGGGAGAATAAAAAATGAGATTGGTATTGATGAGTGTAAACGGGTGGTTGAGGGTCGGCATGGACTCAGTGGACTGAAGGGCCTATTTCCATGCTGTGTCTATGATTCTACCAAGGGAAGGCGGTAGGTTAGCTTTGTGTGATACAAGAGGAACAGCAATACTCGAGGTGAATGACCTGCAGAAATAATACTAATGGAGGTCAGTTTTTGCAATGACCTTTGTAAGAGCCCTCAAGGAAAATAGTTTGTCCCGCTCCTCGTCTGATTTATGTGAAAACCCAGGGTCGTGAGCAAAATCCTGCAGATGCTGCAAATCTGAGATAAAAACAGACAGACTCAGCAAGTCAGGCAGCATCTTTGGGGACAGAAACAGATTTAACATCTTTTATTAGAACTGGGCAAAGTTAGATTTTCTTGATCATTGATTTTTCCCAGTTCTTCACACGTTAAGAGTCGTGCCTCAGCTAAGTTTGCACTGTGAAGTTCCCTGACTAAAAAGATTAAGACGGGTGTATTTCTTAAGTGACGCGAGATTGGAAGGTGTTGGTGTCCAGATGTACCTGTGTGTCTCTGACACTCAAAGTTACCATGCGATTCAGAAGGCAAAGGGTGTGTTGTTCCTATTGCAAGAGGGCAGGAGTAGAGACATCTTACTCCAACTATTACTGGGCTCTAGGAGAATGCATATGCAATATCATGGATTGGTCCTGGCTACACTTGCAATAAAGGGTGCATTGAAGGTTCACTCTGAGGTGGTGGGTAAGTAGACTGCGTCTATACTCTCTGGAGATCAGAAGAATGAGAGGTGATCGCAGTGAACTGTACACACTTCACAGGGCGTGACAGAGCAGATGCAGATATTGCCTTAACTCGTCCACTCCTTGTGTTATTACTTGAAAGCCTTCACCTTTCTGTCCTGCTTTACAGTTGGTGAATCGGTTTATTATTGTCACATGTACTGAGGTACAGTGAAAAACTTTGTTCTGTGTGCCGTCCATACAGATCATTTCATCACATCAGTGCATTGAGGTAGTACAAGGGAAAAGCAATAACAGAATGCAGCATAAAGTGTTACAGTTACAGAGAAACTGCAGTGCAGGCAGACAATAAGGTGCAAGGCCATGACGAGGTAGATTGTAAGGTCCAGAGTGCATCTTATCGTACTAGGGGACTGTTCAATAGTCTTACAACAGCGGGATGGAAGCTGTCCTTGAGCCTGGTGGTACGTGCTTTCAGGCTTTTGTACCTTCTGCCCGATGGGAGGGGGGGAGAAGAGAGAATGTCCGGGGTGGGCAACCATTTTTCCCTTTTTGCCCCAGAGGTGCGTTGGGGTGTTCTCTCTGTGAAGGAGTATATTGCCAGGTGGCTGACTTCTTTGTTTCCGTAACCACCAGTTGGGACAGAGTCCAGCTTTAATGTCAGTGAGTTGCGGCTGAGATAGGAGCAGGAACGGGCTATTTCAAGACTCCATGACTACTCTGACACTCGGTAACATCGTGGCTGATCTTTTACCTTCACAGTTTCCTGCACTAAATCCATATCCCTCAATTCCCTTAATGTCCAAGAATCCACCGATCTTCGTCTTGAGTACAAACAACAAATCGAGCCTCCACAGTCCTTCACGGTGGAGAACTCCAAAGACTCACCATCGCCATGAAGAAACGTCTTCCCATCTTCATCCTTAATGGCCGACAGCTTAATCTAGACCGTGGCTTTTTTCTGGACTCCCCAGTCAGGGGGAAAATCACCCCTGCATTGACTCTGTGAATACCTGTCAAAATTTTGCAGTTCAGTGACATCGCTTGTCATTCTTCTGAGTTCTTGGGAGTACAGGCACAATCTGCTTCATCACGCCTCATGGGACAAACTCCCTCCATGTTGGGTGAGGCTCCTCACACTCCCTCTCTTGCAGGTATATCACATTGGGACGTTGCCGTCAGTGGATAGCACGGTGCTCAGCCTGAGTAACATGTCGTGAACCTCGAGGGTCTTTTCCCACAGCCTTTGAAATATGACCCTATGCTGCCTCATGGAGTCACGGAGAGATACAGCACAGAAACAGGCCCTTTGGCCCATCGAGTCTGTGCCAACCACCAACGTCCCATTTACACCAATCCAATCCCACATTAATCCCAATTTTTAATTTGCCTCTTTGGACTCCAGCCAGACTCCCTGAGACTCAGTGAGTCAATCTCCACACGCTGGGTCGAGACTTACCCCGGCAGGGGAGAGACTGTGATCAAAAAGGCCACTCTCTCAGGATGGGGCCAGCCCATCGCACCCCAGATGTCCCCAGAGGTGGGATCATGGTCTGCGCCGTCCATGGTAGTTTGTGCTCTGACTCTGGATGGACCTTGGTCCTGTTTGTGACCATGCCCCGGCCCCGGCCCATCAACAGCTCTGGTACTCGTGACTGGGGAGGCACTGGCCATGTGATCATGGGGCCTGCCAGTGGAACGCAAGGATTTCCTGAGGGGGTGGGAGCTTCAGCGGCTGGTGTGCACTGCGCCCAATGGGAATGTTACCAAGCGTCAGTCAATTGTGTCTGGAACTGGCTCACTTTATACACAGCGTTGTCCGATGCCTCTTGCTTGTGGGGGCTTGCAGAGTAGTCCCCCGCCATCAACACCGGTGCTACCTTCACCTGCACACCTTCCCTCGGCAGCCGGCACGTATCAGAGAAGGTTCACTAGAATGATTCCAGGAATGAGAGGGTTAACAGATGAGGAACGTTTGATGGCTCTTGGGCAGCACTCCTTGGAGTACGGAGAATGAGGGGGGACCTCATAGAAACATTTTGAACGTTAAAAGGCCTGGACAGAGTAGATGTGGCAAAGTTGTTTCCCATGGTAGGGGAGTCTAGTACAAGAGGGCACAACTTCAGGACTGAAGGGCGCCCATTCAGAACAGAGATGCGGAGATATTTCTTTAGCCGGAGAGTGGTGAATCTGTGGAATTTGTTGCCACGGGCGGTTGTGGGGGCAAAGTCATTGGTAGTATTTAAGGCAGAGATTGATGCCCTGGCTACTCAGATACCTATCAAAGGTTATGGTGGGAAGGCGGGGGAGTGGGGCTAAACGGGAGAATGGATCAGCTCATGATAGAATGGCGGAGCAGACTCAATGGGCCGAATGGCCGGCTTCTGCTCCTTTGTCTTATGGTCTTATGGTCTATCACTCCTCTCTCTGACCCCCAGTGACTGTACCCCTGCTGCTCTGTCAGGATACAGGATTCCCTGCGGTGGGAATTCCCTCGTCAGTACCCCCATACTTCTTATCAACTTTGTCATTGGATCAGACAGCACAGAAACAGGCCCTTCAGCCCACCGTGTCTCTGCCGACCATCAAATACCCATCTATACCAGTCCCATTTCCCAGCACTAGGTCTGTGGCTTCTCTCCCTTGGGGATTCAAGCGCTCAGACGGATACTTACTAAATGTGGGAGTCTCCGCCTCCGCCACCACTTCAGGCAGTGTGTTCCAGATTCCAACCACCTTCTGGGTGAAAAAAAGTTGTTCCTCAGGTTCCCTCTGACCCTTCCACTTCTCACCTTAAATCTGTGCCCTTCCAGTTTTAGACAACTCTGTTATGGCTGAGTCCCTCACTATCCACCCTCCTTATAATTTCGTACTGTCTCCCTTTACTTACTAGCAAAAAGTGGCTGGCCCTTAAAATAGAGGATTCCCCCACTCCAAAAGTGGCCCATTTTAATCTAACTGCCTTGATTGAAAGCAACAGGTTTGGGGTGTGTACCCGTTTTACGCACTGCATGTTCATTCTCCACTGGAGTCACTGACTTTTGACTGAATTTCATCAGTTTCCCCCAGGGAGGGACTGATTAAGATGATCCTCGGTGAACAGTGTATTTTTTATACCAGGAACTCACCTGTGAGATGACAACAAGCACAGCCCTGTTCACTGAGGTACTGGCAGTGAAGGGAATTGTAATTGAATTTGATAATCAACGATTGAGGCTTTGGAGAAATAGTAACTGCAGAGAAAAGATAATGAAGAATTGTCCAAATCAGCTGAGCTTTGAGTTGCCCCTGGAGGGAATATCAGGGAGCAGGGAACAGAGAGGTCGGGATGCAATCGGAACAATGGACTGAAGGGCCAGGGGTGTGGAGGTTCGGGACACGGGGAGGGGCAGATCGAAGACACTACTCCTTCCTTTCCTGGGACAAGTGAGTGAGGCACAGTTGAGAATGTGTCCCTGGATCTATCCATGAAGTAGGTGCTCATGGATCTGGTTTTGATGTAGGTGTTGTCAGGGTAAGTCAGAGCACGCTTCGTCGTAGAGGGAGCCCAAGGCTGTGGGGGGGTGGGGGGCGGGGGTTGGGGGGCGTGTGGGGGTTGACAGCCCCTGTGTCTCTGTTGGAAAGCAGAGCCAGGTTTGGTCTGGCCCAGTATTTACTGTTTCTCAGCTGTACATGAGCCTCTTTAGCTGAATGCATCCAGCTGTCACAGAGTCTGCTTTCAATACACTGGGTGATACACTTCCTGCTCCTTGGCCCTTGTCTGATGTTCTGCAATAATTCTCCGCACCATAAACATACTCTTCCTGTTCAGGGGGTTCAGCAGAGTGGAGCCTTTCTTGTCTGCCCACTGCCTCGCCGCCTGGCTGCTTCACATCTTCCTGGGTCCCCGCTGTGGAGGTTACTCAGCTCTTCCTGACCAACCCCCCCCCCCCCCCCCCCCCCCCTTGGCAGCCACCATCTCCCTCGTTGAGCAGACCCAGCCGTCCGCACAGTCACCCACGGCCCTGCTCTCCTTCTGTGCTGCAACTCTCCGTGTGGCTGGCCTTTTGTTTGGTTCCCATCCTTGTCTCATCTGTGTTCCATATGCTGGGATCATCCCTTTGGATTATCCCAGGTCTTGTTCTGCGTTGTATCTACTCCGATCATCCCTATGGATTATCCCAGGTCTTGTTCTGCGTTGTATCTACTCCGATCATCCCTATGGATTATCCCAGGTCTTGTTCTGCGTTGTATCTACTCTGATCATCCCTATGGATTATCCCAGGTCTTGTTCTGCGTTGTATCTACTCTGATCATCCCTATGGATTATCCCTGGATTGTTTTGTGTTGTATACTCCTATCATCCTTATGGATTATCCCAGGTCTTGTTAAAATAAGATAAAGGTACTGATCTTTATTAGTCACATGTACATCGAAACACACAGTGAAATGCATCTTTTGCGTAGAGTGTTCTGGGGGCAGCCCACAAGTGTCACCATGCTTCTGGCGCCAACATAGCACGCCCACAACTTCCTAACCCGTACGTCTTTGGAATGTGGGAGGAAACCGGAGCACCCGGAGGAAACCCACACAGACACACGGGGAGAACGTACAAACTCCTTACAGACAGTGGCCGGAATTGAACCCGGGTCGCTGGCGCTGTAATAGCGTTACACTGACCGCTACACTACTGTGCCTGTGTTGCATCGACTCAGATCATCCCTACGGATTATCCCTGGATTGTTCTGTGTTGGATCTTGCAGTGACATCACAGAAGGGGTGAAGTGGGACTGGGTCCCTTGCTGATCTGGCAGATTTAGTCTTTGATCAGCTGTCGGTTTTGCCGACGCAGGCCGAGCGCCTCTGACGCCGCGTTAATGAATGGCGGGTCCGTCGCTTCAAGGGAGTGACGGTGGTGGAACTTAGTGAGGAGGCTGGAGTGAGGGGGCTGGACCAGGAGCCGGGCCAAGGGCCAGTGGGGACTGACGCTGGAGTGGCTGAGGTGTAGGGGACTGGTCAGGCTGCCGTTGGTACCTGTGAAAGCTCCCCTCACTCTTGTGTCACTCCCCACAACGCCGAGTTCTGCGACCGGTGTCCCCCTCCTGTTCACCCCACGCTGCCCCCTCTGTTCCCTCGCCTACGCCGGCTTCCATTTCAGCGACGCCTCAATGATCTTTGTCCATCCCCTCCCCCAGGTAACCTCCTCCAGCCCTACAAACCCAGCCTTCCCCTGAGATACCTGTCCCTGTGCCCCCCCCCCCCCCCCCCCCCCGCCCGACTGTTGTCTATGAACCGACTCTGGTCCTCCTGGACACTTTTTTATTTATATAACGTTTATTGGCTAAAAGCACCAGAAAAGGACAACCAGTGTTAAAATACTACAACTAATACAGAAACTAGAAGGAAAACGATGCAAACTACAGAACTACAGCAATAAAGCTAACGAACACCCGCTAAACGCACGCGCAACACTTCGGAGGAGAAGCGCATTCTCACCGTCCATGACACACGCAATCCCCTGAGGGGCCCACCCATCGCGGAACTCACCTGGGGTGCCCGCGGACACCGCCTGCTCCCTCTCCAAGGACACCCGGGCATAGATGTAAGCCCAGGAGAGAGTGGCGGGCAGGCGGACCGGCCGGAACCCTCGGCCGCCGGCCGCCCGCCGCCCAGACCCGCGGATGGCCAGCTTAGCCAGGCCCAGGAGAAGACCCACCAGGAGATCCCCCGCGAGACCTGTTCCCCCCGCCGCACCGGGTGACTGTAGATCAGCAGCGCGGGGCTGAAGCGCGGCCAGAACTTGAGCAGCAACCCCTTCAGGTAGGCGAAGAGGGGCTGCAGCCTCTCGCACTCCACGTACATGTGGTACATCGTCTCCTTCCGGCCGCAGAAGTGACCTCCCCTCTGTTCCCTCCCCTACGCTGGCTTCCATTTAAGCGATGCCTCAATTTTTAAATTATCATCTTTGTCCATCCCCTCCCCCTCTAGGTAACCTCCTCCAGCCCTACAGACCCACCCCCCCGCCCATGAGATACCTGTGTCCACCCCCCCCCACCGACTGTCATCTATTAACCGACTCTGGTCCTCCTGGACTCTTGTGCCTGTCTGTAGCACCCAGCACCCACCTCGTTCACTAAGCTTTACTCGTTGGCCCCAATGTGACTCTCTGTCAAAGGTCATTGGCGGTCAGTGTAACGCTATTACAGCGCCAGCGACCCGGGTTCAATTCCGGCCACTGTCTTGTAAGGAATTTGTACGTTCTCCCCGTGTGTCTGCGTGGGTTTCCTCTGCGTGCTCTGGTTTCCTCCCACATTCCAAAGACATACGGTTTAGGAAGTTGTGGGCGTGCTATGTTGGCGCCGGAAGTGTGGCGACACTTGCGGGCTGTCCCAGAACACTCTACACACAGTGAAATGCATCTTTGTGTATCGATGTACATGTGACTGATAAAGAGATCTTACCTTATTAGATGTTTTGCTGTGTTAAAGGCACCACGTTCTTCTCTGAAGTGCTGCGTGTGCGTTTAGCAGGTGTTAGCGTTATCGCTGTAGCTCTGTAGATGCATAGTTTTCTTCTCTTTTCTGTATTAGTTGTAGTAGTTTGACACTGGTTGTCCTTTTGTAGTGCTTTTAGCTAATAAACGAATGGAAGTCGTTGAAGTTCGGAAGGTGACGTCAGAGGCAACGGGGGGAGGAGGGGGATCTGTGGTTGCCACAGAGCCGATGGTCTCGGACCAAGGGGGGGGTGGCCCAACAAACGAGGGTTGTTATTGGAGCCTGTGGGCTGCAGGAGTGGGGCAGGTGCCTGGAGCTGCAGGAAATGTTCACTAAGACATTTCAGGAGAGGAACAGCAGTTGGTGTTCCTCAAAGAGTAACAGCAGAGTATGGTTGAGACTGGGGCCTGAGCACACGCCACTGGGTGGGCAGGTTGGAAAGGCAAGGTTTCCTACTTTAATTAGCAGGGAGTGCTGAGATAAGGTCAGCGGTGAATCCCACTCCCTCCCGTTTAGTTCACAGGTATAATTAGGGCCATGAGATACAATTCTGACATATTCTAGACGGCTCCAACTGATTTCTCAGAACGAAACCCACAGCCACTGTCCCACCGAGGGGACAAGACATTCACTCTGCTTCTAGTCCTCAGAGGGTGAGTCTGCTGATGTAAGTGAAATGTTGTAGTTGATCACCCAGTCGCGGTTGGTGGGAGTCAGGGGACGAACAAGACGGTTAGGGGATTCATAGAACAATGTCCAATTTGTTTGTGGTAACGCCAGCTTCTGATTGTGACAGGATGTTGAAACTGTTGCTGTCTGGTTTCAGACTGTAACACCGTGCTGAGACTGACATTGTCGGTACTCCCAGTGTAACACCGTGCTGAGACTGACACCGTCCGTGCTCCCAGTATAACACCGTGCTGAGACTGACACCGTCCGTGCTCCTAGTGTAACACCGTGCTGAGACTGACACCATCCATGCTCCCAGTATAACACCGTGCTGAGACTGACACCGTCCGTGCTCCTAGTGTAACACCGTGCTGAGACTGACACCGTCCGTGCTCCCAGTGTAACACCGCATTGAGACTGACATCGTCCATGCTCCCAGTGTAACACCGTGCTGAGACTGACACTGTCTGTGCTCCCAGTGTAACACCGCGTTGAGACTGATATCGTCCGTGCTCCCAGTGTAACACCGTGCTGAGACTGACACTGTCCGTGCTCCCAGTGTAACACCGTGCTGAGACTGACACTGTCTGTGCTCCCTGTGTAACACCGTGCTGAGACTGACACTGTCCGTGCTCCCAGTGTAACACCGTGCTGAGACTTTTTGAAGGAGATTTACGAGGCAAGTTTTTTTACATGGAGACGGTTAGGAGCCTGGAATGCGCTGCCAGGGAAGTGGTGTGAGCGGATACAACGGTGAGGTTTATGAAGCATTTAGACAGACACATGAACAGGCAGGGAATGGAGGCACATACACCTTGTGCAGGCAGATGGCAGTTTAGATTGGCATCATGGTTGGCACAGACATTGTGGGCTGAAGGGCCTGTTCCTATCCTGTACCATTCTATGTTCTGTGGGTGTTGCACAGTTTTAGTGGGACTGAGATGAGTTGTGCCCTGAGAGAAAAAAATGATCTGTTGATTTTTGGATCAGAGAGGTTTTAGACTGAGTTTACCTGTTTGGACGGCGTGATTGTCACTTGGGAGAGTACTGTACGTGAAGGAAGTGCTGCGGTGAGCAATATCCCCAGATTAAAGTCAGCAGCAGAATATCCCCCACCTTCTGAGGCAGCAAGGAATGTGCACAACAGCGTCATGCTCCGGGTCAAGCTGAATTAGAACTGCATGTGCCACATGTTCAAGGGCCTGAATCTATTTGCACTGTTTGCATAACAAGAGGTCAGAGAGTGGGACTGAGGAAGTTCGAGGGATTTGTATCACGGAGGCTGCAGCCTGGGGATTTTTTATTGCGTGTGGCTGTTGGGACAGAGTCTGGAACACCATTGGAAAGGGGGAGTTGGGGAGGTGTGGAGCACTGACCGGTAGAAACTCCACCCTCTGACACACTGGCAATGCCCTTCCTTAAATAAGGCACAGAAGGAGGCAGTTCTGCCCATTAGGTTCATGCCAGCCCCCAAAGGATCAGTCCCATCATTCCTGCAACCCCTCTCCTCAGTTCCCTGGAGCACTACACACACCCGTCTCCATCAGCTCCCTTTTGATCCACCTGCCACCTCACCCGTTTGATTTACTAGATTTGCCCAGTGAAGTTACCTGCTTGTCTTTGGGACGTTGGGAAGAAACAGGAGCACCCGGAGGTCACAGGGAGAGCGTGCAAACTCCACACAGGCAGCGCCGGAGGTCAGGATCGAACCCGGGTCTCTGGAGCTGTGAGGCAGCGACTCTGCTGATTGAGTTGCCCCTGTTTTCAAATAAATGCCTGAGCAGCTGCAGGGAGGACTATTTATTGACCAGCGTTTGTGCAAAAGGCACCTAGACCAACACGGTAGTGTAGCGGTCAGCGCGACGCTATTACAGCGCCAGCGACCCGGGTTCAATTCCCGCCGCTGTCTGTAAGGAGTTTGTACGTTCTCCCCTTGTCTGCGTGGGTTTCCTCCGGGTGCTCCGGTTTCCTCCCACATTCCAAACATGTATGGGTGGGCACGCTCTGTTGGCACCAGAAGTGTGGCGACACTTAGAAGATAAGATCTCTTTATTAGTCACATGTACATCAAAACACACAGTGAAATGCACCTTTTGCGTAGCATGTTCTGGGGGGCAGCCCGCAAGTGTCGCCACGCTTCCGGCGCCAACGTAGCACGCCCACAACTTCCTAACCCGTACGTCTTTGGAATGTGGGAGGAAACCGGAGCACCCGGAGGAAACCCACGCAGACACACGGGGAGAAGTCATTACAGACAGTGGCAGGAATCGAACCCAGGTCGCTAGTGCTGTAATAGCGTCACGCTGACCGCTACACTACTGTGCCTGCCCCCAGAACACTCTACACAAAAAATGCATTTCACTGTGTGTTTCAATGTACATGTAACTAATAAATAAATATCTTATATCTTACCTTATGTACAAACCTGTGCACAGCCTGAAACTGTAATTTATATCTACCAGGAGGTCACAGGGCCACAGAGCAAAGTGCTGGAGGAACTTGGCGGGTCAGGCAGCATCTGTGGAGGGAAAGCGATCGTCGACGCTTTGGATCGAGACCCCGCATCAGGATCAAGAGCGTGAGGGTAAGAGGGTGGGAGGGAGGGCTGGAGGCAGGAGCTGGCAAGCGATAGGCAGATCTGGGTGAGGAGGGGGTGATTGGCAGGTGGGGGAGAGAGGGGGGTGTAGATAATGACGGTGGTGATTAGTGGGGACAGTCACAGTTTGCCCGGCCGTGAGCACCTGGTGCAGCACGGGGTGGGCGTTCAGAGGTTAGCCCCAGCTCTGGGCTGTAACACCAGTGACCTTCCCACCGCAGTTACCTTGTTGACCCGTCTGCCCGAACAAACTCAGTCACCTGGCCCCCACGGGGTCTGCGGGGGGATAGGGAGCGGGAATAAACCGGAGGGGAGCAAGGTACCAGGCTGGGTAACCCCCACCGCCCCAACCCCTCACCCACTGGGAGACCCATCACCCACTGGGAGACCCCCACCACCTGACCCCTCACCCAATGTGAGACCCCCACCGCCCCGACCCCTCACCCAATGGGAGACCCAAACCGCCTGACCCCTCACCCAATGGGAGACCCCCACCACCCTGACCCCTCACCCACTGGGAGACCCCCACCTCCCGACTCCTCACCCACTGGGAGACCCAAACCGCCTGACCCCTCACCCAATGGGAGACCCAAACCGCCTGACCCCTCACCCAATGGGAGACCCCCACCGCTCTGACCCCTCACCCACTGACGATGCCCCCTGCACGTGTCTATGAACTGCCCTCACTCTCCCAACACTGACCCCTCACTGTCCCCCCTCAATGACCCCCCTCACTGTCCCAACCCTCCCCAGAACTGACCTCACCCACCCCCTCCACACCTTCCCGTGCACTGGGTAACCACCGGAACCCCCTGGGGCAGTGTGTGGGTGTGAGGAGGGAAGGGGTTAATTCCGGTGGGCGGGGCCTGTGTCGTTGTGACTCTGTGGGCTGGCCTCCTGCCCTTGTGTGGTTGTGAAGCTGAGGGCGGGGCGTGCGCTGCCACACCTAGTGCAATAGCCAGAACTTCCTGCTTGGGCTCCAGGTAATCGTAGGCTCCAGAATTTTGTCGCTCAAAACACCCTGTGAAGGGGTGCTGCGGGGAGCCGGGGTCAGGTGACTGATCCCCCGGGGAAGGGGTGGGCGTTAAAGGCAGGAGGTGCAGCTGATTCTCATTAACCCTTTGACTGCCTGTTCAGTACCAACATTCACAGTGTGAGCATGACAACAACAACCCTTCTCCCCTGCAGTGGTGTCCCGGGGTGGGTGGGAGGGCAGGGGGAGTAGCTGGCAGGTATGGGGAGAGATCCGGTTGCTACGGGGGAAGCAGAGGTACCCTGGGGACAGGGAGTGAGGTGACCCCCCCCCCACCCCCACCACCCCAGGAGGTGAGGTGGTCTAACAACACGGGGCTGCTCCCCTGTCGGATCAACGCTCCCATAGTCCTCATGGGGGGGGGGGGGGGGGGGGGAAGCGAGGACAGGTGTGGGCTGTCCACGAGCCCAGTCCTCTTGCCGGGGGAGATGTGGCTCCACGTGGGGAACTCTGGGCGTCGGGCGACACATTCCGGGCAAGGAGTGGGGTCGGGCTCACGGAGGAGGGAGGGAGGGGGCAGGGGCGGGGGGGAGGGGGAGGGAGGGATCAGGGGCGGGGAGGGGGAGGGAGGGGCGGGAGTGAGGGAGGGATTGGGGCAAGGGGAGGGAGGGGTCGGGGATAGAGGGAGGGGTGGGGGAGGGGAGAGTGAGGTCGGGGGCAGAGGAGGGAGGGGTTAGGGGAGGGGATCAGTGGAGGGGATCGAGGAGGGAGGGGGTAGGGGCCAGGGGTCAAGGCAGGGGAGGGCAGAGGGAGGGGGTCAGGGGAGTGGTCTGGGGACAGGGGGAGGGGGGAGGAAGGGAGGAGGGGTCCGTGGGCAGGGAGGTGTCGGGAGGGTGGTGGAGATGGGAGTTGGGGAACAGGGGAGACGGGGGTCCTGGAGCAGGGGGCGGTGGTCCTGGAGCAGGGGGCAGGGGTCCTGGAGTAGGGAGCAGGGGACCTGGAGCAGGGAGCCAGGTGCCGTGTGTGTGTGTGATCTTGGCTTGAGTGTGGGGAACTGTCACCATGAAGTTTGGCTGACGGCTGTTCAGTGTGACGTGGGGAAGGGAAGTAAATTCTGGGAACGCCCAGCAGATCGGGCAGCTCCTGTGGGGACAGAACCAAACCCCTGCAGTGGATGAGGAGCCGCTGTGTCCGACCCAGAGTCGAGAGTGCGGCAGAGTTGGTTCCAACATTGTCCTGTCCTGGCTGCCCTGGTTCCAGACCAGCCCGAGGGTCACTGCTGGCGGGGTTGTGGGGGGAAGCGGGGGGCTGGTGTGGAGCAACGCGCCCTGTCATTGGCCAACGCCGGGCCCCTCGTGCGTGATCGGCAGACGGCTCCCTGCCTCCCGGAGTCTGCATCTCTCCACAGGCCGGGGGGGGGGGGCGCGGGGGAAGGTGGCGGTGGGGAGTAGGGTGCTTGCCCAACACCCGGGTCAACGAACCAGCTGCCGGCCTGCTCCGCAGCTTCCTGCCGAGGACAGAGTCCGACACTCCCGATCTGCCAGGAGAACTGGGCAGCGACACGTCGACAGTGCGGGCGGACGTCGGTTTTACCCTGAGTTGACTTTCTTTCCTCCTGTTTTCCACAGATTGTGAAACATGGGGAAGGGCTGCATCAAAGCCACCAAGTACTTTCTTTTCCTCTTCAACCTTCTCTTCTTTGTAAGTACATTTTTAAAAATTATTTCTTGAGCCATTGTTCGGCTGTACAGAGTAGAGTGGAACAGTACGGCACGGGAACGGGCCCTTTTCCTCGCGCGGTGTGTCGATCACGATGCCAATTTAAACTAATCCCTACCGCCTGCACACGCTCCATATCCCTCCGTCTCCTGCCTGTCCGTGGGTCTGTCTAAAAGCCTCTCAAACGTCTTGTGTCTGCTCCCACCACCTCCCCTGCAGAGTGTTCCAGGCACCTAACCACTCTGTGTGTGTGTGTATGAAAAACAACTTCCCTTTAAACCTTCCCTCTCACCTTAAACCTTTGGTATTCGACATTTCCAGCCTGGGAGAAAAGACTCTGAGTGTCTACCCTACCTGTCGCTCTTTTACGTACTTCTACCAGGTCTCCCTTCAACCTCCGCCGCTCCAGGGAGAAAACAACCTGAGTTTGTGTCCAACCTCTCCTTGTAGCTCATGCCCTCTGATCCGGGCAGCATCCCGGTGAACCTCCCCCACACCCTCCCCAAAGGCTCCGCGTCCTTCCCGTGATCCGGCAGCCGGAACTGCGCGGTGGCGCAGTGGGTGGGGCTGCTGCCTCACAGCACCGGAGAACTGGGTTCGATCCCGACCTTGGACACTGTCCACGTGGAGTTTGCCTGCTCTCCCTGTGACTGCATGGGATCCCCCCACCGAGTGCTCCCGGTTTCCTCCCGCATCCCAAAGACGTGTGGGTCAGTGGGTTAATTGGCCGCTGTAAATTGGCCTTAGTGTGTGGGTGAGGGGTAGAATCCAGGGGGGAGTTGATGGGAACGTGGGGAGAATAAAATGGGATTAGTGTAAGATAAGATTTCTTTATTAGTCACATGTACATCGAAACACACAGTGAAATGCATCCTTTGCGTAGAGTGTTCAGGGGGCAGCCCGCAAGTGTCGCCACGCTTCCGGCGCCAACATAGCACGTCCACAACTTCCTAACCCGTACGTCTTTGGAATGTGGGAGGAAACCGGAGCACCCGGAGGAAACCCACGCAGACACGGGGAGAACGTACAAACTCCTCACAGACGGCGGCTGGAATTGAACCCGGGTCACTGGCGCTGTATTAGCGTTGTGATAGGTGGTTAATGGTCAGCACAGACTCGGTGGGCCGAAGGGCCTGTCTCTGTCCTGTATCTCTCTTTGTCCATGACATTATGACCAATATATGACTGTTTTTAATATTCATTAAATTGACAGAGATTAGTTGTTGAGCTACCTGTAAGAGCTGAGATTCAGCAGTCACTCTTATCCGAGTGTTCCCATGCCCCCCGCCGTGGTTATCCCAGGGCCTGTGGTCTTGGAACAGCCAAGGCGTTGGTCTGGGTCAGGAGGCTGGGTGGTGCTGCGCTGTGGGCTGGTCCCACATGGTGCCAACCTTGTGCCTTCTCACAGGCAGACGGCATCCCCCTCCCAACCTGGCCACTCCGCCAACCTCCCCGCTGGGTGGAGAGGGCGCTTGGCATGCTGGCCGCCTTCAGTCAGGGCACGGAGTACAGGAGTCGGGACATTACGTTGCGGTTGTACAAGGACGTTGGTGAGGCCGTGTTTGGAATATTGTGGTCAGTTCTGGTCACCCTGCTGTAGGAAAGATGCCATTAAGCAGGTTGGGACTTTATTCATTGGAGCGTTAGGGGAACGAGGGGCGATCTTATTGAGGTGCATAAAATCATGAGGGGCGTAGATAGGGTGCATGCGCACAGTCTTCACAGGAATCAGGAACTAGAGGGCACAGGTTTAAGGTGAGAGGGGAAAGATTTAATAGGAACCTGTGGGGAATCTTTGTCACACAGAGGGTGGTCAGAATAGGGAATGAGCTGCCAGAGGAAGTGGGTGAGGCAGGTACCATAACAACATTTAAAAGACACTTGGACAGGTACATGGATAGGAAAGGTTTAGAGGGATACGGGCCAAACGCGGGCAAATGAGACTAACTCAGATGGGCACCTCGGTCGGCATGGACCAGTTGGGCCGAAGGGCCTGTTTCCATACTGTATGACTCTATGACTCTCTGGAATTCCCCATATTTAACATAGCACAGTACAGGCCCTTCGGCCCACAATGTTGTGCCGACATTTTATCCTGCTCTAAGATCTATCTAACCCTTCCCTCCCACATTGCCCCCCGTTTCTCTATCATTCATGGGTCTACCTAAGAGTCTCTTAAATGTCCCTAATGTGTCTGCCCCTACAACCTCCGCCGGCAGTGCGTTCCATGCACCCAACACTCTCTGTGGGGAAAAAAACTTACCCCTGACATCCCCCTTATACCTTCCTCCAATCACCTTAAAATTATGTCCCCTCGTGTTAGCCATTGTCGCCCTGGGGAAAAGTCTCTGACTGTCCACTCGATCTATGCCTCTTATCATCTTGTACACCTCTATCAAGTCACCTCTCATCCTCCTCCTCTCCAAAGAGAAAAGCCCCAGCTCACTCGACCTATCCTCATAAGACATGCTCTCCAACCCAGGCAGCGTCCTGGTAAATCTCCTCTGCACCCTCTCTAAAGCTTCCACATCCTTCCTATAATGAAGCGACCAGAACTGAACACAATCCTCCAAGTGTGGTCTGACCAGAGTTCTATAGAGCTGCAACATTACCTCGTGGCTCTGGAACTCAATACCCCGACTAATGAAGGCCAACACATCATACGCTTCCCTATCGACCTGCGCAGCAACCTTGAGGGATCTATGGACGTGGACCCCAAGATCCCTCTGTTCCTCTATATTGCTAAGAGTCCTGCCATTAACCTTGTATCCTGCATTCCCAACACCTGCAGCTCAGGCACCATTCCAAGCATCTGGAATCAATCTGAGACGGTGGCCAAACCAGGGCAGCGGTGAGGATCCTGTTCCGTTGCCCTGCTCCCAGCACGTAGGGTGTCCAGGAACACCCCCTGCTAACCTCGACCTGAGCCCTGTCCTCTCAGTTCTGACACGTCCCGTCACTGCCCGTCCCACTGAGGCCAGATCCCAGGACAGCACCGTGGGTAGGAGCCCAGTGAGTCGGCGACTCCTTTATGGAGGACACAGGCCATTGAAACTCTCCCGCATCCCTGGCCGTGGGAACAGCTGACGTCCAGTTCACCCCACTGTCCTCAGCCGGCAGTCCCGCGCACACCTTGACCCACACGCAGTCCATCGCGGGCTTTTAGGAGTACAGGCCCTGCCCCGTCCCTCGCAACAGTGACACCAGCGACCTCCCTCCACAGTTGCCGCTCTACACATGTGCCCACAACGCAACCTCCAGCACAGTCCGGAGGCCCGCATTCTCCTCAAATGCAACGTGGACACTGGAGGCTTGGACCAAACACCATGGAGGTCAACACGCATCAGAGCACCGACTCAGGGTGAATTTGTCTGGTTCCCCCGGAAGGACACTCACCTGATCCTTGCGCTGATTGATTTGCAAAACCTCCCAAGCGTTGAAGTTAAGGCAGGAGTGAAATTGGGACTGAACATCAACGTTGGCAGGAGAGAGGGTTCCTTTTGTGGTCTCCACACAGGGAGGGTGTATCAGTGTTGGGGATGTGTCCTCTCAGGCACAGTATATTAATGTTGGAGATTCCCCCTCACCGAAAATTGGCACTTCCAATTGAAACGTCGATGCTCTCTGTGGAAGCCACACGAGGATCTGCTCTCCCCACAGATGCTGCCTGACCTGCTGGGTGTTTCCAGCATCTGCAGTTTGTTGGTTTTCACTCTGGGTGCTACTCACTGATACTGCCTCCTCAGCCCCCTCCATGGAGATACAGGGACCCCTCACTCTCCGGAGATACAGGGACCCCCTCACTCTCCGGAGATACAGGGACCCCCTCACTCTCTGGAGGTACAGGGACCCCCTCATTCTCTGGAGGTACAGGGATCTTCACTCTCTGGAGATACAGGGACCTCTCACTCTCTGGAGATACAGGGACCCCCTCACTCCCTGTCAGTGGCTCCTCCATCTTTCTCAGGGATTGCACCATCGGCCCAACCTCTGACCCAGCCTGATATTGTGCACGACGTTGCTAACACCCTATTTTTCTACGGTAACGGGCCATGTGGCTAACACCTTTCTCACTTGTGTGGGCAGATTCTGGGTGCGGTGATCCTGGGCTTCGGGCTGTGGATTCTGCTCGACAACACCAGCTTCATCGCTGTCCTGCGTGAGTATCTGTGTGTCAGTGTGGGAGAGGGGTGAATTGTAGGGCAGGAGGGGTGTATCGTGGGGCAGTGGGAGGGGGGTGTATCGTGGGGCAGTGGGAGGGGGTGTTTTGTGGGACAGTGGGAGAGGGGTGTATTGTGGGGCAGGAGGGGGTGTATTGTGGGGCAGGACGGGGGGAGAGGTACGTTGGTGGAGACAGTGGGGCCTGATTGGCCGTGGCTGTCAGTACCATTGCTGATTTTCTGCTAACGCCCCCATGACCCCGGGTGGAGTGGGAGCAGGGTGGGTGGGGGGTGGTGGGTGGTGGGGGTGTGACGTTATCGGTGGTGTCTCCGTGTTTGGAACGAGAGTCATGGGTGCAAAGGCGGAGGGGCAAGACTGCGGCCGGGTCAGGGGTCGTGTAGCGAGCCAGGGTCCGTGGGTCATCCCAGCAACGGCCGGTGGTGTCCCCGTGGGTAAAAGAGCCTCTGTTTCCCTCCACCCACCCCCGCACAGAGTCCTCATCGTCTGCGCTGAGGATCGGGTCCTACATCCTGCTGGGGGTCGGCTCGGTGACCATGCTGATGGGCTTCCTCGGCTGCCTGGGAGCGGTCAACGAGGTCAAGTGCCTCCTGGGACTGGTGAGTGCCATCGGAGCATGGGGCATGGGTCGGCTCCCTCCACACGAGCCTTCCCCCCCCCCCCCCCCCCCCCCCCCCCCGAGGCCTTGGAGTGGGGGATGGTGTGGGGCTGTGCAGGGAGGTGGTTGTCCTGGAGGGCTGGATCAGCCCGGGATCTCGTGGAATGCCGGACCGGGTACAACGGGCTCGGAGGCAGTCGATCCAAACACCCGTGGGTGCTGAGGCAAGTCGACGGGGCAGGGGTGTCGTTCCCCTGTGTCTGGCGGCAGAGGCCCTGCTCACCCCTGTCAGAGGTGGAGAGTGTAGGGGCCCCTCCCCTCCCCTCTCCGCCCCGCCCCTGTAGATCTGGAAGGAGCTCGTGCCCGCCTGCCCCACCATAGGAGGTCTCTGAGCCCACCCCTCACTGCACTCGGTGCTGCGTTGGCCGAAGGCATTTCCGTGCAGAATGATTCCCTTTCGGAAGACGGTCAGCTGGAAGAAATCCCACTGCGGCCCGTGATCCTCTGGCTGGGGGTAAAGCGGAAGTTGGGAAGTGGTTGCAAAAGCACTGGGGCCGGATCGACATGTTGACACCGTCTCCCTTCTACCGACTGCGACGTCCCGACCCTGCCCTGGGGCTCGGGGTTTGTTCTCACGGGCAGTCTTATTTTCCAGTACTTCACCTGCTTGCTGCTAATCCTGATTGCACAGATCACCGCTGGAGTCCTAATCTACCTCCAGAGAGACGCGGTGAGTCGCTGGCCATGTTCGCGAGCTTCAGAGGGCTGGGGAGAGGACCCAACGTGGCTGGAGAAGCTGGGCTAGACTGTGTATGTGTGTGTGCATTTGTGTGTGTGCATCTGCATGTGTGTGCATATGTGTGTGTGCGTGTACAAATACATGTGTGAGCATGTGCATACGTGTGTGCGAGTGTGTGCGTGTGTGTGAGGGGTCACCAGCCTGTGCTCCAAGGGTGGCTTCCAGTGCTGGGATGTGGATGAGGTCCAGCCCCACCGGTGGTGTGACCTGGGCAGACATCCCCACAGGTGGCTTAACCGCCAATCCAGCAGCTGGAGGGGTTGGGAGGCGCAGGAACAAACCAATGAGGACCTCGGGGTGATCCAGAGCCACATCCTCGCCTTGTCCCGTCAGTAAATCGTCAGAT
Source organism: Pristis pectinata (assembly GCF_009764475.1). Classification (NCBI taxonomy): domain Eukaryota; kingdom Metazoa; phylum Chordata; class Chondrichthyes; order Rhinopristiformes; family Pristidae; genus Pristis; species Pristis pectinata. Next base: position 47,679,170 of record NC_067418.1, on the reverse strand, counting down.
TCTCTCTCTCCCACCTACCCAACCTCCCCTTCTCCCAGTTCTGGTTCTCTCTGGGGCAGGGGGAGTTCTTCTGTCTACTGACCCGTTCCCCACAGGCAACTTGTATTGGCACAGCGGTAGTACAGCGGGCTAGTACTCCTGGCCGCTGAGCTACCACTGCGGAGGTGTGAGTTCAAATCCCACCACCGCAGCTGCGGAGTTTAAATTCCGTTAATAATCAGGAATTGGAGAAGGATTAGTCAGTGGTATCTGACCACAGACCTGCCAAGTTGTTGTACAGAGCCATCTGGACATCGGAAATCTCCCGACATCACCAGTGGGGCTGATTCCTAAATGTCCCCTGAACAGCCACAGCAGGTGGCCCCAGTTCAGGTGCAGTGAGGAAATGGGCAATAATTACTGATCAAAAACCCTGCAGATGCTGGAAATCTGAGCAGGAAATGCCGGAAACACTCAGCAGGTCAGGCAGCACCTGCGGGGAGAGAAGCTGGGTTAACGTTTCATGTCCGCCACCCTCCACCGGGGTTTGTTCTGACAAAGGGGCTCTGGTGGGGAAACGTCAACCGTTTCCCTCTCCATGGACGCTGCCTGAGCTGCTGGAATTTTCCATTTCTACCGGCGATAAGCTCTGGCCTCGACCAGTGATGCTCAGCTCCCAAAAATAAAACTAAACAATGCTCCTTCACAGCCTCCGTCACCTTGGACACGTGGCTCTGACTTCTGCGGAGTGACCTGGGGATGATTTAGTTTTCCGAAGCTGGAGACGGGCCAGGGATGGGGAGTGCTGCCAGTACATGAGCCTGGAACCTTCCCCAGGAACAGGGACCAGGAGCCAAGGCTGTGTTCTAACCAGACCCGGTCCCAGGCAGCTCGCTGGGATAGATCCGCACATTTCCGACAGCTTTTCCCCATCTGTTAATCTTTGAACAAGCTCCCAGTATGAGGAATGCAGCCTCTATACTTCCTGTCTGCTGTTATGTCTCCTGCTCGGCTGCGGGACGTTTTATATATAGCCTCAATGTCCCTGAGTTCGTCTGTAATGAACGGCGCTGGTGCCGCCATCTGCACAGTGCGATCCCGCGAGCAGCATTCGTTGTGGGAGCAGTGTTGCCCGGAATACCCGGCCTCTCCCTCCTGGAGGTTGGTACTTCCCTCAGGGTGTGGGTGGGCGGCGGGGGGTTAGTCAGGTGGTGGGCGCAGGGTATCCTGTAGGTGTACCACCCGCTGCCACCCCAGCCCATCCCGCTGGCCGCAATCATCCCTCCTGGGGAAAGCAGAGGCCCTTGAGTGGGATACCGTGTCCCCCGTCTATTCATTGCACCCCTTCCTCACCCCGCCCTCACCTCTCGCCCCCTCCTACCTCCTCACCTCCTCCTCTCGCCCCCCTCCTACCTCCTCCCACCTCACATCATCGTCCCTCCTCCTCCTGCCCCTCCATCTCCCGCCCCCTCCTCACCCTGCCCCTCCTCCTCCCTCCTGCCCTCCGCTCCTCCTCTTCCTACCATATCCCCTCCTCCTTCCCTCTTCGTTCGCTCCCTGCCCAGCTCCCCCCTCCTCCCCCTCCTCTCCCCTCCCCTCCTCCCAAACTCCTGCTCTTCATCCTACTCCCTCCTCCCCCCCCGTGCCTGACTCCCCTTCCTGTCCCCCCCTTCCTCCTCTCTTCCCCCTCGACCTACACCTCCCACACTCCTCCCTCTCCGACTGACTCAAATTGCTCCTTTCCCCCCTCCCGGTGGGCTCAGCAGCCCGGGGGTGGGGTGTTGCGCTGAACAATTCTCACCCAGCGGCTACTCGAATGCTGTGAGGGTCTCTCTCTCTCTATCTCTCTCTCTCTCTCTCTCTCTCTCCACCACCTCCTCCTCGGACAGTGGGTTTCAGATTCCAGCCACCGTCTGTGGGGGGGGAAAATCTCCCCACCCCCCAAGACCCGCCGTAAACAAGAGAAACAAAGGACTGCAGATGCTGGAATCTGGAATGTAGATCAGCACCTCATTTTCCGTCTGGGAACCTTGCAGCCTGATGGCGTGAACATTGAATTCTCCCACTTTAGGTAATCCCCCCCCCCCGCCAACTCTCCTCTTCTTCCCTTTCCTAGCCTCTCTTTTTTCAACCCCCCCTTTCCCCCTCCTTACCTTTGACCCGTCCCCCAGTGGGTCTGCTCTGCCCTTCTCCCCCACACCTGCCCATCACCATCTCTTACCTGCATCTACCTATCACCACCCTGTGCCCACCCCACCTCCCCTCTCCTGTCCACCTATCACTGCCCTGCTTTTCCCTCCTATATATCGGGCTTCCCCTTTTCCTATCTTCAGTCCTGAAGAAGGGTCCTGACCCGAAATGTTGACCACCTGCTTTTCTCCACGGATGCTGCCTGGCCTGCTGAGTTCCTCCAGCATCGTCGTGTTTTTCACCCGTTGTAAACTTCCTCCTCCTCATTTAAACCCACGTCCTCTTGTTTTAGGGGAGAAAGATGTGAAATATCTACACTGTCTATCCCCCTCGCAATGTTGCTTAACTCGGTCAGGTCTCCCCTCAGCCTCCTCCACTCCAGGGGAACAAATCCCGATCCCACTCCCTCCTCCCTCCACGCCCAACGTCAGTGGAAGTAAACGTTCACACCTGCAATGTGGGTTCACGTGGGATCCACCACATAGGGTAACAGATCTGGGATTCGTGGCCCACACCAGCCCCCTCCACCCTGTCAGTATAAACCTCTGCCCTCTGCACGAGCAGTCACATTAACCGCATCACATGGAGCTCTTGGCTAAAGACTGTAAGACGTTGGAGGAGAATTAGGCCATTCGGCCCATCGAGTCTGCTTCCACCATTCGATTGTGGCTGATTTTGCGTTCTCAACCCCATTCTCTTGCCCTCTCCCCGTAACCCTTAACCCTTAACCCCCTTCCCAATCAAGAACCCATCAATCTCTGCAGTAAATACACCCAATGACTTGGCGACGGATTCCACAGATTCACCACCCTCTGGCTGAAGAAATTCCTCCTCATCTCTGTTCTAAAGGGACATCCCTCTATTCTGAGGCTGTGCCCTTGGGTCCCGGACTCTCCCACTAATGAAAACGCCCTCTCTACGTCCACCCTAAGGCTCGGTTGGCAGCTGCAGCTGGGTGTCCAGACAGGCGGGCGCGGTTCTCTCTCTGGTCAGTCACCGCAAAGGCAGTGGAGTAAGCACAAAGTGCGCAGCTTCCTCGCGTGCCTCGGCCCACGGGTCACTCAGCCAGTTCTGTGGTGTGCCAGCTGCAACAGGGCAGCCTTTGACCCTTTGACTCGAGGGGCTCCCAGGAGAGCCTCACAACCCAGCACCAATCAGTTCCTCGGAGGGTTAAACACCAGCTCGGCCCCTGAAACCTGTGCCTTTCTTTCCAGCTGAAGGCAGAAATAGCTGATGTTATTCATCAAATGATCGTGAACTACAACCCGCAGGACAACCAGGGCAAAAGTTTTGGGGCCACATGGGATTACATCCAGAGGAAGGTGAGTGAGGGAAGGTCTCTCACTGGTGGGGTGGGGGGTCCAGCTGACACGGTACTTTCCGCGTGGGTCCTGAGAGAGGGGCAAGGGACGCCTGCGAACCTCGGCACGGAGGGGGACGAGCGAGGGTGGTCTCAGAGAGCTGGGAGATGCAGGAGCACTGCCCCGTGGCTGGGAATCTCAAACAAAATCGGAAGCTGGGAGTATCACGAACAGCGAGGGCAGGTTATCTGACATAGTTGGAAGGCAGTGTCCGGAGGCCCAAGAACCACAACGTGCCCAGATGCCCACAGGAGGGGAGAACAGGAGGGGGAGGACAGACACAAATGGGGACGAGGAGCAGGCTATGGGAAGACAGAGAAGAATTAATCCCACACTGCTCTGCCAGTGAGATGAGATAAGATTTCTTTATTAGTCACATGTACATCGAAACACACAGTGAAATGCATCTTTTGCTTAGAGTGTTCTGGGGGCAGCCCGCAAGTGTCGCCCACAACTTCCTAACCTGTACGTCTTTGGAATGTGGGAGGAAACCGGAGCACCCGGAGGAAACCCACACAGACCTGGGGAGAACATACAAACTCCTTACAGACAGCGGCCGGATTTGAACCCGGGTCGCTGGCGCTGTAAAGCATTACGCTAAGTGAAAGAGTTAACCCTGCCCGCAGTGTTAATTTTTAATCCTTTCATCACATGTTGGTACTTTAACCCCTCTGATTTACAACCTCTGCCTGACTGGTGACTTTAAACCTTCCTCCCCTCCCCCAGTGTGTGAGTATTTAACTCTTCACTGGCCAGGCGGTGGGGAATGCCGAGTGCTGTAGACTTTGCGCACTGTTGCTGCAGTTCCCACAGGAGGTGTTTGCTCACTCCCTCAGCTCCACTGCTGCGGTTGGATGGGCCCCGCAAACTGGACGGAGAACCTGGTGATCAGGAACAGCTCGGGGACCCTCTACCCCTGCTCCTGCCACCAGAGGAAGGACAACGACACGATGCCCGAGACGGGTTTCTGCAAGGAGGTCACGCCGTACGACAAGGTGAGTGAGCCTGCCCCGGCAGGGCGACTGGGGAAACCAAGGGTGCCAGCCCGCGCGGCCCTGGTGTAACGGGAGTGTGCACTGGGCCCCCCCCCCTTCAGCCCAGAGCCCCCAGCACCAGCGACCTCCCTTCACCCCCTGACCCTCCCCTCACTCTCATCCCTCGGCCCTCAACCCTCTCCAGCCCAAACCCTGTGGCACCAGAAACCTCCCTCCGCCCTCCTGCAACCTCAACCCTCCACCACTCATCCCACCCCCCACTGCCTCCCCAGGCCAGACCCTGCAGCACCGGAAACCACCGCCCACCTCCCATCCTTCCTCGCCCTCAGTCCTGTGTCTCCCTCGGTCTCCCGCCGCCCTCCACTCCCCTCATCCCTCACCCCTCCTCCACCCCCTGCCCCTTCCGTTGCCCTCATCCCTCGGCCGCCGTGGATACTGGGTGGCCCCCCCCCACAGATGCCCACCGTCGGTGACCGGCCACAGCTCGGCCTGAGCCGGCCTGGTGTTGGGATTCCCCCTGCCGTTAGGTGTTTGCAGGAGCCTCCAGCAGCCTCTGGACTGTCTGCTCACTGGAACCTGAGCCCGTTTCAGCTCCAGAGACCCTCTTCTCATTAGCCCGCCCGCTGTGCTGGACCCCCGGCTCCAGTGCACCAGCCCATGTCCTTCCTGCGAGATGATCTGGGGTGGGACTGTGTGTGGCCAGATCCCTGGGCAGCAGGGCACGAGAAAACCGGTGCGCCAGACTCCACCACTGGCACAGTGCTCTCTGTGCCCACCTCTGCTCCTTGGCACCGACCACCCTGCACCCCCTCCGGCCCCCCTTCCCCGTGCAGGGGGCGGGAGGCGGCGCACGGATCGAGTCCGCTCTCCCCCACACTCTCCTGCTTTCCCTCTCCCCGGAGACCGAGATCCCCACGGGAAATCTTCCAAAACGGTAGCCCCCGTGTTCTCCTCCGCCTCACCGGACAACCCTCGGTGCCCGCTGGCTCTGCTCCACCCTCCCGGGCCGTGTGCTTCATTTTTACTGCCCCCCCAGGAAGGTGAGCTGCCTTCTCAAGCCGCTGCGGTGAGGGGGCTCCCTCGGCCAGCTCTGGGAGTTGGACCCCAGTGGACGAGGAAGGTTGTGGGTTCGATTCCCACTTCTGACACCATGTTATGTTTGTTCTTCCTCAAGAGACATCTGAACATTTTATTAACCAACACCAGGCTGGCTGGCTTTCCCTCACTTTTCACAGCCACTATTCCCTGCTCCCCCATGTGACCCCTTGCATTGCCTACTGGGAACTGTAGTTCTTTATTAGAACGACATAATAACACAGAAGGTCCGGTGAAACCCTTCCACATCAGGGCGGCAGGTGATTTGGCAGGGAACCGCTCCCCTCCCCACACCTACTGCCCTTGTTCTGGGCGGTGGAGGAGCAGGTGGGTTTGGTCGGAGAAGCCTGGGTGATGAACTGCAGTGCGTTGTGCAGTCGATGCGGCAGAGAGATGCCGAAGGCGGCGGGTGCTTTGTGTCGAGCGGCTGGGATGACCCAGCCACACTGTAGGGAGGCCTCCGGCCTGGTCCCCCCAACACCGGCCTGGGCACTAACCTCGCCTCTCCTGCAGACTCCTTGCCCAGAGCTTCCTGGGCCGCTGGACGTGGTGAGTGTGTTATTATGTAGGTATAACAAAGAACTACAGTTCCCAGTAGGCAATGCAAGGGGTCACATCGGGTGGCTGTAAAAAGAGAGGAAAAGCAAGCCACTCTGGTGTTGGTTAATAAAAATGTTCAGATGTTAAACCCACGCGAAGTTTGTCTCTTGATGAAGAACAAACAAAACAGTGAGAAGTTCTTGGTCTGTGTGCTGGTTCCAGATCCTTCCCCGTTCTCGGAATGTAAGACTCTCCGGAATATAAAGAGTCAACTTTACAAAGCACTGGTTGGGCTGCAGTTGGAGCAGCCGTGTGCAGTTCTGGTCACCGCGCTGCCGGGAGGCAGAGGGAGTGCCGAGGGGATTCACCGGGATGGTACCTGGATCAGTGGATTGGAGAGCTCGGAGAGGCTGGGCTTGTTTTCCCTGGAGCGAAGGAGGCTGAGGTGGGGTCCCTGACAGAAGTACAGAGGCTCCCTGGGTTACAGACGCCTGGCACTCTCTGCGTGCAGTCGAGTGTTTGGGAGACCTGGGGCGAGGTGGGGTAGGATGGATGGGGACGGATCTGCCAGCTCCTGTGAGGCTGTAGGCTTCTGGGGACACCCACCGCAGCCTCTGGGGACCACGGGGCAGTCCCTCAGGAGGGTGGCCTGAGGCCAGGCCCAGGTGAACCATGCATTGGGGTGTCCGCAACCCCTCCTCGAGGCAGAGCGGGGGAGGGAGAGGGAAGGAGGGCAAGGACAAGGAGGGGGAGGGAGGAAGGGGAGTGAAGAGGGAGGGGGAGTGAGGAGGAGAAGAGGGAAGTCCAGCCGTGTTGCAGCCTGCACTGGCGGGGGGGGGGGGGAGGGTGGTGGGTGGTGGTGTTTCAATGCCTCATCCCAGGGAGAGGACTCCACCCCCACCGCAGTCAGGCCGAGGACCCCGTGTGGCTGGACTCCTGCGGGAAACGGGTCCCTGACGGGAACTCAGAGGCATCTGGAGCCCCCCCCACCCCACCCGCACCCGATCCAGCCCCGGGGACCTGCTCGGTGGTCAGGAGGGAGTGAGGGAGTGGGGTCAGCTTTCTGTGGGCTGAGGTGGTGGTGGGGGGGTGGTTGGGGGCTGTAGGAGAGGGAGGGGACTGAAGGATGCAGAGGTGGGTGGGGGGGGTATTAGGATGGTGGACAGGTAGGGGAGGGGTATCTGTGAAGCAGGTGTGTAAGAAGGGAGGGGTGTGGGGGAGGGGAGGGGAGGTTTGGGGAGGTGGGCAATGGCCGGAGTGTGGTCCAGGCTGTCGGGGAGGTGGGATGTGCCTCCACGCGGTCACTGGGCCCCAGATGACACCCAGCGGGTGATTTGCACCCCAGGGTGCGTGGACCCAGTCAGAGTTCCCCCCTCTACAGCCTTCTCCCCTTTGCTTGCCCCAGGGCTGTGTCTCCAGCGTCGAGGAGTGGCTCTACAGCAACATCGGCCTGATCTTTGGTGTGTGTATCGGAGTGGCAGTGATCGAGGTAGGCAGACCCTCACCCTTCCCTCTCGCCTGGACCCTCAGCGCTCCTCTCGGGAGATGGCAGTCAGTCCCCATCCCTCCCAGCGAGCAAACAAACTAATATATCACTCACACTGAGGCCGCATCCCCTCTGTTGTGGATTGTGTTACTGAATTCTGTCGAGGAAAGGAATTTGCAAACATGCTCTTCATTACCCCTTCTCTCGAAACCACGTGCGGGAGCCAAGGAGACGGTCTTCTCCAGGCCAGGGAACTTCCTCCAGCTGCTCCGAACACAACAACAGTGAGCAGGCCCAGCAGTGAAGGCCCCTTGGCTTGGAGGGATCCTGAAGGTTTGCGTGTCCAACAGAGGGGAGGGGAGGGAGAGGGGGAAGGAGGGGGGAAGGAGAAAGAGAGAGGAGAAAGAGAGGGAGGGGAGGGGAAGGAGAGGGGGGTAAGGAGGGGGAGGTGAGGGGAGGGGGTTGGAGGGTAGGGGAGAGGGAAAATGGGGTAAGAGTGAAGATGAGGGTGAGAGGGGGTGAGAGGAGAGGGGGAGGGAAGGTGAGGGGAGGGAGAGAAGTTGAAGTCATGAGAGCCCACGGCGTTAGCAGTGACATTTTGGCAGAGATAGGGGATTGGCTCACATGTACATCGAAACACACAGTGAAATGCATCCTTTGCATAGAGTGTTCTGGGGGCAGCCCGCAAGTGTCGCCACGCTTCCGGTGCCAACATAGCACGCCCACGACTTCCTAACCTGTACGTCTTTGGAATGTGGGAGGAAACCGGAGCACCCGGAGGAAACCCACACAGACACAGGGAGAACTTACAGACAGCGGCGGGAATTGAACCCGGGTCACTGGTGCTGTAATAGCGTTACGCTAACTGCTACACTACCGTGTTCAGAAGAATGTGAGGCAACATTACTGAAACATGTAGGATTGTTAGAGGGCCACACAGGGTAAATTCGGAGAGGACATTTCTCATTGATATCACCAACAAGCTTTCAAAATGCATAGGCTGTCAAGGGACAGCAAACAACACGTTGCTTTTCGGGACAATGCGTACGTACAACAGCTGCCCAAATAGCTCATTGCAACCGCAAGGTTTTCTCTGTACAGGACCCGTTGGAGAAATGCAACAAGCTGCCAACTAAAAGCTGCATTTCCTCTGGTTAAAATGCGACTCTCTCTCTGTTTGCAGTTGCTAGGAATGGTCCTATCGATGTGCCTGTGTAAGAACGTGGAGCAAGAAGATTATAGTAAAGTCCCTAGGTACTGAGGCATTCCAGGTACTCGGCAACACAGCTGTGGGTCGCCTGAAGTGTGTACGATGAATCAGTGACTAACCAACACACACAGGATTTGATTGTTCAATCTTTGTATTCGCTTCACTGCTTGTTAACTTCACCTTATATACTTCAGCACTTTAGTACTTTATTAAAACTGTTGATCAGTATCTATTTTGTAAAGATGACGTTTTCTACTTAGAGAACTTTTAGCATGGTATCTTTGTAAGGAAGGAATTGTTATAAGGATTCAAGCATGCATGTGATCATTATACCGAGTCTCTATATTAAATGTTGGGGCAGGAATGTACCTTTGAGAGAGCTTCCAGTTGTGTAGGACTGAGACTCTCACTCTCCTCTTCAGCCTGTAAGAGGTTCAGCAAATCGGTCTTCCATAAATCTTCAATATTTTCTACCAGTTTTTTTTAATGCATCTTGAATAATTTTTCTAAAACTTGTACACAAAGTGCAGGAGTTTTCGTTGGCCGTCATCCAGCCTCAATAAATACATCTGAGAAAACATGTCTGCGCAGACACTCCTTTGTTTCTGAAGGGATCTAAGATTGTGGCCAGGGCTCCCACACCAACCACACTGCGGGAAAAGCTGGTGGTCTATGCCAGCCGTGGGTGTGTATCTGGGAAAGTCAGTCTCTGCCAGGAACCCGTCGCTGTCCGGGAAGTGGCATGAGTCAGTCCACTCAGCCGATTGGGAGCAGCTGCTGACAACAATTGCAGCAAGTCACAGAGTCACAGAGAGATCCAGCACAGAAACAGGCCCTTCGGCCCACCAAGTCTGTGCTGACCGTGAACTGCCCATTTACACCAATCCCATTTTCTCTGCCCCCACCCCCCCCACCCCCTCATTCTACCCCTCACCCACACACTAGGGACAATTTACAGCAGCCAATTAACCTACCAACCTGCACCTCCTTGGGATGTGGGAGGGAACCAGAGCACCCAGGGTTGGGGGACCCACACGGTCACAGGGAGAATGTGCAAACTCCACACAGCGCCCAAGGTCAGGATTGGACCCAGGTCACTGGAGCTGTGAGGCAGGGCACTCTCCCTGCCAGCAACGTGCACTGATGGTTGCAAGAAAGACGCGGATGAGGAGAGGGGACAGGCACCACTGTCCTTGGGTGTCTGGGCTGGGGATGTGTTGGCCGTATCCAGCGTGGGTCCAGTGAAGTAACGGGACGGCAGTGCGGCTCATGGTGGATTGGTGAATCCAGACCCCCCCGAGAGCTCTGCAGTTCCCATCACCGCCTCCCAGGCCACACACAGCTTTTCTCCAGAGCATTGTGTCTGAGATCGCGGTGTTACTGCAGCACCATGGGGACAGAGCTACCCATGGACAGTGGCGTCCATTTGGACTTTAGCAAGGCCTTCGACAAGGTCCCGCACGGCAGGCTGATCTGGGAGGTTAGGTCCCATGGAATCCAGGGAGAGCTAGTTAGGTGGTTTCAAAGTTGGGCTCGGCGGTAGGAAGCAGAGGGTGGTGGCTGAAGGTTGTTTCTCAGAATGGAGACCGGTGATGAGTGGTGTGCTGCAGGGGTCAGTGTTGGGACCCTTGTTATTCATTATTTATATCAATGATTTGGATATGAATGCACAAGGCTTGATCAGTAGGTTTGCAGATAACACGAAATTAGGAGGTATTGTTGATAGTGAAGAAGGTTATCGTAGACTCCAGGGGGATCTTGATCAGTTGGGGAAGTTGAGGAGTGGCAAATCGATTTCAATACAGATAAGTGTGAGGTGATGCATTTTGGAAAGTCAAACCAGCATAGGATTTATACTATGAATGGTAGGGCACTAGGGAGTATAATGGAACAGAGGGACCTAGGAGTACAAGTGCATAGTTCGTTGAAAGCGGTGTCACAGGTGGACAGGGTGGTGAAAAAGGCGTTTAGCACGCTGGCCTTCATCAGTCAGGGCACTGAGTACAGGAACTGGGACATTATGTTGCAGTTGTACGAGTGGATGGTGAGGCCACACTTGTAGCACTGGGTACAGTTTTGGTCACCCTGTTATAGGAAAGACATGGTTAAACTGGAAAGAGTGCTGAGAAGATTTACGAGGATGTTGCCAGGACTGGAGGGCCTGAGTTACAGGGAGAGGTTGGCCAGGCTGGGTCTTTATTCCTTGGAATGTAGGAGAATGAGGGGAGATCTTATAGAAGTGTTTAAAATTATGAGAGGCACAGATAAGGTGGACGGTAACAGTCTTTTCCCCTGGGTAGGGGAGTCCAAAACAAGGGGGCATAGGTTTAGGGTGAGAAGGGAAAGGTTTAAAAGGGACCTGAGGGGCAACGTTTTCACGCAGAGGGTGGTGAGTAGATGGAACGAGCTGCCAGAGGAAGTGGTTGAGGCAGGTACAATGGTATCATTTAGGTACATGGAGGGGTGGGGCTTGGAGGGATATGGGGCGAACACAGGAAATTGGGACTAGTTGGATGGGCACTGTGGTCGGCATGGACCAGTTGGGCCAAAGGGTCTGTATCTGTGCTGTATTGCTCTATGACTCTAAATCTGACATACGTATATACCAGCTCTCCAGCAAAGCAGGGTTTTGAAAATGATTTGCAACACATTGCAAAAGTGATGAGTAATTTCAAAAAAAACCCTTACCTCCAATGAAAGCTCCTGCTGATAGCCAGCTGTAAGTGTCCTGCTCGATCTTCAACAGCAACAATGAAAATGACTGTGTGCGTGTTTCCGTGTCCTTGTGTGCAGAAGTTCCCCACTCAGGCAGCAAGACATGGGCTGACGTGAGACGTTGTGTGCTAACTCCGCAAACTGCAGGAGAAAATGTATTTATCCTGCTTTTAGAGGGATGCACACACAGGACTCCTGCCTGTAGTTAGAGGTGGTGATAAAGGCTGCGCTTCACACTGCTTTTATGGGGATGCCATAATTCACGGCAGACTCTGCGGATGCCGGAAATCTGAAATGAAAATAGAAAATGCTGGAAATACTCGACAGGTCAGGCTGTGTCTGTGGGGAAGGAGAGATAAAGTCAGGCAAAGGATCACTGGAAAAAAAAAGTCAACCCTGTTTCTCTCCCCATGGATGCTGCCTGACCTGTTTCCAGCATTTTCTGTTTTAAAGCCACTATTCACTACAGTGAATTTTCAGAAAGTGGATATCTGCACTTCAAACCTAGTTTTTGTACTTCTATGAAGATATGTCTATTTAATTATTACATAAATATTTTTAAATATTTATGATTTTAATGGTAGCATTTCTGTGAAGAAAAAGGTGCCAGGACTTTTGAAATGTCTGGGTTAACAACACTGCACATGTCCCCATGCTCTTGATCTGTGCTCTCCATTGCCACATGGGGCAATGTGCTGGAGGTCAGAGACCAGTGCGTGATCTCCCACTCCACCCTGAACTCAGGGTTGTGTCCAGGTGGAGTGGTCATCTGAGGGGGTCCTCAACCTGGATCGAAAAGGCTTTTTTTATTTCACTAAATATGTTTGATCGATCTCTATTTGTTAAATTAGTTTTTAAGTACATTTAATATTTTTTAAATTTACTTAAACTGTTTTTGACACAGTGGGGATTGCAAGACAAGACAACCCAACGCATTTGGCTCACTGGATAAATTTTAATGTCAATATTGTTGCTTTGTTTTGGCTGTGCTCATAGAGACAGAAAGTTGTGGCAAGGGCCTGTATTGTGCTGTACTTTCTATGATTCTATCTCTTGACTGAAGGTTTTTAAGAACTGAAATTATCCAATTTTGTTAAACATTAATAAAAACTGAAAAAGAAGCCAAAAAGAACCAAAAGTAAAAGCCGGAAAGTTAGAGTTGCTGTAAAGTGCAGATCCCACAAGGCCACCTTGGAATAGCCCTGTGCCTAGTGGAGGTCAGTGACTTTAACCCTTGTGAACCAAGCAGCCTAGGCATGAAGCTCAGTGACACAAGCCTGCAGAGGCAGTGCTCCTCACGGAGGCTGAATAGTCTGTGCAGAGAGGGTCTTCAGAACTGGGCACTTTTTCAGCATCCCAACCATGCCTTGGGTGCACACAATATCTGGCCAGGAGCTCCCACTCACAGAACATAGAACATTACAGCACGGTACAGGCCCTTCGGCCCATGATGTCGTGCTGACATTTTATCCTGCTCTAAGATCTATCTAACCCTTCCCTCCCACATAGCCCTTCACTTCTCTATCATTCATGTGCCTATCCAAGAGTCTCTTAAATGTCCCCAATGTATCTACCCCCACAACCTCTGCTGGCAGTGCGTTCCACACACCCACCACTCTCTGTGTAAAAAAAACTTACCCCTGACATCCCCCTTATACCTTCCTCCAATCACCTAAAAATTATGTCCCCTCGTGTTAGCCATTGTCGCCCTGGGAAAAAGTCTCTGACTGTCCACTCGAGCTATGCCTCTTATCATCTTGTACACCTCTATCAAGATTCATGATTCGCTGCCAGTTATAACACTTAGATATAGCCAATAATTGTCAAGTGCCAGTTCTAAAAAGCTCAGTGTGGGTGCCTGTGGCGATGAGGAGTGCTTTGAAGTCACTGAAGGAACTTCCAGGGAGATCTGCAGAGTTGTCCTGAATTTCTGTGTTGTAATGTGAGTACTGCTTTAAATGGTGCTGCAATGGAATAGGTTCAGTTCTGTGCATGTCAAAGGACAGTCGTTGTCCGGACTGAGGAGTTCCTCTGGGTATTCCAGGTTACGTTGGGAATGGTGGAAGATATTGTTGTGTAATGGACGATATCGTTGCTGGACGTCTGATGCTGAGGATGTGTATGCATGGGGATGCTAATGTGCCTGTAAACTTGTCGAATTTCTGGAGTGGAATAACGTGACCCCAGCACGGTTGCAAGTGGAATCCACACCGGGTAAATCCACATTTCATCATGCACAGCGGAAAATGCACCAAGCCATCTAATTTAGAAATATAGAAAACCTACAGGACAATACAGGCCCTTCGGCCCACAAAGTTGTGCTGAACATGTCCCTACCTTAGAAATTATTAGGCTTATCCATAGCCCTCTTATTTTTTTAAGCTCCATGTACCTATCAAAAAGACCCTATTGTATCCGCCTCCACCACCGTTGCCGGCAGCCCATTCCACACCCTCACCACTCTCTACCTACCCCGACATCTCTGAGCAATTTCTGGGCAATTATGTTTCATCGATGAATTGCATTTGAACTGGGTTTAAGGGAAGTTCATTTTATGGAGTTATAGAGTCATATGGCACAGAAACAGCCCCTTTGGTCCTCTTCATCCATGCTGAACTAATCCTAACAGCCAGCACCTGGTCTTTTGCTTTCTGTGCACTGGTGATTCAAGGGTTTGTCTGGATACTCCGAAATGTTGACCGCCTGCTTTTCTCCACGGATGCTGCCCGGCCTGCTGAGTTCCTCCAGCATCATCGTGTTTTTCATCTAGATTCCAGCATCTGCAGTCCTTTGTTTCTCTGTTCTTAGACATCTCTATTATGGGGAAAAGTTTCTCACCATTATCTTGTTTATGCCTGCCACAACTTTGTGCACCTCTGTCAGGTCCCTCCTCAATTTTAATTCTTGAAGTTTCACTTTTCAAATTAATTACAGGTTTTACACTTTAATTGCACCTCATTAGTACAAAAGCACGTATCTGTAAAATAGCTTGCTGGGGAGTGCTGAGTAAGATTAGAAGTTCATCTGGTGAGACTGAATGAGACCTTTAATCAGTACAACAGTCTCCATCCAGGACCACATGGAACTTGGTCCCTGTTTCCCAAACAAGTCCTTAACTTGCCTCCTTTTGTCCCCACCACTGCACATCATATGTACATTGATCCCAATTTTCACAAACATTCCATGCCGGGTAAAATTCCTTATAAGAAAGTTTAGCTCATTCCCAGTTTCTTGGCTTAGCTCCCATTTTCCAAATAAACACTTAGCGTGATTTCAGTTTCTCAAGCAGGCCTTTCCATTTCTCCATCAGGCATTTGTCTTGGCTCTCATTTTCAAAGTAAGCACTTTGCTATTGTTTGCCAAAGGTCCGCAGGCTGAGTTCTGTTTTTCACTCTAATTGAAGGAAAGCTTCGCCTGGTGTGAGTTAAAATATCAAAGCTCCAGGTGAAGCCTTTTGATTTTGCTTTCACTATAGATTTGTAACTCAGAGAATAAAATCAGTGGTTTTCAGAGAGGATCGCTGGCACCAGATATCACTAATGGTTTAACTCAAGCACGAGGAGAGGGGCTGACTTACTGGAGTTGAGCACATTTAGATAATCAGTAATCACTCTTTTATTCCAGTTGTTTCTCATTAAAGCCTCTTTTTGCATGTAATTTTTTCTGTTGGTTTCAGTGGCCGTAAATTTTAAAGAGCCTTCTTCATTAATTTCATCTGGGTGAGATGCATCCTTGGTTGCTGAAGGAAATGGGGATGGAAAACTGCAGGCGGGCTTGCTATAACAGAACCAGAGGCCCTTCAGCCCACTCAGTCCATGCTATCAAGCATGCATTTACACTATTTATGATTTATTCATTCCCATCAACTCCTCCCAGATTCTACCACTCACCTAGGGTCAATTTACAGCAGTCAATTAATTGACCAAGCTGCATTACTTTGGGATGTGGGAGGAAACCCAGGCGGTCACAGAGAGAAGGTGCAAACTCCACACACAGACGGCAAAGGTCAGGATCGAACCTGGTCACTGGAACCGTGTGACAGTGGCTGTACTGGCTGCACCACTCTCCTGCTCCCTAATCTTCCAAACTTCCCTGAATAGAGCGAAGGTGTTAGAAGATCAGAACATGGCAAGTGCATCCCTACTACTGACTCCCACTGTTCCAAAAGTATCACAGGACAGGCTGGGCAACTGAACACTTTAACACTGGTGGTGGGGCAACTTTTATAACCATAATCATGGACAGGTAACTTAAAGACATAAGTGTGAATAGAGGAAAGCTAAGTCGAGTTGAAGGCAAATTATGTTTAAGCCGATTGAAGGGAATGCAGCAAATAATGGGTCATATGTAAAGTCTCAAACAAAAGGCTTGTTAGCAAAATTGATGAATGGGGAATAAAAGTGTCAAACAAACACAGAACAGAAACTGGCTCAAGAATCAAAACAGAGAGTCATGCAAAATGGTTGTTTTTCAGACAAGTGCCTTTCCCTGGGGTCACTGACTTTTTTGAGATGAGTCATTGCTATAAAGTTATACAGCACGGAAAGAGGCCCTTCAGCCCAGCTGGTCCATGTTCAGATCAAGTTGCCCACCTGAGCTAGTCCCATTTGGCCCAGACCCCTGTGAACCTTTTCTTTCCCTGTACCTCTCTAAATGTCTTTTAAACGTTGTAATTGCACCCGCAGAAGTTATATGAGCACACAGAGGATAACATTTCAAGATTTGTCGACGTCACATAATTTGAGGTTGGCATTGAAGAAGAGGTCAAAGGTAGATTGCAGGAACACTCAGGTAGTCTGGTTGAATGGGCAGACAAGTGGCAGGTGAAGTTCAGTCGAGGTATGAAGCATACATTTTGGTGAAAGAATGGGGAGAGAACAGAGACAGTGTCACAGTCCCAAAGGGTGTGCAGGAACAGAGTGTCCTGGATGTACATCTACTTAAGATTTTGAAAGTGATATGTTGGGAGGGCAGTTAATAAAGCATATGGGATCCTGAGCCTGATAAACAGAGAAGGGGTACAAATGGGTCCAGATGAAGGGCCTCGACCCGCAACGTCAACTGTCCATTTCCCTCCATAGATGCTGCCTGACCCGGTGAGTTCCCCCAGCATGTTGTGTGTTGCTCCAGATTCCAGCGTCTGCAGTCTCGTGTGTCTCCATGGAGAACAAGGGTGTTGGGGTTGCATCTTGACTGAACATAGTTTGGGCTATAGTCAGAGTAATGCATTCAATTCTGATCACCACACTTTAGGAAGGATGCAGTGTATGCAGGAAAGATTTACTGGAATGGTTCCTGGGATAAGGGACCTCAGGTCCAATGTTAGACTGGACGAGCTCGATATATTCTCCTTGGAGCAAAGAAAGTTGGGAGGAGATACGAGTTGTACAAGATTAGAATGGCTACAGTGTTAATAGGGAGAAGAAGCTCCCAAAGACCCGAAGATACAGATAAGATATAGGGGAGGGGGAGAAACAGGAGTATTTCTTCTTATGTAGGCAGTGGTTACGGCCTGGAACTCACTGCCTGTAAGGGTGGTGGAAAGAGCTGATCAAGGTTTTCCAAAGGGAACCGGACAGGCACGTGTGGGAAGGGTGGGGGGATGGGGCTGACTGGGATCACTCTTTAGCACAGAGTCAATGCCCTGGAAGTCTTCCTTCTGTGGCTTCTGCTCATTTACACCTGTTCACCGGACTGAATGGGGGTGGGGGGGGGGGGGGGAGGTTTTGGTCAGGGCATGGTCTGCTTTCTGGTGAGCAGCGGTGTCCAATTCTGTAGTCTAAGGGTAGATGGAAATCAGGCCTCAGCGGTCCACTAGTATCTCCCACTGGAGTCAAATGGGCAGGTGGGATGACGGTGTGTACACAGCCTGAACACCCTTAGGCATTAGTTGAAAAATTGCCCTTTGACCTCATGTTCTTACAAATATTTTTAAAGCATTTCAGCACAAGACGTGCCAACATTTATTTTAAGAATTTTATTAATTACAACCATTCCTTGATTTACAAAAGGGATGACCCTGGAATACACTTGCCGCATCTCAATTCCGTAAATTGAAATGGCTGAGCAAAACATATCGTGGTATTTAGGTACAGCGTATTCCAGTGGGCGGAGAGTGATGTGCCAGTCATTGTTGTAAAAGTGAGCTTTGTAAATCAAAGACACATACCAGTTAACGACGTTGTAGCCAAAATTTGTAAATTAGAGAAACCCAAAATACATTGCAAAATATTTATTTATAGAGTAAATGATGAAAAAGAGACAATCACAACTTTGACTTTTTAAAAATTGGAATCTGACCTCTTTTTTCTTGGGGTGGCCCATAAAAATACACACAATAAGGTGTCAAAAATAGATAAGGAGCAAAAAAACCAGCAAAGGAGAAGCCTAGCCCAGAGTTGTGTAGATCGTTATAGATTTTACTAACATTAAGCTTATAAACTCCAGAAGGGTTCACAATCATCCAGGCCGGCCCTAATCTGTGATGGATAAATGCTGTCAGGAAATGTCCCTGCAATGTCAGCACAATGGAACAGTTGGATGTGATGAATGGATGATCCCAAATTCCTCTGAACAAAATTAAAAGGCTGTCATTTTGAAACATATTTTTTATCTTTAAACAACTTCTTATTTTTTTGGCCATAAGTTTTTCCTTTTAAGTTCCAGCTTAACCAAAATAATTGATTAGTAAATAATGAAAAGTTTACTTGAACAAGATAAAACTGAACATTTTCATACAAAAGATAGTTAGAACATGACTCTACATTAAATTGATGAATACCTTTTGGATTCTGGTAGTAAGTTTACACAAAAGGAGCTTCAAGCAGTTCGATGGAAATTACACTGTCCATGAAGAAATCAACAAAATGTACACTGCAACCGTTAATGCATTGCACTAACGCTGCTGAATAAAGCCTTTACCTGTGAAAATAGAAAAAAAAAGAGTACTTAGAATACTGAATAATCTTTGGTTTTAGACTGAAGCCTCTTAAGGGGCAGATTTTATTATCTGATCCTTTCTGAATAGCAAGGGGGAAGTGCACATAGGCAGTAGCACGTATAAAGCGTGCGACTCTGAAGGCCATTTTACAGTACAGCTCGATTGTTTAGCAGTTTACATCAACAACTCTCAGTGATACAGCACTCCATGCATTCCTGAAAAAGTGAAACAAAACAGATGCTGAAGTCAAGAGGCCAGATAATAAGATGGTTGACTGAAAGTTTTATTAAGTGAGAAGTTTTAAGGATGACCATGGGAAAAGTTTAGAGGCAGAGAGATTTCGGAAGGGAATCCAGGGCATGGGGTCTAGATGCTGAAGGTAATGGGATGTATTTTATTTAGGCAGAGTGCGGGTGATGGAGATTAGTGGGGAAAAGGGGCGTTATAACTGAATGAGGTTGGAAGAGCAAAGTCATAAAGATATTTAAATGGGAAAATGGGAATTGTAAACCTGAGTTACTGGGGAACAAGGAGGCAAAGTAGCTCAGCAGAGGCTGGGGAGATGGGAAAGAAGGACGTCACACATAAAATTTGGAAGGGCTGAAATGTGGGTGGAGGGTAGCAGGCCAACTGGAAGTCGAGCAGTGAAGGCCTGCACAAAGTTTGTGCCATACAGGCTGAGCTGGTAATGTTAGGGGAGTGGAAGGAGTGCTTGCAACAGGCAGGATACAGCTTGGGACTGAACCAGGTCTTGTCACTGCACACGATCTGCTTCAGTCAGAGGCTGAGATCAAGGAAGGAAACAGAAAGGGCGGCAAGATCACAGAGTTTGTGACGGGGGTGGGGGGGGGAGTGGGGAAGAGACTGTGGTGTTGGTGCTTCAGTACTTAGGAATTGTTATCCTCTGCTTTCAGAGCAGTAAACATTGTTGCCTGATGCACCAGTGTTGAATCTGACCCCCTGAAAGGATCGCAATGTTGGCTGTAAGTAGGAGTGGAACAGTGCTATCATGGGTTTGGCAGCAGGCTGTGCATCAAATCAGTACCAGCACCACCCTGACAGGACCACTCACAATTCCATCAGCTGCCAGCAGTGTGCTGTGCAGAATCAGAGCCAGGTTAAGCTCTTAAAGGCACACTCCTTGTAGCAGCAGTCCACGGAGGAGGAGGCAGGAGAGAGGGTGACAGCCCCTGCTCCTCAGGGACGTACGACTTCCTGCAATGGAATAGCTGCCAGAAGACAGGCACCAGGACCTCTGCCCGGCTGAAGTCCTGTCCTCAAGAAGTGACACTCCCAGGCCAATTGGGCAACGTAAGAAAAAAATATCATGAGCTTACTGGATGGATTTTGGTGATAAACCCTCAGGGCAGCCAATGGATCAGTGAGGTAGAGGAGCCATTCAACATGGAATCTCTCACCCTGTAGAGCTAGGTTCTTCACCACTCATGCACAGCCTGATGCTCTTCAGAAAGTACGGTAGCAGCTTGCTGTCCTCAGTGGATACAGGGATGCCACTCAGAAGCAGACTGCTGTCTTCCGAGAAAAGATGAATGCTGCTTGTCATCAGTTGGCAGTTCTCCAGATGCAGCAGATCATTTCCCTGCAGGATGTCAACTGGGGAGATCTGCAGACTTGCAAGGGAGCAGCCAGGCTGTGGTCACAGGGAGCAGTGTGACAGCACAGGCTGGTGCGCTTCCCTCAAAGGTGTCGAATCCTTGGGGTTGTTGCGCTGGGCAGATGTGGTTACACTCAGAACTGAAACTGACAGATTTCTGGATATCAGAGGAACTAGAGGCGCTTGGGTCAGGAAAAGGGTGTTGAGGTTGTAGACCACCGTGAACTTCTTGAATAGAACAGCAAGACTGAAGGGCTGAATGGCCTGCTTCTGCCCCATTTCATATGCTCTTATTGATTGTATTAAAGTGGGAACAATAGGTTATTTTAGCAAAAAGAAAAATAATGGAAGTTTCTGTTAAAGTTTTGCACAATTTGTTTGCACTTTGCTCAACGTTCCAAGGTTTAGATAGTTCAGGGGTGGGGAGTTGCACTACTGATAGGGAGAATGTCACACCTAAAGGGACAGTGTGGGGGGGTCATCCAGTGAGGCCATATGAGAAGAGCTCAAGAAAGGTTTTACTGTAGTCCTTCCAATAGCCAGCAGAAGATAGGTGAACAGATACTTAGGCAGATTAGGGAAAGATGTTAAACCTACAGGGTAGTTGTAGTGGGTAATTTTAACTTCCCCAATATTGACAGGGACTCCCTTAATGCCAGGGGCTTAGATGGGGCAGAATTTGTTAGGTACATCCAGGATGTGCTGATACTATGGAACATCTGACGTGCAGGAAAATCCACGTGCGTCTAATGCTGCCTCCTCCTCACTGAAATCAAAGTATATGAAGTCACTGCTCCTTGAGCATAGAGCTCAGGTGACCTCCCTAATATGGTGCTGCGGCAGAGGACAGTAGCTGCCACATGAAATGATCCTGAGGTTGGGGTACTGAGAGTGGCTGTGCCTTGACTCTGTTGTGACTGGAGTCCAAGCCCGCATGTGTGGCAGGAAGTCACTCAGAGACGACTGCCTTTGAAAGCCAATGGAGACGTTGCTCATCAAAGAGGTCAGGATAATATCTTTTGTCTCTGAAAACTCTCTGGGGTTAAGTTCTTTGCACTTTTGCGACTTTTTGTGCATTTTTGTGACTCCGCTCTTGGGAGTCCCCAAACCTCTTGAGTTGCCTGCAATGCCTAGCCTGAGCTCCCTACTCAAAATGTGCTGCCACCGGTATGACCACCACTGCGGCAGCCATTAAATGACTTATTTCATTTGGAGTTTAATTTGCAAAAGAATCATCAGCTTTTAGCTCAATCAGAATCTGAGCATCTGGGAAAGTGTGTGAGATGTCCCCAAAGGGTCTTGGAGCAGTCTTATGAAGTATTCCCTTGTCAGCAGATTGACACATTCCAATTAGGCCTGAATGAAGAAGGCAGATTATAGTCGGGCTTTCTTTGTGACCACCAGACAAGTCCACACTTGGGAGCTCCGATTTATCTGGGCAATGCTGGGAACTGGCAGCAATGACCCAGGGCAACACACACCCTAGCATGGATCCTGACCAGAAATACTCAGCTGAATTTCAATCACACAGGACTGATAAAACCAGTCCTATGCAATCCAATTATAGGAAGAAATTTTGGCCATCCAAGATGTTTCCAAGAATGTGGACTTACGTGACAAGATGGTCGAGGATCAATTGTCTGATATCTTTTCTCCTATGTTCTCATGGCCTTCAAGGAGACTATTTGGCTCACTGAGTCTATTATGATCTCAGTCCAATCCCATCAATCCCACTGCCCCACTTGTTTCCCTGTAACCCATTCTCCCCATGTGTTCATCAACTTTTCCTGCCACCCACTTACACCGGGGTAACTTACAGTTGGCAATTAACCCACCAACCAGCATTTGGCTGCAATGTGAGAGGAAACTGTACACCAGGGGGTGATCTACCTGGTCAAAGGGAGAAAAACACCAATAACCCCACACAGACAGCACCAGAAGTTGGGATTGAACCTGGGTTTCTGGAGCTGTACTGCAGCAACCCTAACTACTGCTCCTTTATGAGATTTCTTAAAATGCTTTAACCAAGCATTTGGTTATTTTTCTCATTTCTCTTTATATGGCTTGATGTCCAGTTTTATTTGATAGCATATCTATGAAGGGACGTTTTGCTACATTAAATAAACTTAATATATGTAATTTCTTGTGTGAGATCCCCTATGAACAAAATGCAATGGAATTGAGGGAAGTGTCTCTGTAGCTTCTTAAAGATATGCCTCAGTCCTCTCATGAAGATGACAGCTGTACGTCTGTACTGAACCTTCTGGGTGACTAACCTGCAGTTACACCTGGATTTACGCCATTTCATTGCAAGTTAACTGACCTGAGAATCTGTGTGGAGCTCCCTCTGCTGGTTACTGCCAAAACAGTCTGAAACAGCAGTGTGTAGGTCCAAAGTGAACATACAATTTGTGGTGTATGTATATTAGTTTATGGCTTGCACAGAGTAGTGGTTATGTGCAACCATCAATTTAAGACTGGCGGAGTGGGTATTACATTAAGAAGCTGTGCCATGTGGTTAAGTTAACAATATTGGACAAACTAAGCTTCAGTTCAGTTTGGAGGGTCACCGACTACAATAAAGACACCTCCACATGTCCAAGGTCGGTCATTAAACCCTATGAATCTGCTCTGCCATTCATTAGTGGCTGACTTTCCACTTCACATTCTGCCATTTGCCAGCACTAGATTAGTCACTAACCCTTAGTTCCCTTAATATTCAGAAATCTATTGATCTGCTCTGAAGAAAATAATGACTGACCATCCATAGCCCTCTGGGGTAGCCATGACATCATATCTCACAGTAGAGTTACAAGAACCCAAAAATCTACACAGGTGACAAGAGTATTTGCTGTGATTGTACAGTTAAGAGTGAGGCAGTTGAAACTGCAACTTAAAGAAAGTTCAGCTAAGGTGGAGGGTGAACCCCTCAAAACTGATGCAAGAAGTGATATGTGTTAAAGGGGATTAAGGCGAGAAAGGGGAAACTGCACTACTGGAGAATGTCAGAAAACTCAGTAAATATGACAATGCAAGAAGTGTTTAGTACTTACCCTGAATGACTGGATTTGCTGTTCAAACCTGTTAGTACAGGAAAGTAGCACAGAGGTGAAAAGAATAGCCATGATCTTATTGAATGGTGTAGCAGGTGTGAGGGACCTAGTGGTCTACCACTGCTTCTATTCCTTGCCCTTATTGTTCTCAGTCATAAAGCTGGCTTACAGTGACATCACAATAACCACCAGCGTCAGAATAGAGCATCTGTTTCAAATCATGCTGAGCTACTAATTGGATGCCTGTCTTCTATGGGACTTTTATTGATGGTGGAACTCCTAATTCAGGGTGGTAATGATTGGGGGGATCATCCAATTACAAGTGGATTTGGACAAGTTATGAGAAGAACGTGTGTCGTGGCAGCAGTCTAGGACAAGAGGGTTGTCACACCAGAGAGGGCGGAACATCTCTGGTTGCGTCTGCTCAGTGTACGGGTGACCAAATACAGCACAACCGACCTTGTGGTGTTGTATTTGAAGAGTGCAAGTTGAAGTTCACAGGTGAATTCCACAATCCTGAAAAGGGGGCAGGAATGCAATAAGTGTGCAGGTTTTCCCAAAAGGATCTGAAGGAATGGGTTTGCCTGCCAGAGCACAGGGCAAAGAGAAGCTATGAGAAGGTCTCAAAAAAATGAGGGAACCTCTAACGCATCTGAAAGTCATTACAATATGTGTATATTATGTGTGTTTATAAGTTCTCAAATGTAACCAAACAATGTTCATGATTGATGTGCATTTGCTGTATTTATAAATGTACAACTATGTTCTCTCATATGTACAGGGGTGTTTGTCTTTTCTGTTGGAGGGGATGGAGTATGGTGCATGTGCATTGGTTTGAGGTTCATATATGCTATCTACTTTATCCATTTAGCTTGTAAGGAAAGTTTGGGGCTCCCAAGTCACACCCAGCTTGGAGGAACATAAAAAGGAGCTATGTTAGAGATTATCGCACAAGATGGGCTCTTTGGGTCGAGGGCAACATATCAGATGTAAAGGGTCATAAAGCAAAAAGCAAATGTAAACTAATGAGGAATGTAAAAATTTGATTGCAAGAGCTTCTTCAAGTACATGAAAGGGAGAACTACAAAAATAACCACTGGTCTCTTAGAAGCTGAGCAGCAGAATTAATAATGGGGAATGAAGAAATAGCAGAGGCTTTAAACAAATACGCTGTGTGTTTTCACTACATAAGGCACTAAAAGCATATAAAAAAGTAATAGATGGTCAAGGAGCATGGGACTGCAAGCAGTTAGCACTGTAGTAAAGTTCTAAAGGAGGTGGCTGTAGATTTAGCGGGTGCACTGATTGTTATCTGAAATCCTGCAGATTCCCGATGGGTTCAGCAGCAAATATAACACTGGTGTTCAAGAAAGGATCAGGAGAGTAAATACTATTGCCTGTTAGCCTAACACAGGCTGCAGGGGAAATGCTGGAATCATGAGTGAAAATAAGAGTATTTGGAAAAACATTATTATACGTGATTAGATACTTGGTTTTATGCAAAAATTATTAGAACTCCTATTGGATGTGACTAGCAGGGTAGATGAAGAGGAGGCACAGAGTGCAGTATATTTGGATTTCCAAGGCATTCAATGAAGTGCCACCAATCTGCACAAATGGACATATGTAGTCGAGGGTAACATACTAGTATTGATAGAGGATTGATTAACCAATAAATCACAAAAAGCTGATCATTTCATCACATTTGCAAGCTGTAGATAGTTGGGTGCCTCAGGGATCAGTATTATTAATGACTTAGATAAAGGGATATCAGATACAATCCAAGCCACCTGAGAAGGCGGTGAGGAAGATACAAAGAGTCTGCAAATGGATACAGATTACTTAAGTGAGCAGGCAAAAATGGCAGATGGATGATAGAGGGGAAATGTAATGTCATCCACTTTTGGTAGGGAAAATGTGTTAGTGCAGTATTGTTTAAATGATGTGAGACGGTTAAATGTTGGTCTCCAAAGAGATTTGGGTGTGTTTGTATAAGAAATGCAGCAAGTTAGCAATCCCCTTACAGCAAGTAGGAAGGTACTGTGCGGTGGCACGGTAGTGTAGCGGTTAGCGTAACGCCATTACAGCGCCAGCAACCCAGGTTCAATTCCCGCTGCTGTCTGTAAGGAGCTTGAATGTTCTCCCTGTGTGTCCCTGGGTGTGCCGGTTACCTCCCACATCCCAAAGACGTACGGGTTAGGAAGTTGCGGGTGTGCTATGTTGGCACCGGAAGTGTGGCGACACTTGCGGGCTGCCCCCCAGCACATTGTCAGTAACACAGAAAGACGCATTTCACTGTGTGTTTCCATGTACATGTGACTAATAAATAAATAGATTTCTAAATATCTAAATGGAGATCAATTTTATGAAGGTTCCTCAATGGGTGATACTGTTATTTGTCCAGAAAAGCAGGTTAAAATAATTACCTACAACTCAGGACATTGGTTAAGGACACTTTAACTATTTGCAGAAAATGCTGGAAACACTCAGCAGGTCAGGCAGCATCTGTGGAAAGTGAAACAGAGTTAACATTTCAGGTTGAAGACCCTTCATCAAACTTTAAATGTATTTCCAGCATTTTCTATTTTTTATTTCAGACTTGCAGAATCTGCAGCCTTTCAATCTTCTTTAACTTTAACTACCTGCCCAGTTTCCACTGGACAGTTAAATCACTCACACTGTCAGACGATAAAGCTGCTAACGGTGACAACCATATTTTGCTCTTGATGTTGAAGATGCTGAGCCAAGAATTCAATGACAAAAACAGCAAATGCTGGGAGAACTTAGAAGATTGAGCAATACCGAAGGGAAAGAAACAGAGTTGACATTTCAGGTCAAAGGCCTTTCATGGGAACTGGGGAAGTGAGAAAACAAGCATGTTTCAAATTGCAGATAGGGAGGGCTTTGGAGAAAATAAATGTCAGTGAAGGGCGCAGACCAACGTTGTCATGGCAAATGGGTTGGAATCCAGCATTTGGAGACAGAGGTGATGAAGGAAATAAACTGAATGAGAAAAATGCAGCATATCTGTGGAGAGAGAAAGCAAGGGGCGGTTACCTGAAATTCTGTATGAAGTTGTGGAGGCTGGAACATGCTCAGACAGAAGATGGGGTGTTGCTCCATGGGTTCACATGGGCATTGTTGGAGAAGTGTGGAAGGCTGAAGACAGAGAGGTCAGAGCTGGAGTGGAAACTGAAGAGAGACAAGTGGAGCTGAATTATTTCTCTTTTCTTCTCTGCAGCCTCCAACTTCTGGTTTTAAAAGTAATTGTAACTTTGGCAACTTTGGTCTGCACCCAGTGATGTGCATTTCCTGTACTCTCCACCCTTCCCACTTCACGCATGCTTGCTTACTCAC
Source organism: Pristis pectinata (assembly GCF_009764475.1). NCBI lineage: Eukaryota > Metazoa > Chordata > Chondrichthyes > Rhinopristiformes > Pristidae > Pristis > Pristis pectinata. The sequence goes on along the minus strand of NC_067418.1, from coordinate 47,652,634 downwards.
CCTTCCAGCCCTGAAGGGTCCATGACGCAAAATGTCAACATGGGTTCTTTTCTCCCCACAGATGCTGTTTGACCCGCTGAGTGCTTCCAACATTTCCTGTTTTTGGTTTGGATTTCCAGCACTTGCAGTTTTTTCCTCCAATAAGTCAATAATATCTGTGTGTTTTATTTTACCTCTTAAAATAGCTTTATACTCTGCTTTAAATCCTGGCCGCTCCTTTGCCCCCGATGATAGAATTCAACCAAAAGTGCTTTTTCAACTGCCATGGATTTTGGTTTGTCAGTGCAAATCCTTTCTCTTACGATCGGCGGTCCTCTAGAGACGTTGCGAATAAGCAAGTAAAAGTCCGCACAATCTTTAGATTTTTTGAGGTTGAAGGTGGCAACTTCGAAACGTATCTGGTTAAAGAACAACAATAGCAAAATTACTAATTTTCTTTGATTTTCAGAAAAAATGTAAATGATCTCCAACTCACTTAACGTGCCAGGAATTTACATATTGTATACATTCCCTACCAAGGTTTCTGATCTTGCTTTAATAATGGCCTTACCCAACATTTTTGCCCCAAACAACCGTTCAGCCTACGTACGAATTCAAGGATGCTACTTTTGTAAAAGAATTGCGAGAAGTTGCAAACAGTTCAGTTTGAACATTCCACAATTCACATTTACGAGCCTATTAAGAATATTTAGACATCCATGTAGTTCTCTGTAGCTTGTGACAGCTCCAGCAAGTCTGGGCCACAGCCAAAGATCAAGGTATGAGCAACTTCTGGCGCGGCGACAATCACTGCTGCAATAGAAGCTATGAATGCCTGAGCAGGCGGCTTTATTTTCGTTTGTTCTAAGCATGATGTCAACTGAGGAATTAAGAAATGAAACATTAACAGGAGACAGTATCATATGTAATTCAGAGGGCAAGTTCATCCCCTCTTGAGCACAGTAGCCAACTCACTGAGTTTTGATGAGAAGTTGACAGCTTCCACGGTCATTTTTTAAAATCATGCCATTATTGAAATTGATTGAATTCAATATAACTTGGCATGTGGGATTTGAATTAACACGACTGTGGTTATCACAATATTGTGCCTTGGCCAGGATTCTAAGTATTTCAATTACTTCCAGGGTACCATGCAGTCAGATTTTCCACTGAGCAGCTGTCTACCCTGCCAAGATGATGCTGTTTGGGGCAGAACCATAAATATTCCCTTCTGCCAACAGCCTCAACAATACTGGTATTGGTTTATTATTGTCACTTGTACTGAGGGACAGTGAAAAACTTATCTTGCATACCATTCGTACAGAACAATTCATTACACAGTGCATTGAGGTAGTACAGGGTAAAAACAATAACAGAATAGATGTAAACTGTCTTTATTAGTCACATGTACATCAAAACACACAGTGAAATACATCTTATGTGTAGAGTGTTCTGGGGGCAGCCCACAAGTGTCGCCACGCTTCCGACACCAACACAGCACGCCCACAACTTCCTAACCTGTGCGTCTTTGGAATGTGGGAGGAAACCGGAGCACCCGGAAGAAACCCACACAGACACATGGGGAGAATGTACAAACTTCTTACAGACAGTGGCAGGAATTGTACCTGGGTCGCTGGCGCTGTAATAGCGTTATGCTAACCACTACATATACAGAGTAAAGTGTCACTGCTTCAGGGAAGTGCAGTGCACGTAGACAATAAGATGCAAGGTCATAACGAGGTAGATTGTGATGACAAGAGTCCATCTCATTGTATAAGGAAACAGTTCAATAGTCTTATCACCGTGGGATAGAAGCTGTCCTTGAGCCTGGTGGTCTGTGCCCTCAGGCTCCTCTATCTTCTGCCTGATGGGAGAGGGGAGAGTCGAGAATGACCTGGTTTTTCCAAAATGCATCGATCTCTGAGGGGAAACATTCCCCCTTCCTGAGGTCAGGAAGCTGGACACATTTCTCCCAAACCCGCCCTCAAATGTCACTGCCTTCACGCATCAACTGAATTGTGAAATCTCTTAAGTTTACATACTTGTGCCCGTCTCTAACAAGAGTAAAATCTGGGAGGAAGGCCAGGGTAGGAATGGTAATGCAAACAAACTTTCAGCTGACTGTGCCTGAAACAGCCCTTTATAAGAGCTCTCTGAAATCACAGTCTGAAGTTGCAGTTAGTCAGTGCTTTAGAGGGATATGGGCCAAACGCAGGCAGATGGGATTAGCTCAGTTAAGCAACCTGGTCGGCATGAACAAGTCGAGCTGAAGGGCCTGTTTTCCGTGTTGTATAGCTCTATAACCCAGCCTGGTCTTTGGTGGCCTGGCTCTGACAGGTTTCCAGTTCCCAAGGCTAGGCTGGTCATTGGTGTCCATGACTGATGTTGGGTGGGACGGTGCCGGACCAGGTGGGTGCTGAGTGCGACATCACTTGGGACCCAGGGACCAAGCCGACAACAGGGAGGTTCAGAGGCTTTCCCTGGAGTCTCCAGGTGCAGTATCCACAGAACTCCTCCAGAGTTACCAGGGGTAAGATATCACCAGTTGTTCATTTTAAGGAGCTGTGTCTCTCCTGAGTATCCTTGGCCCCAATTCCACATTTTCCACACTTTTGGTTTTACACACAAAATGGTTTCGCGTATCAGTGTCGTACAAAACAAAGTAAACTTCACTACATCTCCTTTTCTCAAACCTACAATCACCTTAACACCTACTATCCTACAGCCCACATCTGAGAGACTGACCATCCACTAATCCATCACAACACTGCGCAGGATGTTCACTGTACCACTGCATTCTCACAGGGAGAGGGTGCATACAATTCCAGGCTGGCATTGGAGAAGGAAGAGCTTGCCTGCATATCTCTCTCCATTAAAAGAATGTTTTGCCACTGTGGGTGGATGCAGCTGTTACTGCCTTTAGTACTGATGGTCTGCTCCCAGGTGTTGTTGAACATGGAGGGGCACTGATTCATAAGCTGAGGAAAGGCAGGAGGTGGTAATCAGCAGGTTTCCTTGCCGCTGTTTGTTCTGATCCTGTGAGACTTCATGTCAATGTTGAGAATTCCCAGGATTATTCCTCCCACCTGTACACCATGTACACCCCTCTGGTGAACCTGAACTGCCTGTGGGAAAGGATACGTCCAGGGACTGTGATGGAAGAATCTGCCATATTGTAAGGCACGACTCTATGAGTTGGACCACGTCTTACTTACCCAGTCTGGGGGACAACTCTCACAAGTTCGAACCAGTCCCCTAGATGTTGGGAGGGAGAGCTTTGCAAACTCAATCAAGCTGGGAGAAAGTTTCTGAATTTGGTGCCTGGATTGATGGGGAGTGACCCTTCTAGCCTCATCCTTTTCCTATTCTGATATCGTGATTTGTCATACAACAGAGTATCATTTTTTGAGTGGTATATCATCAGCTGCGCCAAATATTGTGTGGAATTTTTCAATGCATGTATCTTCAGTGGGATTTTGCTGCAGGAACATTTCCTCTCTGTCATCCACCAAAAAACAGGCAATAAAGGAAAGATCAAAACTGCAGAATTTCTTTTGGTGAAATAAGTGTTCCATACACCTTCACTTTTTTGATTCCTGGGATTGAAATTAGAAGCATTTCTCTTATTGGAAGATATTGACGATTTAGACTAAGATGCAGAAGGCACTTCCAAGTTTGCAAAAGACAAAAAGCTTGGAAACGGACTAACAATGAAAATGATAAACTTCAGAAAGAAAGGCAGATTGGTGAAACTAGCAGGTAACATTTAATACATTGAAGTGTGAAGTGAAGCATTTGGATGGAGATTGAACAGAGGGAATATTAACTAAAAATTATACAATTTTAAAAGGTCTAGGAACAGAGCTGTGAGTGATGCCCCACAAGCCTATAAATGTAGCAGGATGGGCTGAAAAACCTGTTAAAATACATGGGTTCCTGGCTTTATTAATAAAGGCAAACATTACGTGAGGAAGGAAGTTATGCTAAACGTTTGAAGGACACTAGCTCGGTTTCAGATGGAGTTTTGCTTTCATTCTTGGGCACTGGGCCCTCAGTCAGATGTCAATACCTTGGACAGGGTGTGAGGGTACCAGGGTTGAAGGGCTTCAGTTGTGTGGTGACTGCATTTGGGTTGTTCTCCTTAGTACAGAGAACGTTAATGGGCCAAATGGCCAACTTCTGTCCTGCATCAATGACTATATTGTTAAGAGGTCACATTAACTATAAACCAGAGAGAGATGTTAGCAATTTCTACAGCCAGGTAACAATTCCCATACTGATTGTTTTTACCCTTGGCTGCATCTCACTGCTCCTGACAAAATCAGGTTAACGGCATAATTTTGTTGTTTGCTTACTCTCTACTTTCCCCTAACCCCATTAATAGGTAGGACTACATTTAAGAACAAATATAATATTCCTTTTGGAGAGCTGTTACATCCTGGAGGAGGAGCAACCCAAAGTGAATTAAAAGACACTAAAGCAGGCACTTATAGTGAATTAACTCTGCTAGATTCTGTTCCTCACCCACTGAATATACAGACTTCTTATAGTCTTAGACAGATACAGCAGGGAAACAGGTCCTTCAGCTCACCAAATCCAAGCCGACCATCAACTATGCATTTACACTAATCCCATTTTTAAAAAATTCTCCCCACATTCCCATTAACTGCCTAATAAAGACTTGGAATTTTCTTATGACATAGAAACTTTGCCCATCTTGTCTACACCTGCTCCCACTTATTTCCATGCAATCCACTGTCTCAACCACGTCCATTAACAAATCCCCTCCCACCACCCACCTGGAACAGGGCAATTAACAGCAGGGAATTCACCCAATGACTACTGCTATTTTAAGATGCAGGAGGAAACTGGAATACCCTGGTACCCTGGGATATCTGCTGATGCACTAACCAAAACGATCGGCTGCTGCAATCACGTTAATCAAGCATGCACACTAATTTCAGGTGTAAGCTGCAGTAGGACAACCTGGCACATTCTTCCATGGGTATTGTGATTCCAGTCCCACTTGTCAGTAAACACAAGTTGGGAGCAGGAGTGGGACACTTGCCCCTCAAGCCTGCTTCACTATTCAAGAAGGGTGACCCCTTATTTTGAAACAGTGACCCACAGTTCTAGATTTGTGCACAAGAGGAACATCCTTTCCATCTCCACCCTAAGACCACTCAGGACCTCATACGTTTCAATCAAGTCTCCTCCCACTTAGACGTAGAAGGTTAGGGACCAAGTACTGGGAAATGGGTTCAATATGGAAGGGTGCCCACTGATTGGCATGGACGAGTTGGGCCTAATTGTCCTGTTTCCATGCTGTATGGTTCTGTGACTCCATGACAATATCCTTGTGAATCTCCTCTGCACCATCTCCAGTGCAATCATATCCTTCCTTCAGTGTGGTGACCAGAACTGCATGCAGTACTCCAGCTGTAGCTGAACCAATGTTTTACGTACAGTACACCACCGTGTTACAGGGTTGCATTCCTGTCGCAATTTTCCGTAATGCGAATCCTTGACAAATATGGACAAAATTTGTTGTTTCCTTTGCATTTTGTGTTTATATTTTCTCACATAAATTCTGTAAGAGTGGATTTTTATTTTGCATCTCAAATTTCTCTTACCCAAAATGCTGTAATGTGGGGAGTACACTTTAGTTGTACTGTAACCTCCCGGCTCTTATGTTCTGTGCCCCAGCTGATGAAAGCAAGTATCCTATATCTACAGGTAGTCATCACCTTATCTAAATCTCTTGCTGCCTTCAGGGATCCTTGGATATGTACTTTATACCAAAATCCCTCTGTTCCTCGGTACTTACTAGAGTCCTACAATTCATTGTGTCTATCCTATCTTTTTCTTATTAGTCTTACCAAAATCCATTAAATTCCAACTGCTACTCATCTGCCCATCTTAACCAACTCATCAATATTGGTCTGTAGCTGAACACCATCCACAACACTATCAACAACACATTAATTTTCATGTCACCTGCAAACTTTACATCAATTTTCATTAATGTATGTAAAGATGCTGCAATATATTTCAGGAGGACACTGACTAGTGAAATGGCAAATGAAATTGAAAGAAGCATGAAATGATACGTTTTAGTGGGAAGAATAACGAGAGGCAAATAAACTAAAGGACCTTCAGGAACAGCGAGGTCTGGTGGTGGGGGTCCACAGATCTCTGAAGCTAGCAGGACAAGTTGAGAAGACCAATAAAAGAGCAAGTGGGATTGTTGGCTTTATTAATGGAGGTTTAGAGCACCAGTACAAGGAACCTTTGCTAATTCTTTATGAAACACGCTGGAGAACTGGGCAACAAACTTCAAAAAGAACATCAAGTCTGGAGGAGTACAAAAGATATTTACTGGAATGGGACGTGGGCCTTCAGTGATGTGGATGCACTGGAGAAGCTGTAATTATTTTCTGATTGAGAATGCTTGAAGGTGACGTTGAAATCAAGAATAGCTTTGATGAAAAGGGTCGAGGAGTGGCAGAGCACACACCACACCACACTGTCAGCACATCAGGCCAGCTATTTATATGAGGACAAGTCATAACACCAGACCCATAGAGTCTACAGGACATACTTGACTTAAACAGAGGTAAATTATGAACTGTTTTGATAACATAAATGAGCAAAGAGTTTCCAATAGCCTAAAGGCTGATTATGAGAGGATATACTGTAGATTTTAGATTAGGAGACACAAGAGACTGCAGACGCTGGAATCTGGAGCAAGAAACAATCTGCTGGAGGAACTCAGGGGGTTGAGTAGCATCTGTGGGGGGGGGGGGGAGGGAAGGAATTGTTGACATTTCAGGCTGAAACGCTGCATCAGCACAGATTTTAGATTAACTGGTAAAACAATCAGATAGGAGATGTGAAGATTTTGTTTGCATATCTAATTGTTGTGATGTGAAAATTCAGTACCTGAAGCGGATTCAATATTAACTTTTAGAAGAGAATTGGATATACAACATACTAGAAAAGGAAATACTGTATGTACAGGGGTCTAACTGCATTGCTCTTTCATGTTGCACTCCTTCTTCAGTTTATCGTTCTGTATGACAGAGTCCAGCAGATTAGCAAACAGAGAAAAGAAATTGATTTCCATAATTCCCTTGAAGAATACAGAACATCATCAAGTGTTCTATAGCTAGTAAAGTATTGTTGAAGTTAGAATTTAGGAATTGCATCAGCCAACTTGCCCACAGTCAGGCCTCCTGCAATGTGTTGATGACTAGATCATGTTTCTCAGTGACACTTGAGAGACAGGACACCAGGAAGAACCTCTTTGAAATAGTTCAACCCTGCTCTGCCATTTACTAAGATCATGGCAGATCTGATTGTAACTTCAACTCTGCTTTCCAGTCTACCTGCACTAACCTTTCACCCCATGCTTATCAATCACCTACTTGCCTCTGCCTTAAATTTGTTCAAAGACTCTGCTTCCATCATTCTTTAAGAGATTTTATCTCAACTCTGCTTTAAACGGGTAACCCTTTACTTTTACACATTGACCCTGGTTCTAGATTTCCCACAAGTGGAAGCATTCTCTCCCCGTCCACCTTGTCAAGACCCTTTAGGATCTTCTATGTTTAAATCAAACCCCCTCTCACTCTTCTAAACTCCAGCTGATACAAGACTGGCCTATCCAACTTTTCCTCATGAAACAACTCACCCATTCCAAGTATCGGACTGGTAGATGGGGGTCAGTTTACACAGAACATACGGCACAGACCATTCAGCCAACCCATCCATGCCAGCTATAATACGCCATTCAAGCCTGCTCTTGCCTTTCCTCATATAAATCTATGAGGATAGCTTTCCGTTTTCTTCTCCCTCATGTGCTTGTCCAGTTTCCCTTTAAAGGCATCTACATTATTCACTTTCACTGATCTCTATGGGAGTGAGTTCCACATTCTTCTGGATTCCCTTTTGGATTTCATGCTATCTTATTTTGATGGCCTCTGGTTATGCACTTCCTGCAAATTCTCTCTGCGTTCCCTTAATTAAAAGCCTTTGCAATTTCAAAGACCTCCATTAGGTCACGCCTTAGCTATCTTTTCTCAAAAGAGACCCAGTCTGCACATCCCTTCCTGACAGTTGTACTTCCATTTGTGAGTTCATCCTCATAAGTTTTCTCTGAACAATCTTCAGAGTTTCTATATCTTTTCTATAACATACCAAAAGTGTACACAGCGTGAAATGTGGTCAAACCGAGGTTTAATGCATAACTTCCCCAATTTTCAAGTTTTATCTTCCTTGAAATAAACCCTTGTGATTGGTTTGCTTTCTTTAAGGTCTTGCTAACCTGTGGTACAACTCTTTTTAATTACAGTATGCACTCTGAAATTTCTTTGTTCATCTACCCCTCCTAGACTCACACCTTTCAAATAATATGCAGCTTCTCTATTCTTCCTATTAAAATCAACTATCTCAGACTTAATTGTGTAATTTGCTGATTCTGCGTTTATTAATATCTTTCAGTAATTTGTTGCAAGTCTTCCGTCAATACTGAATACCCCTAATTTGACATCATCTGTAAATTCAACACTTTATTTGCAAGATGGCACTTCCAATAGAATGTAAGAAACGAAAGTAGGAGTTGCCTGTACTTAATCTGTCATTCAATAAGATCATGGCTGATCTTCTACCTCAGTTCCACTTTCCTGTGCTAATCCCGTATCTGTTGATTCCATCAGAGCCTAAACATCTACCTTTTTCTATCTTGAATATCCTCCATAGGAAGCCTCCATAGCCCACTTGGGTATGATGCCTCTAAATGGCTTTGAAGTGTCAACGTAGATAATGAACCCAATACTCTGGAGTGGAGCTTGAACCTACCATCTTCTGCCTCACCTGCGAGTGTGACAATTGAACCAAAGCTGACATGAGACACTGCAGAGTTCACCATGACAGCTTAGTATATAAAATTAGCAGGGTACACATGACTGGTTGGCAACTTAAGACCAATAATGTACTGACCACAAATTTCCAAGTTTATTCATGAACATGAAGGTGTTAATATCTTTAGCTGCAGAGTTCTGAGATAGCCATATCTGAGACTGGGACAGGTTGAGGAGGTTGGCTGAGTGAATTGATGTGAGGTCTGATGTTAATATGTTGCATTGTGAAAATCCTAGCTTCAATAAATGGTCTGTCCTCAATCACAAACTAAATATGCTAGAATATTTATACCAGTTCAGTTTGATCTTCTGTGTCTACCTGCCATCTGTTGCACTTAATAATGGAAACTGCCCTTACAGATGAAAAGGAAGGTGTATCAGAAGAAATGTGCCAATATAAAATACAACGTACAGCATCAAAATCCTCCTGCACAAAAGCTACAGGAACTGGCTCGAGAGAAGCTTAGCCAACAATGACGTTCCTGTAATGTAAGCTCTGGGGATTCACTAAGAGAAGGAACAACAGGTTCTGTGTGTCAGCAACCAACAGTTGTACTTCATACTGATATGGGAGTGCTCGGTGTTTCATTTGCCCATAACTTGGCAAGACTGACAATTGCTGAGAGTCTCGAATGAAGCAGGATGACTGAGGAAGAAAGATCTATGTGGGAGCGTGGGAGGGGCAGCAAAGATATTGCAAGGCTGCCTACGATTATCAAAATTTATTTGTCATAAAATAGTGAACAGTATCAGCCATAACTGACAGGGAAGATTATTGTGGGTCTCAAGAATAGCCAGGAGAAAACTGAAAATTTAAAATTGAACCACACCAAAGCAAAGTACAAAAAAAATCTTAATTTATGTCACATAATTTTCCTCCTATCTCACCTTATTCAGTCATTCAGCACCACCTCCCCTACATCCCAATTTTCCCATCCCCATAAGCCCTACTGTTGTTCATGATGTTCTCCTAAATGAATGACAAATTTGATAAATGCCAGCAAATCTTTGATGGAGGCACTACTCCTTATGTTCTCTAACCCACAGAAGAGCTTGAAAATGTAACATTCCACTATGTATGTCCATAGAACAGACCTGTAACCAGTGTAGACAAAGGAACTGTGCTTGCAAGTTATTGTAATATTATTTGACCTCTAATATATCAATAAAAAGGTGACACCTAGATTAGAAACCTGTAGCTTTCCCCAGGGAATGAATGGATCCCACTTTTACAGACATCCTAAAATTGATTTTGTCCATAAGTCAGAAAATACACAAAAATCACTTGATACGGCAACTATACCTCCACAGTATTGTCCTGAATGGAACCAAAACACGTGACTGATACAAAAGAACAATTACTAGAAGTGGAGAGAGAGGAAACTAGTTCTGCTATTTGTAGGAACAAATGCATGTACATATTTCAGACTTCTGAATTTAATAATATTATGGGAGCTTGTTCATATGTAGGGGAGTCTACAAGTCGGGCGTTCATAACCCAGGGTTGGCCTGTACTTGGATTTCAGTCCTGATGCATTGGGTGAAAGGTTACTGCAGTTAGATTGGAATGAAGAGCTGGGGTTACCAGTCATAAAAGAGATTCTCAATCCAATCCCACCTTCCAGGACTGGGTCCATAGCCCAACAGTTTACGAGTCTTCAAGGATACATCCAAGAACTTCTTACAAGAGGGATGAAGGTTTCCGTTTCTCCAAACCTTTCAAGCTGTGAGCTCCAGACCCTGAACGCCCATTGAGCAGATAATCTTTTCCTTATCTACCTCCATCCTCTGCAATGATTTTCGATCTGTGCCACCTGGATTTTGACCCTTTTGCCAGAGGAAATAAGTCCTTCCCATTTACGCTGTCCTGGCCCCTCATCATTTTTATACACTACAATTAAATCTCCCCCAACACTTCCTGTTCCTGGCCTTATCTGTCCTATTTTTTCATCTGGCTACAACTTTCCAGTTCTGGCAACATCTTCTTAACTCTACACCCCCTCCAGTGTATTAACATCTTTCCTGCAATGACCAGAACTGTACACACAGCTCAAGCTGTGGTCTAACCAGTGTTGTATACAGTTCTAGCATTATCCATCTGCTCCTGTATTCAGTGAATCAATGAATAAAGGATTCCCTATTCCCTTTTACCTTAACCACCTTATTGATATGTTCTGCTAACTTTAAGGATCTGTGGATCTAAGGTCCCTTTGTTCTTCCACAACTTTCTGGCATTTGATGTATATTCCCCTGTCTTGTTGCATTCCTCCAAATCCATTAACTCATTCTTCCCAAGATCAAATGTACCACTTTTCTGTCCAACTTACCTGATCGTCTTCCTGCAGCCTTCACCTTTTCTCCTCATTATCAGCCACGGGGCCAATTTTTATATCGCCTGCAAACTTTTTCATGTTCCCTATTTAAGTCGAAGTTATTAATAATATTATAAAAAAGCAGGAAACTGAACACAGTGCACAGTGGAACCCCACTGCTAACAACCTTCCAGTCAGCTTATCACCAACCATTACTGCCTGCCACTGAGACAATTTTGGATCCAATTTGCCAGTCTCTCTTTAAACTCAAGGGAATCTTTTTTGACCAGCCTTTGTTTGCTCGTGCTGTTGGGGAGGGTTGAAACTAATATGGCAGGGGGATGGGAATCCATGTAGGAAGTCAAGGGGGAAGCAAAGCAGAGACCAGAGCAAAAGTTAGAAAAGAGGAGTAAGAGTGGAGTACAGAAAAGTCAAATGCAAAGGTTACTAGATTCTTAAAGGACAATGAGTGTAAGGGCACTCTATCTGAATGCCCGTAGTATCTGAAACAAGGTCAGTGAACTTGTGGCACAAATCAGTACAAAGGGGTACGATTTAGTGGCCATTACAGAAACGTGGTTGCAGGGTGGAGATGAGTGAGAATTAAATGTCCAAGGGTTTCAGGTAATACGGAAGGACAGCAGGAAGGTGAGGGAGGTGGGGTAGCACTCTTAATTAAGAATGAGATCAGGGCAATAGTGAGATACGATATAAGATCTAAGGAGCAGAATGTTGAGTCCATCTGGGTAGGACTAGTAAACGGAAAAAATCACTGGTGGGAGTTGTCTTTTGGCCACTGAATAATAACATTACAGTGGCACAGGCAATAAACCAAGAAATATCTGATGCATGTAAGAATGGAACCGCAGTTGTCATGGGGGACTTTAACTTCCACATAGACTGGGCGAATCGAGTTGGTCGAGGAGGATTTATAGAATGCATCTGTGATAGCTTTCTTGAACAGCACGTTAGTGAACCTACAAGGGAAAATGCAATCTTAGATCTGGTCCTGCGCAATGAGACAGGTAAAACTAACAATCTTGTAGTTAGGGATCCTCTTAGAAAGAGTGATCACTGTATGATTGAATTTCTCATCCAAATGGAGGGTGCAATAGTTCGATCTGAAACCAATGTATTATGCCTGAACAAGGGAGACTATAACAGGATGAGGGAGGAGTTGGCTAGAGTAGACCGGAAACACAGGCTATGTGGTGGGACAGTTGAGGAACAGTGGAAGACTTTCAAACAGATTTTTTATGGTGCTCAACAAAAGTATATTCCAGTTAAAAGCAAGGACAGTAAGGGTGGGGAGAGCCAGCCTTGGATAACTAAGGAAATAAAAGAAGGCATCAAGCTAAAAGCTCATGCATACAAAGTCGCTAAGAGTAGTGGAAAACTGGGAAAGGGAAGATAGATTATGAAAGTAAACTAGCATAAAATATAAGAACAGATAGTAAAAGATTCTGTAATTATATAAAGCAGAGAAGGGTGGCTAAAGTGAACATAGATCCCTTGGAAGACGAGAAGGGGGAATTAATATTGGGTAATGTGGAAATGGCCGAGGTCTTGAACAACTATTTTGTGTCAGTCTTCACGGTGGAGGACGTCTAACATGCCAAAGAGAGATGTTATGATGCGATGGGACGTGAGGATCTCGATACAATTGCTATCACTAAAGAGGTAGTGATGAGCAAACTAGTGGTCCTGAAGGTAGACAAGTCCCCTGATCCTGATGGGATGCATCCCAGGGTACTGGAAGAAATGGCAGAAGTTATAGTAGAGGCATTTGTGATAATTTACCAAAATTCTCTGGACTCTGGGCAGGTCCTGGCGGATTGGAAGACAGCAAATGTCACGCCACTCTTTAAAAAAAGGACGTAGGCAAAAGGCAGGTAACTAGGCCAGTTAGCTTTAAGTCTGTAGTCGGGAAAATGCTTGAAGCTATCAGTAAGGAAGAAATAGCGAGACATCTGCATAAAAATGGTTCCATCAGGCAGACACAGCATGGATTCAGGAAGGGCAGGTCCTGTTTGACAAACTTACTGGAATTCTTTGAGGATATAATGAGCGCAGTGGATAGAGGGGAACAGGTGGATGTTGTATACTTGGATCTCCAGAAGGTGTTCGATAAGTGCCGCATAAAAGACATCCATAAGATAAGGAGTTGCGGATAAAGTATTAGCATGGATAGAGGATTGGTGAACCAATAGAAGGCAGAGAGTTGGGATAAATGGGTGTTTCTCTGGTTGGCAATCAGTGGTGAGCGGGGTGCCGCAGGGGTCGGTGCTGGCCCACAACTGTTCACGATATACATTAACAATTGGAAGAGGGGACCGAGTGTAGCGTATCTAAGTTTGCTGATGACACTAAATTGAGTGGAAAAGCAAATTATGCAGAGGATGTGGAGAGTCTGCAGAGAGATATAGATTGGTTAAGTGAGTGGGCAAGGGTCTGGCAGATGGAGTACAATGTTGGTAAATATGAGGTCATCCACGTTGGAAGGAAAAATAGATCAGATTATTATTTAAATGGTGAAAGATTGCAGCATGCTGTTGTGCAGAGGGGCTTGGGAGTGCTTGTGCATGAATCGCAAAAGGTTGACTTGCAGGTACAACAGGTTACTGAGACGGCAAATGGAACGTTGGCCTTCATTGCTAAAGGGATTGAATTTAAGAGCAGGGAGGTTATGCTGCAACTGTACAGGGTACTGGTGAGGCCGCACCTGGAGTACTGCGTGCAGTTCTGGTCTCCTTACTTGAGGAAAGATATATTGGCTTTGGAGGTGGTGCAGAGGAGGTTCACCAGGTTGATTCCGGAGATGAGGGGATAGACTATGTGAGTCACTTGGGACTATACTTGCTGGAATTCAGAAGAATGACAGGGGATCTTATAGAAACATATAAAATTATGTAACAGATAGATAAGATAGAGGCAGGAAGGTTGTTTCCACTGGTAGGTGAGACTAGAACTAGGGGACATAGCCTCAAGATTCGGGGGAATAGATTTAGGACAGAGGTGAGAAGAAACTGCTTTTCCCAGAGAGTAGTGAATCTGTGCAATTCTCTGCCCAGGGAAGCAGTAGAGGCTACCTCATTAGATATATTTAAGACACAGTTAGATAGATTTTTGCATAGTAGGGGAATTAAGGGTTATGGGGAAAAGGCAGGTAGGTGGATCTGTGTCCATGGCCAAATCAGCCATGATCTTATTGCATGACGGAGCAGGCTCAACAGGCCAGATGGCCTCCTCCTGCTCTTATTTCTTATGTTCTCATGTTCTACCACTTGTCAAAAGCCTTGCTAAAATCCATGTTGACTGCATCAAACGCACTTTCTTCTTTGACCCTCCTTGTTATCTCAAAATCCAATCATCAGTCAGATATAACAAATCAATGTTGACTGCCCCTGATTAATCAGTGCCTTTCTTAATGAAGTCTTATACAGTCCTTTAATGGTAGCCAGAGAGGCTTGAAAAATGATGGTTCCTCTGATCCAACCAGGGAAGTAAAATAAGCTTTCACCACTCCTCAGTCCACTAATCACTCACTGGCCCCTGTCTCACCACTCCCGCTCTCCTCTTTATGCTGGCTGACTTCCTTCTCCACCCTTAGTCCTGATTCAGGGCCGAGACCTGAAACATCGACAATTCATTGTCTCCCCCCACAGCAGATTGTGTTGCTCCAGATCCCAGCATCTGCAGTCTGCTGTGTCTCCTACTGCAACTTCTTCTTGCCTCAGTTCACTTGCCAAAATTTTAACCAAGGGAAAAACCACAATAAATGGGATCACGCTGACAGCTAGCTGGCACGTCTACTATGTCTTCCATGTTTAAGTGCTGAACAGTGGGAAAGGTTGTGGATGTGAGACTTGAGGTTGCTGTAAGCCCTTTGGTTGTAAGAGGATAGTGCAGTGCAGGGATAGTGCTTAATCCTTCCCCATTCTGGTCACTAGTTAAAATTATTGCTGGACCCAATGATTCTGTTGCAAGCTGATCTGCATGCATTGAGAACAGCAAGTTAAAATTCCTGACAGCAGGGTCAGAGATGTCAAGAGGTAGGTCACCGGACCAACCATAATCACCTTCATGCTTGGATTCAGTTGGGCTAATAAAGGAGATAAAAGCACATCTTAGGATATGAAATCGATGACAATGAAAATTAGGTGAGATATTGGATGGTTGGCCAATCTGATTCTGCCAGTATTAACCTATCAGCATATTAAAATTAATCAACTGTTCTGTAACACCATGTGAGATCTACGTGCTTATAGATTCTCTGGATCTTATTAAACTATTCCATACCTTCATTGCTGAAGGTGAGCGAATCATCCACTTGCACTGAACATTGTTAGGATACAAAGCTGGGTAATTTGGGAGGAGAAACTTCCATGGTCGCTGGTATGTAACTTTCCACATATATCTTTAAATATCAAAAAAGCAAAATAGGTTTATGTTGCAAATAGCAATCATATATTGATTGCAGTAATCACAAAAAATCCAATAATTACTTTTAAATAATTCATTTTGGTCCATCCTGATGAATAGCCATCCCAAAAGTAATTGTTTAATGTTATCACCAATGCATCTAAGTCAGCAAGGATAGAGGTCCCCTGGTTCTCACTTTCTGTGCCACACTCATTGGGCCATCCTTCATAATTTCCACCAGTTCCAACAAGATTCCACATCAGACATATCTTTCCCTCCTCCTCCCTTTCACCATTTTGAAGGGTCCTTTCCCTTTGTGGCTCAACGGTCCACACCTCTGTGCCCCCTGACCAGTCCCCTCCCAACCACACTTTGCAGCCACAGGGGGTGCAATGCTTGTCCTTTCACCTCTTTCCTTTCGACCATCTGGGGACTCAACTAGTCCTTCCAGATGAAGCAGAAATCCATGCACCTCCCTCCAGTGTAGTATACTGCGTTCGGTGTTCACAATGTGGTCTCCTCTACATTGGAGAAACCAAACACAGATTGAGGGATCGCTTTGCAGAGTCCCTGCAATCAGCCCTCAAGAGTGACCCTGTGCTTCCTGCTGCCTGCCGCTTTAATTCTCCGTCCCGCTCCTACGGAGTTATCCCGCTCCTGCAGCCTCACTGTCAGTTGTAGCACACCCTGTGGACTTTCAGTATTTGAAAAAAACTTGCAGTCATGTCCTCCAATAACAGCACTGTTCATT
Organism: Pristis pectinata; assembly: GCF_009764475.1. Lineage (NCBI taxonomy): Eukaryota > Metazoa > Chordata > Chondrichthyes > Rhinopristiformes > Pristidae > Pristis > Pristis pectinata. The sequence goes on along the minus strand of NC_067418.1, from coordinate 47,636,249 downwards.
TAAAGAATTATAAAAACACCAAAGCAGGACTGTGTGTTCCAAGTTCAGGTTGAAATTGAGCTGTTGAACTTGGCGCACTGGACAGTTTTCTATCATGGGCAGTACCAAATGAAGTCACAATCTGTGCAATGCCCTCTTCCATCCATAATGACAAACTAGACCAGAAGTTTCACACTGCAACCATTGGAGGTGGTGGAGGCAGATACAATCACTGCATTTAAAAGACATTTAGACAGGCATATAAACAGGCAATACGCAGAAGGATACGGTCCTGGTACGGGCAAATGGGATTAGTGCAGATGGACAAAACCGTCGGCATGGACTTGATGGGCCGAAGGGCCTGTTTCTGTGCTGTATGACTCTATGACAAGGACAGCAGGTGCACTGGCACACCGCTGCCTGCTGAATCACCTCCACATGCTACCTTGACTGTAAGATATACCGCTATTCCTTCATTGTTACTGGGTCTAAATCCTGGAACTCTGACCCAACAGCACTGAGACAGTATTATATGGATCGCTGTGGTTCAAGAAGGTGGCTTGCCATCACCTTCTCAGGACTTACGGCCCCAAGTCCTTGCTCACATCCAATAAATGAATGAGAAATAAGAAAAAAACTACTGTCTGGTTGGCACTGTGCCATCTTAGCACTTGTTTTTAAGGACATAAAAAACTCTAGTCCATCATCTGGTAATTACTCTCACTGCAATTGTTGGACTGTGATATGAGCAAATATTAAAACATTTTCGAAACCTCAGCTAGTCACAAATGATGGACAATTAAACAGTTGATGGGAAGGGAAGCCTCCAGTAACATCCCTGCAAAAGGAACCACCAAGAACATCTCCATCTTCAATGATGATGGGGCCTGGAGACAAAGCAAATATGCAGGTATGTTCAGCCAGAACTGCTGAGTGGATGACGTATCTTGGCTTCCAAATGTGATCACCACAGTCAGTATTTGGTATTTTTGATTCATTCTAAGTGATATCAAGAAATGACAGAGAGCACTGGATAAAGTAAACGTTATGGGACCTGATTCTTGGACTGAGGAAGACACCATTCCGTGGAGTTATAACACTGGCAGCTACCTAACCACGTGGGAAGCTGCATAGTTATGTCCTGTTCACAAAAGCTGGACAAACCCAATCTGGTACGCTAGCACCCAAGCTGTCTTCTCTCAATCATCAGTGAAGTGATGTAAGGTGTTGTTGATGGTTACAGTAAATGACCATCTCCATCCAGCAAGAGAGCCTAACCCCCTATCTTGATATTCAATGGAGTTGCCATGACTGATTCCCTGTGGTTATCAACATACTGGGTTTACCACTAACTGGAAACTCAATTGGACCAGCCGCATAAATACTGAGGTTGCAATAGCAGGCTGGAAGCTTTGCATCCTGTGGTGAATGACTCACCTCCAATCATCATGAGACCTTCCCACCAATTGAAAGGCACGGGTCAGAAGTGCGATGGAATTACCTCCACCAACTTGCATGAGTGCACTTCCAATAACTCACAAGAAGCTTGACACCATCCAGGTCAAAGCAGCCTACTTGACTACCACTCATGCATTCTGTCCACAATGAGCACAGAATGTCTGTAGTGCATACCATCCACAAAATGCACTGCAGTTACTTGCCAAGGCTGATCTAATAGCAACTTCTAAACCGGTCCTGGTTCTTTCTGGTGGGGAAATCAAGAGTCACTTCACAAGTGCTAATTTGGGTGAACTTCAGTGCATCTCAATAGCTGTGGACACTCTGCAACTCCTGTTGTTTGAGTGTCATCTGATTATCTATGAGGCGTTATCTACGAGCTTTCTTTGTGGCATCCTCCAAAAATTCACTGTTGATTTTTCTTGCAGCAAAGTTTTCTGTTGCCGCAGTTGTTCTGGGACCAGGCTGACGTGGATAACAGAATGGATTAGGCAGTGGTCCGGCCAACAGTCATCTGTACCCGCCAAGATGCGTGTGATGCGGACATCCATGTGGTTTTTTGCTTGGGTAAGGGTATAATCTAACTGGCGCTGGCACCTGGATCGAGCGTGTTACCATGAAGTATTGTGCTCGTCTCTTTGTTGACAAAGGGTAAAGATCAAGGTAAGACTGTGCTTCGAGTATTTAATCAGGATAAGGGACCTTGTTGGAATTAGCTTGTCAATCACATGTAGCCAGAAGGTTGCATTGTTCTGACCCTGGCATTGGACTCACCCAGAAGGATCACTTTAAGTTCCTCTGGGATGTGGGCCAGGGGATTTTCAAGGTGGGAGTAAAAGTCCTCCTTAATTTCATCTGCAGCTTACAGGTTTGTGGTGTATTTATTAATGACTGTAGCATGCTGCTGTGCGTTAGAGTAAGCCAAAGGGTTACGACATTTTCACTTCTCTCACTTAGGCCAATGATGTCAGTGCTGATGTACCTGAGCTCCTGAGTTATGACAGTGGAGCAGAACTCAGGTCTGACACTGTTGAGGATGTTTATCATGGGTCCGAAATTCCAGGTCCCAAACTTTACCGTGGGGAGCAGAAGCTGCCTGTGTGTGATTTCTTTTAACGTGGGACAGTCATTGACAGCAGTTACCACACAGATTCGACCCAAGTCTTGATCCGGTGGCATGGAGATCAAAGACGACTGGAAACCAGACCCTGCTGCATGGATATCAAGGTGTACAGAAAGGAGGGCTTCACATAATGATGGCTGCCTTAACCATACACTCTCAAAAAATAAAATGCCTGGGCACAATCCTCCTACACCGGTGACCGGGAGCAGGGCCTAGCTCGGGGTATGGCTGGGATCAGGGACAGGGATGGGGAGGATTGAGGGTGAAAGGGATCCAGGGGAAGGTGCACAAGATGATGGATGAGATCTCTGACCTCCTTGCCATTGGATCAAGACATCTGTTGAATCTGTGTGGTAACTATCCCATGTTAAAAGAAATTGCTTCCACTCCCCACAATAAAGTTCGGGACCCGGAATGTCAGAACCATCATGGACTAAGCCTATTTTATATGAGTCCGTGTGTGTAAGTGTGTGAAAAACTGTGGAGTTAACACTTGAAGTAATGGGAAGTGGCAGTAAGGAAGGAGAGTGCTTCTTGAAGGGGCAATGTGGTTGAGAGATTGGATTCCATCTAGAATAGAGCAGTTGGTATTCTCAATTCTCTCTCTGCTCCGTTACCTATCACTTGAGTACTTATATACCTTTAACCTGCAGACAAAAAACAGCTCCTGTAAATCACCTTGGTGTCAGTCTCTAGATATTTTAGCTTTTCGCCATACATCACAAAACTATAACCGATGAGTCAGACAGGAACCTGATAAATACTGGTTGTGCTCAAGTTAATTTCCATGATTCACCTGTTAGGTCAGTAAACCAGTTTGGAAAAAGAACCCCCCTGATAACGTAGGAGACGTGTGCCTCCTACCAACAATCTTGAATTCTCAAAGAATTCTGTATGCCTAAGAGGGTCTGTGCAACCAAGGGGGTCAGGATGACAGAGAAATGGAAGTTCATGTGACCAACTCAACAGAGCTCAATAAAGTTTTGCTTAAGAAGTAGTACGACCGTGTTTGAACACATTTCACAAATCCAGAATTAAGATACCTGATTGTGTCTTCTCAAATCTGCACATTGATGAGGAAATACTCAGTTCTGTAATTAACTCAAGGTCCCAAGAAAATACAGTAGATGAACCCACTAAGAAGAGTTCTCGTTGTAAACTAAATCTTTGAATGGTAACTCCAGCACAAAAGATGTGTTTTATGCTCTACTGTTCACTAATATATTAAAACACTGTAGCAATGCACGCTATAGTTTTGCAAACATAGTGCTATATGAGCTTCACATTAACGGAACAACAGAATAAATTGATAAATGAAAAAGGAATTACCACACTGATACAATTTGTTTATCTTTGTAACAGCTATTTCACTGAGCCCAGGCGAGTGTCCAATAGGTATGTTTTTACTTTGTTTTGGTACCAAAGTAAGGTTCAACGATTTGGCCTGATAGTACCTGTAATCAAATAGCAAGCTGAATTTTCACTTCATAAAACAACATATTTTCATTCTGAATTCAATACCTAAAGTCATTCTGCAACACCTGCTTCTTTATACATTACTTCTGCATGGAATGCATTACTCATCCTCTTTAAATAAAAATGATGGGATCATATTCTGTTCAGCTTCAAATAAGACAAGCTTGTTAGCAATTCCCGTTGGCAAACTATTTCGGAAGCAGTAGTCAATGTAGGTTAGTTTCCTGTGATTTTCAACCTGTTAAAGCCCTTCCATTTCTCATCTAAATCATATCTTTGTTTAGATGTAACTTATAATTATGAAGTAAATATTTTCAGTTGGGAATTTTAACTAGCATGGACAGCTGAGTGGTAGCAAGTTTTAGGGATTAAAAAAAACCTGTGATTGTTATGACAGATGTGCATTTGAATATCAGTAGAAACCAACTTGCTAAAGTTAGAAATATTCTAGTTGGAAGAGGAGAACCATGAGGTTGAAGCATTGTCTGCCCGGAGATAAAAGATTTGGATAACGTTCAAGCATGGATTGATAAGTGACAAGTAACATTCATGCTACACAAGTGATAAACAATGACTACTTCCAACAAGAGAGAGTCTAATCACCTGCATCTGATATTCAACAATACCGCCAACTCTGAGTCTCCTACCATCAACCCTGAACTACAGTCACAAATATTAGGTAATGATTAACAAATCCAATTGGAAATTCAGGAGAAACGGAAGCGGATTCAATTGTGACTTTCAAAAGAGAATTGGGTTCCCTTATATGAAGCAAAGCCACTTACTTCAAGTGAGATTGATGAGGGGAGTGCAGGGGAAAGAGATTAATGAGGGGAGTGCAATAGATATGGTGTACATGGAATTCAGTAAGGCCTTCGACAAGGGCCCACACGGGATACTGGTCCAAAAGGTTAGGACCCATGGGATTCGGGGCAAGTTGATAAACTGGATCCAAGATTGGCTTTGCAGTAGGAGACAGAGAGTGATGATAGAGGGTTGTTTTTGTGATTGTGGTGTCCCACAGAGGTCGGTGCTGGGACTCTTGTTATTTGTTATATACGAGAATGATTTGGATGTAGATGTTGGAAGCATGATCAGTAGGTTTGTATATGACCACAAAGATTGGTGGAGTCGTTGACAATGTGAAGGGTAGTCTTGACGATTTGGACGTATTGGTGAAATGAGCTCAGAAATGGCAGATGGAGTTTAATCCTGATAAATGTGAGGAGATGCACTTTGGGAGCACTAATGAGGCTCAGACATGCACTAGGAATGGTAAGGTCCAAGGGAGAATTGAAGAACAGAGGGACTGATCCTTGTAGGTGGCAGCACAGGTAGATAATGTGTTAAGAAGCATGTGGAATGCTGGCTTCCATTAGTTGGGGCCGTGAATACCAGAGTGGGAGGTTATGCTCTAACTTTATAAAACACTGGACAGACCTTAGCTGGATTACTGCGTGTGGTTCTGATCACCACACTGTGAAAGCTGTGAGAGTGGCACAGACACGAGGGTACAGAGGACATTCGCCAGGATGTTGCCTGGGATGGAGCACTTTAGATATGAGGAGTGACTGGAGAGGCCAGGTCTGCTTTTCCTGAGCTGAGGAAATTAAAATGGGACATGATTGAGGAATATAAAATTGGTAAATTGGTTTATTATTGTCACATCTATTGAGGTACAGTGAAAAATTTTGTTTTGCATGCCATCCATATAGATCACTTCATTACAACAGTGCACTGAGGTAGTACAAGGGAAAACCATAACAGAATGCAGAATATAGTGTTAGAGTTACAGACAAAGTGCAGTGCAGGTAGACAATAAGGTGCAAGGTCATGACAAAGTAGATTGTGAGGTCAAGAGTCTATCTCATCATACTAGGGGATAGTGCAATAGTCTTATAACAGTGGGATAGAAGCTGTCCTTGAGGCTGGTGGTATGTGCTTCTGGGCTTTTGTATCTTCTGCCCAATGGGAGAGGGAGAAGAGAGAATGTCTGGGGTGGGTGGGGTCTTTGATTAAGTTGGCTGCTTTACTGAGGCAGCGAGGAGTGTAGACAGAGTCTATGGAGGAAAGACTGGTTTCTGTGGTGTGCTGAGCTGTGTCTACAGCTCTCTGCAGTTTGATGCGGTCTTGGGCAGAGCAGTTGCCATACCAAGCCGTGATGTATCCAGATAGGATGCTTTCTATGGTGCATCGATTAAAAATTGGTGAGGGTCAAGGGGGACACGCCAAATTTCTTTAGTTTTCTGTGGAAGTAGGGGTGCTGGTGGGCTTTCTTGGCTATGGTGTCTATGTGGTTGGACCAGGACAGGCTGTTGGTGATGTTCACTCCTAGGAACTTGAAGCTTTCAACCCTCTCGACCTCAGCACTGTTGATACAAGCAGGAGATTGTGAACTGCCCCTCTTCCTGAAGTCAATGACCAACTTTCTTGTTTTGATGACATTGAGAGAAAGGTAGTTGTCATGACACCATATCACTAGGCTCTCTATCTCCTTCCTGTATTCCGACTCATCATTGTTTGAGATTTGGCCCACTATGGTGGTGTCATCTGCAAACTCGTAGATGGAGAATCTGGCCACACAGCCGTGAGTGTACAGGGGGTAGAGCAGGGGGCTGAGGACGCAGCCTCATGGGGCACCAGTGTTGAGGATAACCATGGCGGAGGTGTTGCTGCCTATCCTCACTGTTGGTCAGGAAGTCAAGGATCCAGCTGCAAGACGACTGTATCAGAGGGATATGAGGGACTGCTGCATACTCTGTTTCACAGAGAGATGGCTCTCCCAGCTCTCTGGACAGGGTACTCCAGCCCGAGGGTTTCACCGTCAGCCGCATGGACTGGACATCAGGTAAAGGCAGAGGTGGCAGTGTTTGCTTCTTGATTAACCCATCATGGTGCTCGGAGGTGGCGGTTCTGACTCAGTTCTGCTCCCCTGACCTGGAACATCTGGTGGTCAAGTGTCACCTGTGCTATCTGCACTGGGAGTTCCCTGCCCTTATCTGGTTGCAGTAAACATCCCAGGCCAGGCAGACATCAAGCTGGCCCTGGAGGAATTGAGTGCTGTGATAAGTGCACCCCAATGTCTTTCCCATTATCATGGGGGACCTCATCCAGGCTGGCTCAGGACATAGAAAATTACAGCACAGTATAGGCCCTTCAGCCCACGATGTTGTGCCGACATTTTATCCTACTCTAAGATCTATCCAATCCTTCCCTCCCACATAGCCCTCCATTTTTCTATCATTCATGTGTCTATCAAAGGGTCTCTTAAATGTCCCTAATGTATCTGCCCCCACCACCTCTGCCGGCAGTGCGTTCCACGCACCCACCACACTCTGTGTAAAAAAAAACTTACCCCTGACATCCCCCTTATATCTTCCTCCAATCACCTTAAAACTATGCTCCCTCGTGTTAGCCATTTTCGCTTGAAGAAGCCTCTGCTGAACTACTACCAACATGTCTCCTGTAACACCAGAGGACCCAACACACTCAATCACTGTTGCACCACCATCAGGTGCACCTACTGAGCCCTCCCGCGCCTGCACTTTGGGAAATCTGACCACCCGATTGCGCTTCTGCTTCCTGCGTACAGGCAGAGACTGAAGAGTGCGGTACCAGCGGAGAGGACAATGAAGGCATGGTCAAAGGAGGTGCAGGAGCGTATCTTGGATTGCTTTGGATCGGTGGACTGGACAATATTCAAGGATTCATCGATGGATCTGAACGAATATGTCATGGTCGTCATCGACTTCATCAAGACCTGCATGGACAAGTGTCTTCCCAAAGCCCTGGATGAACTGGGGGATTCGTAGTCTGCTAAGAGTTAGATCTATGACATTCACGACTGGCAATCCAAAGACCTACAAGAAGTCAGGTATGACTTCCAGACGGCTATTGCAAGAGCAAAGAGGCAATTCTGGACGAAGCTGGAGACACAAACAGATGCTCGACAGCTGTGGCAGGGCTCGCACACCATCACCTCCTACAAGGTGATGTCAAATAGCATAAACGGCAATGAAGCATCACTCCCTGATGAGCTAACTGCCCTTTATGCAGGCTTTGTGAGGGAGAATAACACACCTGCGCTAAAGCGTGGTGACACTTGCAGGCTGCCCCCCAGAACACTCTACGCAGAAGATGCATTTCACTGTGTGTTTCAAAGTACATGTGACTAATAAAGAGATCTTATCTTCTTCCCCGCAGCACCCAACGTCCCTGTGATCTCAGTCTCGGAGGGTGACGTCAATACATCCTTCAGATGGGTGAACCCTCGCAAGGCATCAGTCCCTGACAGCGTACCTGGCGAGTGCTAAAAACCTACGCTAACTAACTGGCTGGAGTGTTCAGGGACACCTTGACAGGGTGTTGCCTGAGGGTCCCACCTGCTTCAAGATGACATTGATTATACCTGCCTCAACGACTACTGTCTGGTAACACTTACACCCACCGTAATGAACTGCTTCAAAAGGTTGGTTATGGTTCAAAAAAACTCCTGCCTCAGTAAGAACCTGGACCCACTTCAATTCGCTTATCGACACAATAGGTCGCCAGCAGATGCCATCTCTCCTCTCTGCTCTGGACCACCTGGACAACAACACGTATGTCAGGCTGCTGTTCATTGACTACAGCTCGGCCTTCAACACCCATCATCCCCTCAAAACTTATCGTCAAGCTCTAAGACCTACAGTATGCCTCTGTACCTCCCTCTGCAATTGGATCTTCAACTTCCTCACCGGGAGACCACAATCAGTACGGATCGGAAATCTAATCTCCTCCTCACTGACCATCAACACAGGCGCACCTCAGGGCTGCGTGCTTAGCCCCCCCGCTCTACTCTCTCTATACCTACGACTGTGTGGCTAAGCATAGCTCCAACGCCATCGACAAGTTTGCCAATGACACCACTGTTGTCGGCAGAATCATGGATGGTGACGGGGTGGTGTACAGGACTGAGGTACGTCAGCTGGCTGAGTGGTGTCGTAAATACAATCTTGCGCTCGTTGTCAGCAAAATCAAGGAACAGATTGTGGACTTCAGGAAGGGGAAGTCAGGCAAACGCGTACCAGACCTCATTGAAGGGTCTGCAGGGGAAAGGGTGAGCAGCTTCAAGTTCCTAGGTGTCAACATCTTGGAGAACCCACCCTGGGCCCAGAGCATAAACACAAGCATGAAGAAGGCGCGCCAGCATCTCTACTTTCTTAGAAGTTTAAGGAGATTCAGCCTGTCATCGAAGACTCTAACTTCTACAGATGTACAGTTGAAAGTGTTTTGACTGGTTGCATTGTGGCCTGGTGCAGAAGCTCCAAGGCACAGGAACGCAAGAGGCCACAGAGAATGGTGGACTCAGCCAGTTCCATCACGGGTACTGCTCTCTCCACCATTGAGGACATCCACAACAGGCGATGTCTCAGGAAGGCAACATCCATCATCAGGGACCCCCACCATCCGGGCCGTGCTCTCTTCTCGATGCTGCCATGAGGCAGGAGGTACAGGAGCCTGAAGACCCCACACCTCAAGGCTCAACAACAGCTTCTTCCCCACTGCCATCAGGTTCTTGAACCCACCTGAAAATCCCCAACACTACCTCGGACTATATTTCTTTTCTCTCTCTCAACTTGCATTGGTGTCGTTATGTTTATTTTGTTGTGTAAATTATGCATAATTTATGCTAATTTAAGTTTATGTTAATCTATATTTGTCATGTACTGTTCTGCTGTGGCAAAAAGCTAATTTTCATGGCATTTATTCCCCGGGTATGTATGCTTATAACAATAAATTTGAATTTGAACTTGGCCTATTTGACCCTACCTCTCCTCATACTTCAGTCCAACCATCCTAGGAATTAGTGTGATGAATCTTCACTGTGCTCTCTCTATATCCTTTCTTAGGTAAGGCAACCCAAACTGCACACAACACTCCAGGTGTGGTCTCACTACGGTCGTGTATAATTGTAGTAAACCTTGTTGCGCTTGTTCTCAAATCCTCTTGCAAAGACTGTCTTGCAATGCTATTGACCTTCTTAACTGCTTTCCATACCTGAGTTTGCTTTCAGTGACTGGTGTGCAAGGATGCCAAGGTCCCTTTTTACATTAACATTTTGCAATCTATCACCATTTAGATAACACTGCCTTTTAGTTTTTCCTACCAAAGTAGTTAACTTTACAATTATCCATGTTATACAACGTATGCCATATACTTGCGCATTCGCTCAACCTGTCTAAATCACCTTGAAGCCTCTTCCTGGCTATTGTTTATGGGTAATGGAATAATTACTGCAACATAGTAATCTTACAATACTGCTTATTACTACAATACAATCAATATAGAACTTATTTGCCAACATGTGTAATAGAACAATAATCACATGCTGTGCCCAGATTATTGGTGTCTGCTTTGTCAAAATAATGTACCTTTCCTGTAAAAATAACGCACAACAAAATGAAATGCGCTAGTTTTAGTGTATATATTACAATATCTATGAAGGTTAGTGACTGAGCTGTCCACTGTCTTGCACTGCTATCTTTATGTATACATTGAAATTGAGAACAGGTAATAAATGCACCAGAGAAGTTCTGGAAAGTAAGAAAAATGAAATAACTTCATAAAGGAAAAAAACGATTTTGTTATTCATAGACAAATGGTACTGGCACATTTCAGGGTAAGGAAGATAGATACACAAGGGGAAGGAATTAAAAGAAATGCTTGCAGGATGAAATAGAAAAAAAAGGGATCTGTTTGAACGTGAACCTAACAGGTCCAATGGTTAATTTCTGTGTCATGATTTGATGTACACAAGTTGGAAATATCTCAGAGCCAGCTAAAAGCTCAAATCTGCTCAAATGACATTGTTGCTGGGAATGACTAAATGAGTGTCCAATGAGCACCAGCTGACTCAGCATTGGGGGAATCAAGAAGATTAAGACTGATCCCCTTAAGTATACTTACTGACAAACTAACACAAGACAAATCTGCTTTATTTTTATTACATCCCATGTACACAAGGATTATGTACACCCTAAGGATTCAATAGACTGATAAAAGCTAAGTCACACACAATACGCAAAAGTCCATTGTCCCTCTCCCCTATCTTTCCCATTAATCTGTGACATACCTTCTAAAAATGAATTAATGGATCTATCAGTCTTTAGAGCTGGAAGGTCTTTAAGAAAACTGTTACAACTGCAATGTGGCCTTTCAATTTATAATATTTCATAAGGCTCAATCATTCATTCCACAATATAAAGGAGGTTAAAAATTTGCTTCATTTGTAAGTAGTCCAACTAATTTTGGTGCATTAAAAACCAAAAATGCTGGAAATACTCCATAGGCCAGGCAACACCTTTGTTTTATTTGTTCACCAATGTGGGCATTGCCATCCTTGTTTTTATTTATTGCCCGTCCACAAATGCCCCTGAACTGAATTAAGAGTCAACGCATTTTTTGTGTCTTCACTTATGTGGAGACTGAAACAGAGCTACTGTTCCAGACTGATAACCTTTTATCTGGGAAAAGTTAAAGTTAAATAAAGCTTCAAGTTGCAGAAAAAGTGGTGAGGGGGAAGCGGGGGAGAGAACAAAAGGAAAACTCTCCAAGAGCGTGGAGAGCAGGATATACTGAATGACATGTGTGGCAGTGGTGGTGGTGGAAGGTTAGAAATAACAAAGAATACATCCAAGGGAGATGTACCCAGGAGGAGATGAATGAAATCTGAAATTATCAGAAGAGGGGAAAACAAAATCTGAAGCTGGAAACGTCAGATACAATGCTGATTACCTGAAACTGGACGGCTAAAATATATTGAGATGTAAGTTGAGGTGCTGATTCTTCAGCCTATGTTGGGCATTGCTGGAACAATGTGAGAGGCCAATAACAGAGAAATGAGAATAGAGTGGGATGGAGAATTAAAGTGGCAGACCACTGGAAGCTCAGGGTGACCCTCGAAGACTGGGTGGAGGTGTTCTGCAAAGCCATCACCCAATCTGCTTTTGATTTAAACACTGCAGAGGAAACCATGTTGCGATAATTGAATACAGAGTACTGGAATAAAAAAAAAGTGAACCTCTGCTTTACCAAGTAGGAGTGCATGGGGTCATGGACAGACGGAAGAGAGCATCTAAAAGGGCAGGTGTGGCAGAGAAAAAGCTTCATTACCTGCTTTGAAAGAAGAGACGTTCTGCGCATCTAGACGTGCAGAATGCCTCCCGCAATCCCTGAAATGGAAAGCTGGCATCCAGGGTTGATACAGCCATACTGGACAACCAATAATTAGAGACAGGAGAATGAAAAGCTAAAGTCCTAATCTTGGCTCAGTCCTGCAGGCAGGAAGAAGGCAAACAACCTAACAATTTCAACAATTCCCTCCACAGCATCATGTTCTTCCATATACAGTCACAAGGATACACCAGCACACCTCTGTTCCTCATTCTAAATACGGTCACCACTTTCTTTGCTCCCTAGGTCTCCACATTCTGCAGCTCCTTCCACCACAGCTTCACATTTCATACATCAAGCTTTATGGTCACACCTTTCCCATGCTGAATTAGCAGCAGGGAAAGGCCACTCAGCCCTTCGAGTGTGCTCTGCCATTCAATAAGATCATGGCTGGTCTGTCTGTAACTTCAAGTCTGCATTCCCACTTGCCCCCAAGTAATCTTCCCTGACATAATGGGGTCACATGTGGGATGGAGAACAAGAACAGGCCATGCCCACAAAACAGCTCAAAATATTTGACAACTGGCCAAGCCAAAACTCTTGACTAGGTTGGTATCAAACCTGTAAAAAAACACAATGATTGCTTCTTAACATTTCTGACATTAACAATATTCAAAGTCTATTAAGGTCATTAATTAAAAGCAATTAAAATTTTACAATGTTTTCAAAAATTTAAAACAAATGAACATTTAAGAATATTCAAAATTTTTCAGTAAATCTAAGTTAACTGCGACTTACTTTAGTTCCTTACAGCCACAAACCTCCCTTTTAAATAAAGTGCAAGTAGTCCCCATTCCAGATTGTTTATGCAGATTCACCAGACAAGTGGCAGGGATCACTGCAAATGTATACTCCCACACTGGACTCCATGAGAGGTTCAGCTTCAAAGTACATTTGGAAAAAACACTGACTGCAATTTCAGAACATCCATATCCGTGCGGAAATCCTGAATTTGTGTGTAAATGCCAACATCTAAGCCAAGGAACCACAGAAATCTGTACTTAAAACATTTACAGAATGGAGTAATTCAGTGAAAACTTTCCCATTTTGATACTTTCCATATGCTGCTGTAATTTTCCATTTACAATATAGTTTCCTAAAATTTGGACCATTTTAGCAATGCCAACCCTAAATCCTTCCTGATACTTTGACAACATATTCTTGTTGTACACAGTGCATATATTTCAACTATAAATTGCAATATCAGATAAGAAAAAACAAGTGTTTAGATTTTTCTTACCAGGAAGAATATTCTCATATCTGACTTCTATATATTTGTCACGGTCACTTCTATTATGCTCAGGATGAAAACCAATAGTGTGCATCATCTCCTGCCGTATTAAATAAAATTTAATACAGCTAGAATTCTCCAGTGATACATCTTGTGGTCCTCCTTCTCGTCCTATGGTTGATGTGCATCTATGAAATAAAAAAATTATCTGATAAATCTATCTTTTCCAATGCAAAGGGTAAATTCATTTTGTCAACCTAAGAAACGAGGAATCATTTTAACTAAACAGCGATAACCTCTTTCTCTGGTTCTTAGTTGTGATTTTATTTTAAATATATTTGTGAGTATTTGTTCTGTTCAGTAATTCCAGGATCAACTATGATCTTATTGAATGTTGGGGCAGGCTTGAGTTGCAACATGACCTATTCTTGCTTCTGTTTATTTTCTTAACTTCTTGTGAGTCAGCACAAGATGGCAAGCTGTTCCCAGGTCCCATATTTTGTGGAAACAGAAACCAGTTCCGACATAACTTGCCAAGTCCCTAGCCTAATGCGCTGAAATAATTGCAATGTTAAGATGCATTGATTTGAACTTTGCAGTCAGTTGGGAGCTAACATCATTCGTTGGTTACTTCAGTCAAAAATATGAGCAGTCCCCCAGCAGGAATGTATGGAAAGTGTTGGGTGAATCTTCTGCAGTTAAGTCTAAGAATCACAGAGGACTAAAATTGAGCATCACGTGGGCTGCCCAATATTAGCCTCACTCACAAAGTGAGAAAAAGTTCTGACAAAGAGAGAGTGAGTAGACCCAGGCTTATCTGAAATTGTCAAAGAAATCTTTCCAAAAAATTTGAGACACTATAAAACTTTTAAATGCAATAAAAAACGTGAATTTTAAAACTTAAAAACCAGTAAGTTAATTGGTAATTGGCTTATTATTGTCACATGTACTGAGATACAATGAAAAGCTTTGTTTTGCATGCCATCCAGACAGATCATTCCAAACATCAGTATTTCGAGGTAGTATAAAGGGAAAAGCGACAACAGAATGCAGAATATAGTGTTACAATTACAGAGAAAGTGCAGTGCAGGTAGACAAATAAGGTGCAAGGGCCATGACGAGGTAGATTGAGAGATCAAGAGTTCATCTTAATCTTACAAGAGGTCCGTTCAAGAGTCTTACAACAGCAGGACAGAAGCTGTCCTTGATCCTGGTGGTTTGTGTTCCCAAGCTTTTGTATCTTCTGCCCAATGGGAGGGGGGGGAGGAGAGAGAATGGCCGGGGTGAGAGGAGTCTTTGATTATGTTGGCTGCTTTTCTGAGGCAGTGAGAAGACTAGACACAGTCCGGGGAGGAGAGGTTTGTTGCATGATAGACTGAGCTGCGTTTACAACTCTCTGCAATTTCATGTGGTCTTGGGCCGAGTCATTGCCATACCAAGCCGTGATGCATCCGGATAGCTTAAATCATTTTTAAACCACTTTAAATAGCTCAGAAAATCTAAATTAACAGAAGAACTGAGAGCATTTTTTAAAATCAAGAAACTCTTACTTAAGTGTCTAACAGCAATTTCCTTTTATTAAAATCATTGGGAGAATGCCCCTTGCACAGGATTTCCCGGTAAACTCATATTGTAGCTGTTGGTCAAGCAACTTTGGGATTCCTAAATTTGAATGTGCATGCACGGAAGTCCAGAAGTTGCTGTCAGTTTCACAAAGCAAAAATGGTGCAGACTGGTGGTTTTGATGTCGTTATTCATGCCAAATCCAGGCCATTACTTAAGCAGGGCGACAATGATACCTGGACTGTAAGGGTTAACAGAGGTTAAATTACACAAACTGTGGTTCCTGGAATTTGAAAGGCCGAGGACTGCTTTGATTGGTTTTCAATACATTAAGGGGAACTGATAGGACAGAAGGAAACCATTTTTGCTGATTGGGGAATGAAGGACTAGTATTTTAAAAATAAAGCCAGGTCTTTTAACAGTGAAGTTAGGAATCACTTCTATCTGCAGAGGACGGCAGAAACTTGAAACTCTCTTTTGCAGATGACAATTGATGTCAATTGTTCACTTTAATCTTGAGACTGGTAGGTTTTTGTTAACAAGGTATATTGGGAAGAGCTGAATATATGGAAGTAGGTCACAGATCAGCTAAGATATGAAATTGTGAAAGGTCTTATGGGACTAATTTTCCATGTTTCTATAACATGGCCATATTATGACTTGTTTAAATCACAATTATATCTACATTTCACTGATGTATACTGACACAGTCCATTGAGCCTTTCCACTTTAAACAGGAATTTAATCTTGTACTTTGAAGGCTACCATGATATGTACAAAAGATCAAAATACCATGTGTTCTCTTGCATTAATTTAACATGCAAAAGCAACCCTGGAAACCGATGCCATTGAGATTTGGCAAGATGAATAAAGGCGTACATGCATATGCAGATGAAGTTATAGAGCCATTCAGCACAGAAACAGGCCCTTTGGCCCATCATGTCCATGCCGGACATCAACTACTCATCTACATTAATCCCATTTACCAACACCTGTCCCACACCTGTCAATGCCTTGGCAATTCAAGTGCTCTTCCAGATACTTCTTAAATATTGTGAGAGTACCTACTTCTGCCACTCACTTAGGCAGTGCATACCAGATTCCAAACATTCTCTGGATGGGAAAATCCTTCCTCAGATCCCCTCTAAACCTTTTCCCCTTTACCCTAGATCTGTGTTCTCTTGTTTTTGACACCACTATCATGGGGTAAAGTTTGCTACTATCTACCCTGACTATGCCCCTCATAATTTTGCATACTTCGGTCAGTTCCCCCTCAGTCTCCTCTGCACCAAGAAAAATAATCTGAGCCTATCCAGTTTCCCCTTCAAGTGAACTGCTCCATCCCGGTGAACATTCTGGTGAATCTCCTCTGCACCCTCTCCAGTGCAATCCATCCTCCTAATTATCTGGTGACAAACTGCACACTGTACTCCACATTTGTGGCCTAACTCATGTTTTATAAAGCTGTACCATAACCTCCCTGCTCTTGTATTCTACCTTTACAGTGCCAGCGACCCGGGTTCAATTCCCACTGCTGTCTGTAAGGAGTTTGTATGTTCTCCCCGTGTCTGTGTGGGTTTCCACCAGGTGCTCCGGTTTCCTCCCACATTCCAAAGATGTACGGGTTAGGAAGTTGTGGGCGTGCTATGTTGGTGCTGGAAGTGTGGTGACACTTGCTGGCTGCCCCCAGAACACTCTACACAAAAAAGATTCATTTCACTGTGTGTTTCGATGTACATGTGACTAATAAAGATCTTATCTCTTATCTATGCCCTGGCTAATGAGGGAACTATAAGCCTTCTTTACCACCTTATCCGCATGTGCTGTCACCTTCAAGGATCCTTGGACTTGTACACCAAGGTCCTTCTATTCCTCATTACTCCCTAAGGTCCTACCATTCATCGTGTACATTCTACCCTTGTTAGTCCTTCCAAAATGCTTCACTTTACACATCAGGATTAAGTACCATCCGCCATTGTTCTATGCATTTTACCAACTTATTACCAATATCTTCCCGTAACTTTAGACTGTGCTCATCACTATAACAACAGCACCAATCTCTGTGTCCCCTGCAATCATACCTCTTTCACTCATATCCAAAATGTTGATGTATATGACAAACGGTTAGTGCTCCGTCACCATTCCCTGTGGTACACCACTCGTCACAGGCTTCCAATCGCATAAAAGAAACCCTCCACCATTTCTCTCTCTTTGACGGCAGCTTTTTAATGTGTTCCTGTGTAATGAGGCAGCAAAGTGAACTCATGGCTTCCTTATTTTCTCACAATGTACAAGGAGACCATTTTGGCCCAGTAAGTCCATGCCGGCTCACAGAGCAATCCCATTCCCCACTAATTTGCCTGTAACCTATTCTCTCCACATTCACATCACCTCCTCCCAGATTCTACTACTCACCAACACACTAGGAGTAATTTACAGCAGCCAGTGAACACACCAAACTGCACGTCTTTGGGACGTGGGAGGAAACCAGTGAACCCGTGTGGTCACAAGCAGAGTGTGCAAATTTCACAAAGGCAGCACTGGAGGTCAGGACTGAAGCCAACATCCTGGATTTGTGAGGAAGCTGCTGTAGTAGACATGCTACTGTGTCACCTTGGGTGGTGGAGGCAGAATCCTGCATCAAGTTTAAACAGTACTTGTACGTGTATTTGAAGATATAGGACTTACAGGGTTACAGATCTGATTAGGCCACGTAGCTGTCACAGACATGATGAGCCAAATGGTCTACCTCTGTGTAGTAAATTCCCTATGCTTCTGTAAATCTGTACAATTACAGATGTAAAATTATACCTTGCCACACTCAGGTCACGGAGAAGCCTATGTGAAAGAAACACCTCACTGGAACTGCGTAACAATGTACTTCAGGCAGACTTATCTACCTCTACCCTTCCAAGGTTTTTCTCCCTGCGAACGACAGATATTTCTCACACAACTAGGCACAGTGCATGTACCGCCTTCTGGTGTCTGGCATCTTGCAACACCATGGCAAAATTGAAATCAACCTACATTTCCAAGGCAGGCACGGTAGTGGTTAACGTAATGCTATTACAGCGCCAGTGACCTGGGTTCAATTCCAGCCTGTCTGTAAGGAGTTTGTACGTTCTCCCCGTGTGTCTGCATGGGTTTCCTCTGGGTGCTCCGGTTTCCTCCCACATTCCAAAGACATACGGGTTAGCTATGTCGGTGCCGGAAGCGTGGCGACACTTGCGGGCTGCCCCCGAAACACTCTACACAAAAGATGCATTTCATTGTGTGTTTCGATGTACCTGTGACTAATAAAGATATCTTATCTTACATCTCAAACAACTGTTAGTCCCCAGCTGTGGGATCAGACTTGTCATAGCATCACTATTATTGTTCAATTTCTGAAAAAAATTCCATCTCTACAGTCTGTTAATAAATGTGAGTCTTTGAACTATTTGCATGAGTCCATTATTGTTGCAAATACGTATCACATCATTGTTCTGTGAGGCAGCCTGACAGCAGCTGGCTTTTGTAATGCCAGACTCCATGTAGTAGCCTGGGTAACTTCACCTGGCCTCATGACATGGTATTCTAGACTGCCCTCGCGCTGGCAGGCTCACTGTCTTTTCCCTTTGACTGATGCCATAAAGCTTATCTGAGGTGCGCTCAAGAATGGGACTTTGTATTCTTACACCACTTTATGACAGGGTGAAAGTTGCATCGAGTCACATGGGCATTCATTGTCTGGTTTAAAGAGACACTTGTCCAAGTACTCCAACGCACTCAGTTGATTATGAATAAGGAAGAGTAGAAACCTGCAGAGGTAAATTAACTGGCTTCATTTAGCTGAGCAAATTAATCAACAATAACTTTCTTGGAAAAAAATATTGGGTTGTGAAGGAAGCTTACTGAACATTGAATCAATATCTACTCACTGGTAGCATCTCTTAACCTTTTAAAATTTCTGTGTAGGCTGAGAAACCTGCCACTGTGCCACAGTAACTGTTGCCTAGCTGCTGGACAGCTGCTCTCTTCACTCTGAGAGGTCCTCACAGGATTTCCATCAGAAGCTTGGGCTTCATCAGCTCTAAACTATGCAGTACCAACTGGTGTACCTAGTATTCACCAAGGTGGGTGGGAGAGAGGCTGGTAGGTGATAGGTGGAGCCAGATTGGGAAGGGATGATTGGAAGGCGGAATCAGTGGGGGGGGGGGGGATGAACAAAAGGGGAAGTAAACTAGGTGGAGAGGGGTGTGTGTGGGGTGTGTGTGTGTGTGGGGTTTGTGTGTGTGGGTGGGGTGTGTGGGTGGTGTGTGTGGGTGTGTCTGTGTGTGTGTGTGGGGTGTGTGTGGGGTGTGTGTGTGAGGTGTGTGGGTGTGTGTGGGGGGTGTGCGTGTGTGTGGGTGTGTCTGTGTGTGTGGGTGTGTCTGTGTGTGGGGGGTGTGTCTGTGTGTGGGGGGTGTGTGTGTGTGTGTGGGGGGTGTGGGTGTGTGGGGTGTGTGTGGGGTGTGTGTGTGTGTGTGTGTGGGGTGTGTGTGTGTGGGGTGTGTGTGTGTGGGGTGTGTGTGTGTGTGTGTGGGGTGTGTGTGTGTGTGTGTGGGGTGTGTGTGTGTGTGTGTGGAGTGCCAGAGGCGTGGGTTACCTGAAATTGGAAAATTCAATGTTCATACCATTAGGTAGTAAGTTACTCAAGTGGAGTATGACAATTTGTGTTTGACCTTTCTGTAGTAACGGAGAAGGCAGAGGACAGGCAGGTCGGTGTGGGAGTGGGAAGGAGTTAAAATGCAGCCAGTAGCTCGAGACGACCGTTGTGGACAGAGCACAGGGAGGAGAGGGGAGGCGGCAGAAGAGATGCAAACCAAGTGTGAGAGAGAAATACATCCAGAGGAGCACAGTATGGAAAGGGAGGGGGAAGTGGGGGAGGCAGAAAGAGAGAGAGAGGAATGCATAGCTGTAGGGAAAAGGAGCAGAGTACTGGGGGGAGAGGAATATTGTGGAGAAAAGAGTATTGTTGGGAGAATATTGGGGAAAGAATATTGAGGAGAAAATATTGGGGAGAAGAGCACTGGGGGGGAGAAGAGCAATGGGGCTGTCTGATGTAAGTAACTTAAGTGCAGTTTTTCGGTGACACTCACTGTTTCTGAAGCTGCAATGTGTTACACAAAGGGGCCCAACAAAACTGCTTTTCAAACCATACTGCGTAATTATGAAAGGTTTCTAAACCTTTCTAAAAACAGCATGTGTGTTGGATTCAACTGTTTTAATTAGTTTTTTAAACATGTATAATGTTTAACACACCTCAAGTGGCAGCACAAGGAATGGCCGCTTACTAGCTTATTGGTTCGTCTATCAGGTGAATATGTGGTTTTTTCATTGGTTGGTTCGGCCACAGGTATCTAATAGGTTTCCTGATTGGACTGTTGTTAGCTAAGGAGCATCTCTTATCTCAGGTATAAAAGGTGTCACTTTTTGTTAATCTCTCTCTTGCTCGTCTCCCCTGGCCTGAGCTCATCTTTTGTTCCCTTTGTCTCGGCTCATCAAAGCTAGTGCCATGTGCTCTGTGACTGTTTCTTTGTTTTAAATTTTCCCAATAAAACTTTGTGAAGCACCAAGTTGTTTTCAACTCATTCCTGGACTCCTGAAAGAACCTGTGGATTTGAAAATAACCGGATCTGACAAGTGAGACATGCAACAACATTTCAGAGCCAAAAGCAGTGCTGAGGAAATACTCAGCTCAAATCCTTGAGATATATGGAAAACTCAAAGATGTTCCTTTAAACAACTCCAAAAGATGGTGCCATGCAGTTGAAAGCTGATTTGACTCAGAGCAGAGCAATTTTGTGCCCATTTCTGGAACCTAGAAATTGGATCATATTGCATTGTTTTTTTAATGCACTAAGCATGCAAAGTTCAATACCTGGAGTAGATTGCAGTAGCAATCCATTCCAGCTGATATCACACTAACTACGTACTCTGTGTACTACTTATGATTATGTGCCAAGCCATTTCCCAGTGTCACATGGGCAGCTGAGGATATCAGTCTACTCATAGTGCCTTAAATTGGAACTCATAAGTCCACAGTATGACTGCATCTAGAACTACCTCACTCAAATATCGATCACCTGGCACTAGTTTATTGCCTTTCTCGATATTTAAAGGGGTACTCAGCTGATATTGGGAGAACCTGAATGGGCCGCTTCAGAATTGACTGCAGACTTTCAATCACCTTCTAAAGCCTACATAGTGTGCTTAAACTAACCCATGTTTTCTCCAGCATTCAGCTGAGATACTCATGAGTAGCTCTCCATTACTGGAGGCATTTTTATCACTGTGACTGGCCATCCAGGATAGGTTAGGGATGAGGCAAGAGACACCAGGGAAAGGCATGCTCATCTGCAAAGAGCTAGAGAGTCTTCAGAAACAGCAGATCCTACCTGGACCTCTCTAACGAACAATATATTCACAGGTTAAGGCTTTCCAAGGCTGTCGTCACTAAGATATGTGACATTGTGCAGCAAGATATTCAACCCGTTCTCTCTCCAATGAGCTCACCTTGAATCTCAACTTCCCCACTAAAGGATCTCTCCAGGCAGCTGCAAACCCCCTAATTTGCAGATCTCTGCTATACCAAGGAGATCACCTGGGCACTGTGGTTGCAAAGAAGTTCATTAATTTGATTTCACTGAGGAGCAGGTGATATATTGGGCACCGGGATTTGTCACCAGAGCAGCAGCCAGTGACTGCACTCATGCACCCACAGGGCTCCCATTAATAATCCAGACCATAAACAGGTAAGGTTTCCAATCCCTCAATGTCCAGATCATTGTGGATTATGAAAAGAATTTTCCAAAGGTGAGTGCAATGCTTCCAGGAAGCGCATATGACTCCTTCAGCTTTAAAACTCTGCACTGGCTGAAATTTTTGGTAGCCATCACTGTGCATCCTATGGGACAAGAACCCCTCTCCATTTCCTTGGCTCCTCACTCAAGTTCAGATTCTTAACAGAATAACTGAGCGCAGATGCAATGAAAGGCATTTATGTACCAGAACCATTTTGGAAAACACCACTGGTCTTCTAAAAATGACATTCTGTTTCATTAGCCTGGGGTGCAGCGCAGTATACACCCAGCAGATGTGGAGACTTTATTGACCTTTGCTGTACGCTGCATAATCTGGACAACGGCTGGCGCCAGAGTTAAAAGCAGCATACACACACAGGCAGCGGGACACAAGCAGCAGAAGCAGGAAGAGGAGGAGGATAAACAAGGCTTATCCATGGGTCGTCCCAGCTGAACGTTTTCAGGCAGGGCTTCGGAGGAATGCATTGTCTGTATGGCACAGCAGTGTAGTGGTTAGCATAACGCTTTACAACGCCAGCAACCTGGGTTCAATTCCGGCCGCTGTCTGTAAGGAGTTTGTATGTTCTCCATGTCTGTGTGGGTTTTCTCCGGGTGCTCCAGTTTCCTCCCACATTCCAAAGACGTACAGGTTAGGAAGTTGTCAGCATGCTATGTTGGTGCCGGAAGTGTGGAGACACTTGCGGGCTGCCTCCAGAACACTCGACGCAAAAGATGCATTTCACTGTGTTTCGATGTACATGTGACTAATAAAGATATCTCATCTCATCTAAAAGGGATTTCCTCATGGAGAAAGATTTTCAGAAGGTGGCCGCTAAATCACTGTCCCCAACACAAGCTAAATAATCCTCTCCACAATTCAATCCTTAATACTGCTACAAAACATCAACAAACAGTGAGGAGAGCCCAGACGGCACATACTAACCCTCTTTCCCCTGAAGGCCAGCATTCTAACTACATTCTTTGTCCTCACCAGCAGCAGTGACCTCCAACGTACTCAAATACATCTTCACACGTGTACCTCGATGGGCTTGTCCACGTAGTCTGAGGTCATGATCACTCTCAGCTGGAGGCGAGTTGCTTGCATTGTGGCACATTCTTTTGAGAGCTAGCTGCAAGGATTGCACCTATTGTGCTAAGTGGAGACAACAGGAAGAACTTGCAATAGTGCAATAGGGAAGACCATGCTGAGGCTTCAGCATGGGAGAAACCCAGCAACGTACTTCAAAACTGAAGTCCTTGCCAACCTGAGCTTTCAGTTCGCCGATGACACCTCTGTTATCGGCTGGATCAACAACAATGATGAGACTGAGTGCAGGAAAGAGATCACGAACCTTGCGTCATGGTGTCAGAACAACAACCGAGCCCTTAACGTCAGCAAGATGAAAGAGGTGATTGTTGAACTAAGGCAGAGGGGTGGGGGTTGGTGTACACAACCCAGTCCTCATCAATGGAGCTGCTGTAGAGATGGTCAACAGCTTCAAGCTCCTAGGCATCCAAATCACCAGCAATCTCACCTGGTCCCTCCATACTAATGTGTGATCAAGGAAGCACATCAGCCTATGTACTTTCTTAGGATCTCTGAGAAGATTCGGCTTGTCCACAAGGATTCTCTTGAACTTCTATAGATGCGCTACAGAAAGTATCCTGACGCGTTGCATCTCAGCACTGGTATGGCAACTGCTCTACTCTGGAATGACAGAACCTGCAGAGAGTCCATCACAGGCTCGTCACTTCCTTCCATCCAGCCTATCTAGTCCATCTTTATGGTGCTTTGTTTCAGGAAGGCTAGTAGTATTGTCAAGGACACCTGCCACCCAGCCATTCCCTTTTCTCTCTTCTACCTTCTGGGAGAAGATACAGGAGCTTGAAAGCCCAGACAACCAGATTCAAGAATGGCTTCTTCCCCCCACTGCTGTCAGACTTCTGAGCCAATCACCTCTTTCACATCCCCTTCCCGGTGGTGCTGCTATGTTCTCAGACTCTGAGAATGCTGTTATTGTCATTTTAGCATTTATTTTTTGCACTGGTTAAGATTGCACTATTGTACTTTGCACCACTCTGTTGCTTTGTGCTCACCGCTGTATTATTACCACAATTCTCTGTGAGCTTCATGCTGGCAAGGAGTTACATTGCACCCTGGTGTATATGACAATAAACTAAACGGAATCTGAAACAGAACTTCATAAACAGCATTAGGGTGACCCACAGTGATGTTTTAACACCATTACAAATTAGTGATGTAAGTTCTAGTGAAGTAACATGTCAGTGCTCAGCCTTGGAAAAGCAGTGCAACTTATAGCCTTAGATATAAGCAGGATAGTTATTTTTATAGAAAATCTGAATGTAAATGAAAGCAATCAATTTTAAAATGTTATGGAAGATTGGCAATGTAGATGCGGTGGGAAGGGTTTTTTTTGGCCACTACTTTGGCTTACATATCACTTCGTCCCAAATTGGGGTCATTTCAGCAATCAGACATTCAGAGGTACAACAAAGGGTCTCAATGTTCACACTCAACTGCCAATGGGTAGGGCCTGCAGACCTCAGTAAGAAAACTCCTTCCCTAGAAATATGGTCAATACAAGGGAAATTTTACTTCTGGACTGGTTAACCTTCCAGATTTACTTCTTAACCTTTGGGCCAATAGCTAGACTTTGGCCAACTCTCAGCAGGTGTGCTAGTTATTGGATGGAGCAGGATTCATTACCAATTACTCACATTGGTCTTTAATAAATAGTTCAGGATAGAAATCAAATAAATCTCATTGTACACAAATATTCATCACTTACCCTGACTTTGAAACGATCCGAATGTAGTCAGACTCAGTTGATCTATGCTTGAACTTGACACGTCAAAAATCCAAACTCATTCATAGCAATATGCATTATCTTTTGTTGTTCCCTATCTGCAAATAGTATAAAACAGAGTGCATCTTAAGAGGTACTTCATCAATATTCTCATGCAGAATTCCTATATCATATTGTTTGTGTTTAATTGTTCTTCTTGCTTCCTGGACATTGAACCATATCTTCTGAATATTCTTGAGTCTGAGGATGTCCAGAAGTGCAAACCAAATTGTATTACTCTCGTTTAATTTTCTGCCTGTTTACTGGACAAATTGATCAACTATTTACCAACTACTGTAAAAAAAAAATCAACTTTGTAATTGATGTAAGTGCTTAGATTGTCTATTGGTGAAACTTCATGAAGAACCTAAACCAGCATTTGGTAACTGGATCTTTTGATATTATTCCATGGACAAGCAGAATTAATAACGGGAGTATCTGAATACAGAACTGTTGTTGACTAATTTCTGCTTACTAGTTAACTGCCACATATCATGCAGTCTGATTATTGTACTTCTGCAGAAATTCATTGAAACACGCTTTCTCAAGAAGCTTTCGTGAAGATCTACACTTGAAATATAGTGCAATTTTCAAAATTCTGTGCTTTGTTGAGATAACTTTGACTACAGTAATAACAAACATAATTGAAATGCTCCTGGATTAAATCGTATTTTGTTCCGGAAATACAATTTGCACTCTCATTTATTTTATTGATGGCTAGCACATGGGTTAATAAATATCAGCCATGATGGGTTTGTTAAAGGCAAACCATCTCAGAAAAAATTTGAGTTCTTTGACGAAATTATCAGAGGATAGGAAGTTTGGTGTTCTGTATCCAGATTTCCAAGGTATTATTATGCTGGCAGAATGACCTCCCTCTCTGCTCTATAACTTCATAACAGATGGTTTACTTTCCTCATCTGCTGCATAAGCTCTGGCAGTTTTCAAAGATCCTCTGGTGCATTTTGTATTGAGGGTATGTAGCTTGGCAAATCAAAACAACAGTGAAATTATATCCTGGACTTCATTTAAGTGTCCACCCAAGGCTTCTCTGTAACAAGTGGTTGACTATGAAGGACGGAAGTCAACTAAATCTCACTGTACATGTATCTTGAGATTTTGAAAGAATCTGAAAGTAGTTAGGCTCAAGTGATCCATGCATGTCAAAAATTCAAACTCAAATGAACACAAATTCAGAATCAGAATCAGGTTTATTATCACTGACATATGTCATGGAGTTTGTTGTTTTGTGGAAGCAGTACAGTGCAAGATATAAAGATATAAAAATTACTCTAAGTTACAAAAATAAATAAATAGTTCAAAAGAGGAATAACGAGGTAGTGTTCATGGGTTCATGGACTGTTCAGAAACCTGATGGCAGAGGGGAAGAAGCTGTTCTTGAAACATTGAGTGTGGGTCTTCAGGCTCCTGTATCTCCTCCCCGATGGCAGTAACAAGAAGAGGGCATGTCCTGGGTGGTGAGGGTCCTTAATGATGGATACCACCTTCTTGAGGCATCACCTCTTGAAGATGTCCTCGATGGCGGGGAGGGTTGTGCCCATGATGGAGTTGGCTTTCGATCCTGTGCATTAGAGCCTCCATATCAGGCGGCGATGCAACCAGTCAGAATGCTCTCCACTGTATTTCTATAGAAATGTGCAAGAGTCTTTGGTGACATACCAAACCTCCTCAAACTCCTAATGAAGTAGAGCCACTGGAGTGCCTTCTTCGTGACTGCACCAATGTGTTGGGCCCAGGAGAGATCCTCTGAGATGTTGACACCTAGGAACTTGAAGCTGCTCACCCTTTCCACCGCTGACCCCTCAATGAAGACTGGTGTGTGTTCTCCCAATCTCCCCTTCCTGAAGCCCACAATCAATTCCTTGGTCTTGCTGACGTTGAGTGCGAGGTTGTTGTTGCGACACCACTCAACCAGCCGATCTGTCTCACTCCTGTACGCCTCCTCATCGCCATCTGAGATTCTGCCAACAACAGTGGCATCATCGATGAATTTATCAATGGCGTTTGAGCTGTGCCTAGCCACACAATCATGAATGTAGAAAGAGTAGAGCAATGAGCTAAGCACACACCTTTGAGGTGCACCTGTGATGATTGTCAGCGAGGATGAGATGTTACTATCGATCCGCACTGTGGTCTCCCAATACGGAAGTCAAGAATCCAATTGCAGAGGGAGGTACAGAGGCCCAGGTTTTTAAGCTTGTTGATTACTACTGAGAGGATAATGGTGTTGAACACCGAGCTGTAAGCGATAAACAGCTGCCTGACGTATGCTTTGCTGTTGTCTAGGTGCTCCAAAGCCGGGTGGAGAGCCAGTGGGATTGCGTCTGCTGTAGACCTGTTGTGGCAGTAGGCAAATTGCAGCGGGTCCAGGTCCTTGCTCAGGCAGGAGTTAATTCAAGCCATGACCAACCTCTTGAAGCTCTTCATCACAGTAGATATGAGTGCTACCAGGCGATAGTCATTGAGGCAGCTCACCCTGCTCTTATGCCCTTTTGAAGCAGGTGGGATCCTCCGACTGCAGCAGTGAGAGGTTGAAGATGTCCTTGAACACTCCAGGCAGTTGGTTGGCACAGATTTTCAGTACCTGGCCAGGTACACCGTCGGGGCCTGACGCCTTGCGAGGGTTCACCCTCTTGAACGATCTTCTGACATCGGCCTCCGAGAGAGAGATCACAGGGTTGCCAGATGCCATGGGGATTCGCACAGGTGTAGTGTTATTCTCCCTTTCAAAGTGTACATAAAAGGCACTGAGCTCATCAGGGAGTGAAGCATCAGTGCCGTTTATGCTGTTAGGTTTTACCTTACAGGAAGTAATGGCATGCAAACCCTGCTACAGCTGTCGTGCATCCAATTGTGCCTCTAACTTCACACGGGATTGCCTTTTTGCTCTCATGATGGCCTTCCAGAGGTAGTACCTGGACTTCTTGTAGGGTTCTGGATCACCGGTCTTGAACACCACAGATCTAGCCCTCAGCAGACTGCGAATCTCCTGGCTCATCCAGGGCTTCTGTTTGGGAAAACTCGGTATGTTCTCAATGGCACACACTCATCCACGCAGGTCTTGATGAAGTCGGTGATGGCCGTGGCATATTCATTCAGATCCGAAGATGAATCCTTGAATATGTTCCAGCCCACCAATTCAAAGCAGTCCTGTAAACACTCCTCCACCTCCCTTGACCATACCTTCGCAGTCCTCACCACTGGTGCTGCAGTCCTCAGTCTCTGCCTATATGCCGGGAGTAGAAGTACACCCAGGTGATCGGACTTGCCAAAGTGCGGGCGTAGGATGGCACGGTAAGCGTTCTTGATGGTGGTGTAACAGTGATCGAGTGTGTTGGCTCCTCTGGTTCTGCAGGTAATACGTTGGTGGTAGCTTGTCAGAAACTTCTTCAAGCTGGCCTGTTTGAAGTTCCCCGTGATGATCGGGAAGGCATCAGGGTGCACTGTCTTGTGACTGTTGGCCACGGTGCTCAGCTCCTCCAGTGCCAGCTTGACATTTGCCAAGGGTGGAATGTACACCACTACCAGGATGACGGCAGAGAGCTCCCTCGGCAGATAAAACGGACGACACTTGACTGCCGGACGTTCCAGATCTGGGGAACAGGACTGAGACAGAACCACCGTATCTGTGCACCACAAGTGAGTTAATCATGAAGCAAACATCATCGCACCTGCCTTTACCTGATGCCGCTTTCCCGTCCATGCGGTGGATGGTGAAGCCCTCGAGCTGGAACTCTATGTCCGGAGTGCTGGGGGTGAGTCATGTCTCTGTGAAGCAGAGTATACAGAAGTCCCTGATGTCTCTCTGGTACTGCAGTCTTGCTCTGAGGTCTTCAATTTTATTTTGCAGAGACTGTACATTAGCCAGGAGAATGGTTGGGGGGCGGGGGGGGGGGGGGGGGGGGGGGGGGGAAGCTTAGGACCCTGCGTTTCAGTTTTACCTGCAGCCACCATTTCTGAAACAATGGAGAGGTTCCCTGAGATTCCAGCTACTGTACTCGCTCCCCGGGTGGTCTGGAGTCCCGAGTCTCCCTGTTCTTAAGATTGTTAGTTTTCCTAAATGACTCAATTTAAATTTTAACTTGGAACTGTGCCTGCCAATCCTGCCAAATGACCGGTGGCTCTTTCCCCAGAGACACAGTCAAATATACCTCTCATGAGCACACTTGTCTCACCTCCAGGTCAGCCCCACCAGAGGTAGTGGCAGGGTGGTATGCAGGTGACAGAGGGTGGCTCTGAGAATGCTCAACATTGACTCCATACTCCACGAAGTCTCATGGCATCAGGTCAAACATGAGTAAGGAAACCTCCTCCTGATAATCATGTATCGTTCTCATTTAGTTGACGAATCAGTGCTCCTCCACGTTGAACAGCACTTGCAGGAAGCACTGACATTCAAAAGCATTAGCATAAAAATAATTCAAAAGTTTAAGGCTCATGTCTATCTGGACTAAATTGTGCTCAGTATTTGATTATTACTCCTTTCGATTCGTATTGTTTAGATAACAAACTAGTCATGAAAATAGTTTGAGAAAAGTCATACCAACAACTTACCATAATTTGATTTAAAAACATAAGGAACATCACAAGATCACAAGATAAGGGAGCAGAAGCAGGCCATTCGGCCCATCGAGCCTGCTCCAAGGAAAGGGAAATAGAAATGAGAAATGGGGAATGGGGGAAGAAGAAGAAAAAAAAACTATTCTAATTCCAATTTCCGGCCTTATCCCCATGTCCCTTGATATCCTGACTATTTAGATATCTATCTATCTCCTCCTTGAACGCCCCCACTGATCTGGCCTCCACTGCTGTACGTGGCAAGGAGTTCCACAAATTCACCACCCTCTGGCTAAAGAAATTTTTCCTCATCTCTGTTTTGAAACTGTACCCTCTAATTCTAAGATTGTGCCCTCTGGTCCTGGACTCACCCACCAAGGGAAACAGCCTAGCCACATTTACTCTGTCCTTTCCTATCAATATTTTAAATGTCACTATGAGGTCCCCTCTCATTCTTCTGTACTCCAGTGAGTACAGTCCAAGAGCTGACAAACGCTCATCATACTTAAGCCCTTTCATTCCTGGAATCATTCTCGTAAATCTCCTCTGAACCCTCTCCAACGTCAACACATCCTTCCTAAGATGTGGGGCCCAAAACTGCGCACAATATTCCAAATGAGGCCTCACTAGTGCCCCGCAGAGCCTCATCAACACTTCCTTACTTATATACACTATACCTCTCAACATAAATCATTCCATTTTTTGCACGAGGCCACAAACAACCTGCAAGACCATCGGGACATTTCTTGGCACTCCTGTACGCATCACGTCCAGTATTTCAACCAACAATGTCCTCCCTGACACTGGAATTTTCTGTAGAATAGAAATAAGAATACACTGTAATGTAGAAAATTCTTCAGTCGATCAAATATTTAAATCGGGAATAAAAATATAAGCTGGATTTGTGTATTATTATGAATCAGTAACTACATCTACATACTTATCCAAATATATAATGAAGGGTCATTGACCTGAAACATTATCTCTGCTTCTCTCCCCCAGATGCTGCCTGACCTGCTGGGTGTTTCCAGAACCTTTTGTTTTAATTTCAGATATTGTTCAATATATAATGAATACCTTTAATGAAAGCTGAGGTCTTAAAAACCGACTTGCCAAAGAATTTGACAACTGGTAAATTGGTTTATTATTGTCACATGTACTGAGGTACAGTGAAACATTTTATTCTGCGTGCCATCCATACAGATCATTCATCATGTCAGTGCATTTGAGTACAAGGAAAAATGATAACAGAATGCAGAATAAAGTTTTACAGTTACAGAGAAAGTGCAGTGCAGGCAGACAGTAAGGTGCAAGTCCATAACGAGGTAGATTGTGAGGTCAAGAGTCCATCTTATTGTACTAGGGGACTGTTCAATAGTCTTAAAACAGTGGGATAGAAGCTGTCCTTGAGCCTGTTTTCAGGCTTTTGTATCTTCTGCCCAATGGGAGGGGGAGGAAGAGAGATTGTCCGGGGTGGGTGGGGTCTTTGATTATGTTGGCTGCTTTACCGAGGTAGTGAGAAGTGTAGACAGAGTCCATGGAGGGGAGGCTGGTTTCCGTGATGTAAAATAAAAATCCACACATGATCCTCCCCTCCATTTGCGATACTTTCATTCTTGGAAAACTAGGAATTTATTTCAGAATACAAAGCAAGGTTATAACTAACGTGCTATGGAATTGTTGATTAGGATCTATATGCGAAACATGTGAACATGTGGACTGAAACATGGATTAAAAGGATAGCATTATTCCAAGACACAAATTTAAAATAATAAGAATGAAGGGACTTAAGAGAACGATGCATCAGCACAACAAAGACACCAACAGAGGTCTATGAGGACTAAGTTTTAACACCAGCTTAATAGAACACTGAAAGAAAAGGTATCCTCTGGTGAAACCACAGCAGTGGTTGTCACTTGTGTGTAAAAAGAACAGATGCAGTGCAGTAGCATGTTGATGCTTCTCTTGGAACTCTTGAAATTAAGATAGAGAAATTGTAAGAAGTGTTTTACAAGTCACTTATGTTTGGTTCCATTTTATATTTGCAATTAAATCTTATTATTAAAAACTATAAATGCAATTAAAATAATATCTGTGGTAGAGATCATCTCAAATGATTGTAGGCATGTGCTTACATTTATTTTGCTTCAACACTATAAACTGTTATATTGCTGTTTTGGTGCCATGTGTCATATTATATCACTGCTAAATATCGGTGTGTTTCTCTACAACTCAGAATTATAAGGTAACAGACTTTGAAAGTTGCTGATGAAATGCAGATGCAGAGCTGCATGGGACTAGCTAATAACAAATAAAATAGCCACAGGTTTAGAGACAAAAGGGGGAGGTATCCGGAGGATTAACAAAACTGTAAGCATTGTTAGACTTTAAGGGGTTAGCCACAATTATAATCATTGATAAAACTTCTCATTTTTGGCATTCCGAATTCATTGTTGGCCTGAAGAAATAGGATTACAGCCATTTGTGTATATTATTAGAAAATTCACATTCCTAATTGGTCGGTGAAGCTACAGAATCGAGGGTAAATTTACAAAAAGGCCATCGGGAGATGGCTTTTTATCTTGCGTTACAAGCATGGTTATTAAGTGATTTTGTTAAAAAGAAAAGTGCCTCCAGCAATTGAAATCACATTTGAAATCAGCAATTGAAGACCCAAGGCATGAAGCTTTCACACCAGATCTAAAATGGACATCAAGGCTTCAATATTAAACCTGTCACGAAAGGCAGGAGAGGGTTTGGGGTGGGGGGGGGGGGGGGGGGGCGTTTAACCAGTGAAAAATTGGACAGACAACTGCACATACTGTCACCTAATGGTGTCAGGCCAATGAAAATGCTGGATGGACCTTGACTTATGTAAACACTAGACGCTGCCAATCAGCCCCTAACACCTTCTCCACCATTCAATAAGATCATGGCGGATCCAATCTTGGCCTCGATACCACTTTCTTGTGCTCTCCCCATACTGCTTGAGCCCCTTTGTTCAAATGTCTGTCTTTCTCCATCTTGAATATATTCAATGACACCACCTCTGCAGCTCTCTGAGCATCAGAATTTCAAAGGTTCATGATCCTCTGAGAGGAACTTCCTCAGCTTGTCTTAAAATTGGCAATCCCTTATTCTGAAATTATTCTCCCTAGTTCTAAGTACTCCTCAGCAATCCACCCTGTCAATCCGTCTCAGAATCTCATGATTCAGTAAGGTCACATTTCATTCTTCTGAACTCCCAGGTGTTTTAGCTTTATTGACTCAACCTTTCTTCATTCATCGACCCCTCCTTCCTAGAAATCAATGACATGAACCTTCTCTGCACTGCCTTCAATGCAAATATACCATCCATTCAATTTGCAGACGAAAACAGTACGCAGTACTGCACTGTGGTCACCAGCACCTTATAAATTAGCAACAAAACTTCCCTGCCTTTGTACTCTACCTCTTGCACTGAAGAAAAGCATTCCAATGGACTTACTAATTACTTGTTATGCCTGTATGTCAACCTTTTATGTTTTGTACACTTGGAACCCTCCGATCCATTCTATATCTCAACATTTTGCAGTTTCACTTGACGTAAATAATAATTTGCTTTCTTATTCTTCCTACCAAATGGCTGGACAAATTCAATCCAAATAATTATCACCCAGTCAGTTCGCTCTACATCATAGTGATGGAAATGGTAATTGACGGTGCTGAGAAAGCAGCATTTACCAATCTGATGTCCAATTTGGGTTTTGCTGGAACAAATCCACTTGCAGGAGCTTTAGCTAATGTCGTCATCACCCACCATTTAATGACTTCCACGATCCTGTGAGCAAGAATCAAAGGAGGAAGGTATAGGCTGAATATAGGAGGAAGATTCACCAATTTCCACATCACCAATAGCCTGTCCTGGTCCAACCATGTAGACACCACGGCCAAGAAAGCTCACCAGCACCTCTACTTCCTCAGGAGGCTAATGGAATTTGGCATGTCCCCATCAACACTCATTAACTTTTATCGATGCACCATAGAAAGTATCCTATCTGGATGCATCACCATTTGATATGGCAACTGCTCTGCCCGGGACTGCAAGAAACTGCAGAGAGTTGTGGACATAGGTCCGCACATTATGGTAATGAGCCTCCCCTCCATGGACTCTGTCTATACTTCCCGCTGCCTCGGTAAAGCAGCCAACATATTCAAAGACCCCTCCCACCCTGGACATTCTCTCTTCTCCTCCCTGCAATCAGGCAGAAGATACAGAAGATTGAAAGCCTGTGCCTCCAGGCTCAAGGACAACTTCTATCCCTCTGTTATAAGACTTTTGAACGGTCTCTAGTACGATAACATGGACTCTTGACCTCACATCTACCTCGTTATGACCTTGCACCTTATTGTCTGTCCGCACTGCACTTTCTCTGTAGCTGTGACACTTTATTTTTTATTCTGCGATTGTTTTTCCTTGTCCTACCTCAATGCACTGTGTAATGAATTGATCTGTACGAACAGTATGCAAGACAAATTTTTCACTGTACCTCAGTACATGTGACAATAATAAAGCAATTGCAATTCCAATTCCCAGAGCACTTTCCTGTCGACACTGTACACAGAAGAATCTCATGCAGCTCTCTGTACCAGAGGAAAAGGAAAAGGTTTTGGGACTGGCAACATCTTTCCAGAGTACATCACAAACCTAGAGAGTAATGGAAGGAGATGACTTGCTGCTCCCTTTAGGGCAAAACACAGGATGGTGTTCCTGCTGTGGATGCATAGGTGGGGACAGTTTCTCTCTTCTCTCTTGTCTGGACCCTTCATGACTTTGACCTACCAGACCTTAACAAACAATCCCAGCTCCCTATTCTATCCATGTGAAATCCCTCATCCCTTCAGTCATCTTTTCTGCACCATCTATGGGGCACTCAGTGATCTGAAGTGGACACAACACTCTAGTTGCAAGTGAAGTATTGCAGAGAGACTCACTACGCAAAAGAATGTATTTCACTATGTGTTTCGATGTACATGTGACCAATAAAGATATCTTATCTTATCAATGTAACCTCCACTTTTTTGTTCAATTTGCATCTCCATAGGTATAAATAGAACCTGCTGAAGGTGTTCAAACTCAGCTGTATGCAATGTGAACCATACAGTTTGGATACAGGGCCTTTTGCCCAATTACTCTGTACTAGTCTTTATGTTCCACATGGGTCCCCTCTTCATCCATCCATCTCATCTCAATCTTTCAGCATTTCTTTCTGCTTCTGCAATTTCTCCCTTTAGAAAGCAAATAAGCAATTTCCCCAACTCCTTCCTGAGCAGGTTCCCTGAGAATTTATTTGTAACCAACTGGTACTCTTGGTCCTAATTTTAGATGGTACAATAGTTACATCTCCAAATTGACCATGTTCACCAATAATATTTTCAAAAGCCAAGATCAAGTTAAGTTTCTAAGTCTTTTTTCAAAAGAAAAAGACATGTACCTCAACTGCAAATACCTACAATCAATGGGGGCGAAGCTGTACGAAAATTGTTATGTTCTTACATTTGTTTCTATTAAAGATAAAATAATGATATAGACCAACCTGACTTAAGTCATCTTCTCTAAAAAATTGCCCTTGCCCCTCAGTGGTGTTCAGACCATAAGACATAGGAGCAGAATTAGGCCATTCGGCCCATCGAGTCTGCTCTGCCATTCGATCATGACTGATTTATTTTTCCCTCTCAAACCCATTCTCCTGCCTTCTTCCCATAACCTTCGACACTCTTACTAATCAAGAACCTATCAACCTCCGCTTTAAATACACCTAATGACTTGGCCTCCACAGCCGTCTTTGGCAATGAACTCCACTGATTCACCACCCTCTGGCTAAAGAAATTCCTCCTCATCTCAGTTCTAAAGGGACGTCCTTTTATTCTGAGGCTGTGCCTTCTGGTCCTAGACTCTCCCACTACTGGAAACATCCTCTCCATGTCCACTCTATCCAGGCCTTTCAATAGTTGGTAGGTTTCAATGAGATCCCCCCTCATCCTTCTGAACTCCAGCGAGTACAGGCCCAGAGCCATCATTTTATCATGTGCTTCCAAGTACCCCAAAACCTCATCCTTAATGATGGACTCTAAAATCTTACCAACCACTGAAGTCAGGTTAACCAGCCTTTAATTTCCTGCCTTTTGCCTCCCTCCCTTCTTAAAGAGTGGAGTGACAGTTGCGATTTTCCAGTCCTCTGGAACCATTCATGAATCTAGTGATTCTTGAAAGATCACTACTAATGGCTCCACAATCTCTTCGGCTACCTCTTTCAGAACTCTGGGGTGTAGTCCATCCAGTGCAGGTGACTTATCCACCTTCAGATCTTTCAGCTTCCCAAGCACCTTCTCCTTAGTAATAGAACTCCCAAATAAGTGGTATGAAAGTAACACTCAGTTTTTAATGAGTTGGATAGAAAAGAAATCTATGTACAGGAGCTATGAATGCAGTGTTAATGTTCACAGCTCTTATTATTCTTTAGGATGCTTAATATTTTGTCAATAATGAATGGTCAATTATTAAGCCTATTATAGTTGCATGAATTGGCTTCATGGATAAAGGACATATCCAACCAAAGCCCGTTTGGGTAACACCAGAGGTCCAAGTGGAATGGATAACACTGCTACTGAAAGGTTCACTGGCTCAATATTCGAGTTCTTAGCACAAAAACATGTAAAGTACTTTATATTAATTGATAAGATCTTCCCATGATTTCCAAATGACTGCTACCTCTATCCAATTCACTGACGGCCGATCTTTTCTCTTTCAGCATATCTAAAATTAAAACAAAAATGCATTTAATCACTAATTATTATCTTGTATCTATCCTGTATTCATCTGTATATTCTGACTGGTCTGTTGTCTTAGCTTTTCCTATCTCAGTAATATAGCTGACGTAATAGACAGGGTTGGCATTTAACACTAGTACAACTAACAAGAAGGTAGTTTAGGTAGGCCAATACTGGGGCACCAGGATTCACCAGGCCCCACTGCTTGCTGATGGTGACACCAGTGCATAGGCCCAGGAGGCCCTACAGCATCCAAGCATTCTGAGCCCAATCCTGTGACCTGCTCCAGACCACAGAGTGCCCCTGTTGCAGAACTTCTAATTGTGAGTCAGAAGAATTTGTTTAAATCATTGCATATTTGTATTAACCCCTGTGAACTGTGTCTGGCGTCCTGTATGCATGTTACAACCAGACATGCTATAAACAGATGTCATGAACTCTTGGAAAACCCAGTCAGCAAAAACTGGGTTACGTATAAATGTCTGAACAAGAAGATTTATGAACACTGTGTGTACTAAAGGGATATTCCCAGTAAACCATCTACCTAATAGCAGAGGAGGCACAGATCCAGGAAAGTGAGAAGAGTATCAAAGAACCATCGCTTTCAATGATGAAGACCTAAGCATACCCCTGATTGAGATGGAGGCATGGAGAACCGGGTTATTCAGTAGTGTGAAGAGCAGGTGAGTGATGTAGCCTGCAAGGAGGCTGCTGAGTGACCAGTGCAAACTCCAACACGCAGAAGAATGTGGAGCAGTCCCACAAGTAATTCAACAATTTAACATGGCCAAGGTTATTACATTTTGACTGATGGAAAACATAATGATGCTGGAGGAACTCAGCAGGCCAGGCAGCTTCCGTGGAGAAATGCAGGTGGCCAACGTTTCGGGTCAGGACCCTTCATATTACTAAAGACTATCGAACAGTTCCCTTATACAATAAGATGGACTTGTTTGACCTTGCACCTTATCGTCTACCTGCAATGCATTTCCCTGTAGCTGTGACACTTTACTCTGTATTCTGTTACTGTTTTTACCCTGTACTACCTCAATGCACTCTGTACTACCACAATGCACTGTGTAATGAATTGACCTGTACGATCAGTATGCAAGACAAGTTTTTCACTGTACCTTGGTACAAGTGACAATAATGAACCAATTCCAATACCAATCTAGATTCCAGCATCTGCAGTCCTTTGTTTCTCTTGTACATTGACTATCCAGTCACATCTTCATCACTCTCACCACAGATTAATGACTAATTAATTCACTTTCTGAAAACATTAATGCATTGTAAAGCAAACATCTCTAAGGCTAACATTATGTAACTAAATTTACTTTTAATTTAAGAAAAAGCACGGAATTATGGAAGAGACTAACCTTGTACTTGGGACTGGCATCAAATGTTCCACCCGTATTAAAATAGTAATGTTACAAAAATAATTAATGATATATAGTTATCATTAAACAATATTATCATCATACTCTTCACTTACTGCTACAATATTGGTCCATGATATGTTCATCAGGGAAAAGACCAACACACCAGAGGTCAACTTCATCTTCTGCTG
Source organism: Pristis pectinata (assembly GCF_009764475.1). Lineage (NCBI taxonomy): Eukaryota > Metazoa > Chordata > Chondrichthyes > Rhinopristiformes > Pristidae > Pristis > Pristis pectinata. The sequence continues at coordinate 47,598,559 of NC_067418.1, read as the reverse complement.
CAGCTGTTTATTTGAACATCTATCTTATATGAAGGTACAAAAGGCAAAGTTAGAAAAGGGTTCGAGGACATCAACAGAATTCAATTGTATTTAAGCAGTCCCACACATTATAGTGAAAATTGATGACCTTATTTTAGTTATGTGTGACTTACATTCGTAACAATACATTTTCACACATTTCCTACCATTATAGGTTTACTAGGGTGATGAGGTTTAGAGTCCTTTATCACAATAATGTGACCAAAAAAGAGTAGATCAAAATATATGGGAATAATTTTGTTGAATTCTAGGAACATGATGCTTTTATTATAAAAATCTGTTATGTTTCAATAAACACAAATGAATGTAATTGCAGTGGGACTATTACGTAGCTTGCTTCTGAAACTGACTCCTGACTTTGCTAACCGTTTCCACCATCTATAGGACATAAAGTTGTTAATAATCTCTATTTGCCTCTAAGGAGGCAGTTCCAATCACTATGAAGAATACTATTTGCTTTAATGAATGCTGTTTCAACCTACATGGCAGAATGTTCTCTCCACCTGCCCCAATCAGTACGACTCTAACCACAGTCCCGACTTCAATCAGGACAAAGCAGCCCTCTGCAACTCTCATCAACAACCTTAACCACTCTCTGCTGGCCACCACCACCGTGCTGTGATTGCAGAGCGTACTATCTGCAAAATGCTAGTTGCCGAGACTTCCTCAGCAGCACAAGGAAATCCCACCTAGAAGGACAAGAGCAAACATCAGGGACGCACTGAAGCTGGGTGCAGCCAGTGCAAGGGCTCGGTGGGGAAGGACGACAGTTTAGGGTTCTTCTGCCACTGGAGAGGGAGGGGTGGGGTCAGGTGAGAAAGCCCCTTAAATATTGTAAATACGGGATTGGGTAGCCCCCAGGGAGCCACACTCGTGGCAACAGTGCTGTGTTTTTTATATAAAAAGGTAACACTAATGATTGATCTGTACACGAATGTAAAGGTTTGCACTGTTTCATTGTTGTATATAGTTTGTTTTTTATGATGAATAAAGTTTATCTTGGAATAAAAAAACAGACATCACTTGCACAGCACCACTTGCCTTTCCTGTGTGATCACTGGGTTGCAACTGCTGATCAGCCTTTTTAACAGCATGGCAGGAGTTCCTTCACACAAGCGTGACAATGGATGAAGGAAACAGCTCTTCAGCTTTTGGAGGACAATTATGGAAAATCATTACATGCTGACCTACCAACAATGACCACATTCCACGTGTTTCTAACAGTGAAGAAAAACACGGATCCCTTCAGAAACATACTTCAAATATTACTTTCCCTCTGTTGCTGATCACCATTGCATCTGCACGAGCATAATCATAAAAACAAGGATCAACCACGTCAACAGGTTCAAAATATTGATATATCCAATCAATGCCAAAACAATTCAATTGTTGACCAAACAATCACATTTGTCCAAACCCTTGGTGGCCATCCCCCGTGAGCCTTTCCCTATCCCACTGGCGATATCTACTGTTCCTCTCCGAGCTACAGTCAAGTTAATAGAATCTGCTGCCTTGAAATGAAAGAGGTTACAGATGCCTGTGAAGGACAACCTGCAGCAGCCTTGTTTGTTATTGGAATTGGTTTATTATTCCTGAGGTACAGGGAAAAAGTTGTCTTGCATACCATTTGTACAGATCAATTCATTACACATAGCATTGAGGTAGTACAAGGTACAATACAAATGCAAAGTAAAGTGTCACAGCTACAGAGAAGGTGCAGTGCAGATAGACAATAAGGTGCAAGGTCATAACAAGGTAGATTGTGAGGTCAAAAGCCCACCTTATCGTACTAGGGAACTGTTCAATGGACTTATAACAGCAGGATAGAAGCCGTCCTTGAGCCTGGTGGTACATGCTTTCAGGCTTTTGTATCTTCTGCCCGATGGGAGTGGGGAGAAGAGAGAATGTCCCGGGTGGATGGGGTCTTTGATTATGCTGGCTGCTTTACCAAGGCAGCGAGAAGTATAGACAAAGTCCATAATAGAGGGGAGGTTAGGTAACTGTGTTTCAGTCTACAAAGACTCACCACGCCTAGCAACACTCTGGACTAGCTGATTGACAGGTAACAGAAGGGCCACAGTCAAAGTTACAGTAGTGGGATCATAAATGTTTCGATACAGAGAGAGGGCAACCAATTTGTACTCCACAGAGCTTATTGGCATTTCCTGAAATAAGGGATCTGCAGTCTGTTGGAGGAGAGCTACTGGAAGGCTAACACCCTCAAAGCCCCTGAGAGCATGCTTTCCAGTTCCGCAGATCGTAATCGGACAGTTCCAATGAAGAGCACTGGAGCTGAAATGTCAGCTCCCTCCCTGCTAATACTGTTTGACCTGCTGAGTGCCCCCAGCATGTTCTGTTTGTTTTAGCTTGTCTGCATGCCTTTTACAAAAGTATCCAACGATTTGGAGCTATGTCGGAGCTATGGTTAGGGAGTTTCAGATGATACAAAAATTGGTTACGTGCATAATGAGGAAGAAGACTGCAGGAATACCTCAATGGGCTGATCAGTTAGACCCGGAAGTACCAAGTATAAATTTGGGGAGTGCCATGTAATGCATTAGAAAAAAAAGAAATGCACAATAAATGGTAGAATTCTGAAGCAGAGGGACCATGGAGTGCATTTCCAGAGATACATGAAAGTAACAAGACAGACTAATAAGGCAATTAAGGAGGCACGGGGATTATTTCCTTTACCAAAAATAAGATTACAGGATCAAGAGATTATACTAAAATTGTACAAAACACGAGTTCATAAATGAATAACTTGATAATTAGTCACATTATATATGTGTGTAACACGGTAGGATTCAGAAGAAAGTTGCAAAGATGTTGCTTGAATTGGAGAATAATTATAAGGATTTTCAAGGTTACTTTAGATTTAATCCAAGACATACAAAATTATGGGAGGCCTAAGAAGAGGAGAGGTCCTATTTCCTGCAGCAGAGAAGTTGGATCCATGCCTTTGCTGCCTCCAGACTTGAATTTTGCCAAGCGCTATTGGCTGGCTTCCCAACTTCAACCCTTTCGTGAATGTGTGCTTATCCAAAACACAGCTGTCTTTCTCCCAACTCGCCCTAAATCTAATTTACCTATCACTTCTGTGCTTGTGAAGTACAATTTTAGAAATCCACATCCTTGCTTTCCAATCCTTTCATGGTTTTACTCCTCCATATTTCTGTTAACACTTTCAACTCCACAACCATTCAAGCAATCTGTACTTTTCTATTTCTGGCTCTTGCGCACTCCTGCTGTAAATATCTGTATCACTGGCAAGTGGCTGCCAAGGCCCTAGACTCCATTTCACTGAACTCATCCTACTCTCCTTTAGTAGCCACACTCTTCACGTAGCTGTTAAGACTTCAGGTGTGCCTTACTGAGGCTTGGATTAAACTGTTGAGGATGTTCCTGCAAAACATTGCAGCTGGAACCAAAATGCACACTGTTGTGACTGCAGGGTGGATACAAAGCCCATGATTCCTCTTCTGGGAAATCTAGAACCAGGGACCACTGTTGAAAAGTATGGGGAGGCACCTATTTAAGACAAAAATGAGACAATTCCCCCCTCAGAGGGTCACGAGCCTTTGGCACTCTCTTCCTCGAAGAGTGGTGGAAGCAGTGCCCATGAAATGGTCAGCACACACTCGAAGGGCCCGTTCCCCTGCTGTATCTGAATGTCTTTAAGGCAGAGGTGGGCAGATATCGGATGAGCAATGGTGGTGACTGGAGGCAGGGCTGCAGTCACAGACAGCCCTGTCACGATCTTATTAAATGGGTGGGGGTGTGCTGGAGGGGCCAAGTGGCCTACTCCTGCTCATCATTCCTAGACCCAGTCCGAGGCTGCAGTGTGTGAATGGGGTGCCAGCCCACTCCATGCCAGCCTCACACCCCGGGCGGACGGCGCCCGGGACACACCGTATCAGACTGTCGGCCCCACCCCCACCCACTCACTCCACCTCACACTACTCCACTCCCCACCCACCCTACTCCACTCCCCATCCACTCTCCACCCACTCTACTCCACTCCCCACCCACCCCCTACCCACTCCCCACCAACTCTACTCCCCTCCCCTCTCCACCCCACTCTCCCTTCCCCACCCCACTCCCCTCCATTCCCCTCCCCACCCAACTCCCCTCCTCTCCACCCCACTCTCCCCTCCCCACTCCCCTCCCCCCTCTCCACCCCACTCTCCCCTCCCCTCTCCACCCCACTCTCCCCCTCTCCACCCCACTCTCCCTTCCCCACCCCACTCCCCTCCATTCCCCTCCCCACCCAACTCCCCTCCTCTCCACCCCACTCTCCCCTCCCCACTCCCCTCCCCCCTCTCCACCCCACTCTCCCCTCCCCTCTCCACCCCACTCTCCCCTCTCCACCCCACTCTCCCTTCCCCACCCCACTCCCCTCCATTCCCCTCCCCACCCAACTCCCCTCCTCTCCACCCCACTCTCCCCTCCCCACCCCCCCTCTCCCCTCCCCTCTCCACCCCACTCTCCCCTCCCCACTCCACCCCACCCTCCCCTCTTCACCCCACTCTCCCCTCCCCACTCCACCCCACCCTCCCCTCTTCACCCCACTCTCCCCTCCCCACTCCCCTCTCCACCCCACCCAACTCCCCTCTCCCCTCCCCACCCTCCCCTCCCCACCCTCTCCCCTCCCTTCCCCACCCTCCCCTCCCCACCCCTCTCCACCCCACCCTCCCCTCTCCCCTCTCCACCCCACCCTCCCCTCTCCACCCCACCCTCTCCCCCCCAACTCCCTCCCCTCCCTCTCCCCCCCAACTCCCTCCCCTCCCCTCCGCTCCGCCACCTCGAAGCGCGAGACGGCGCGCGCTCCCGGGCCCCCGAGCGCGAAACCCCTCTCGCAGCGGCTCAGCGGCGCGCCCGGCCGCCCTCCAGTCGGTTGGCTGCGCCGTGTCACGTGCCCAGCGCTGCCTCCCGCCCGGTGCGCGGGCTCTACCACGTGGTCCCCGCCGCAGCGATGGGGGGGGGGGGGGGCGCGTTCCCCGGGTTGTCCTCTGCCTGCTCACCCGGGCGCATGCGCTCCGCCTGGGCTCTGGCCGCTGCTGATGTGAAGCGGAGCGAGGGCTCAGCCCTGCAGCGCAATGTGTGAAAGGTGCAGGGAGCCTGTTGGACAAACAAACACCAAGCAGCCTGTAGACTGATGACTTTAGATAATTCAGATTAATAAGGGTTGCAATTCCACCCAGCTGGCCACAGTGAATTTGTTTCCCCGATGAAGCATGGAAGTATTCAAAACTCTTCTTGTGGTTTAAATGAGAACTTGGCGGCTGTTGACTCATCAAATGAATTGTCCAACATTTCAGTTTTACCCAACATAACAGCCTGCAGGCCACATACAACCCAAGATCAAGGGCCGGGTAAACAGATGTTAACTCCACAATTAAGTTTCATATGAATGTCAAGATTTTAACACTTAAAAGGTTACTCCCTAAAACTAGCATGTTTTCTCCTTTCCAGTTTGGATGAAGGGACTTGAAATACCAACTCCATTTTTTCTTTCACAGATGCTGCCAGGCCTGCCGAGCGTCTCCAGAATTTTCTGCTTTATCATCTGAAAGACATCCATCCTGAAATAACCTAAGAACTAGCAGGAATAGTAGGATCACAGATAATTTTTTAAAATCTCAACATTCTTGCACTAATCCCACATTCCTTGAGTGCTTTAATATCCAAAAATCTATCCACTTTCCGTCTTGAATAAACTCAGCAACTGAACTTCTACCGCTCTCTTTGGGTGGTGAATTCCAAAGATTCACCACCCTCGAGGTGGAAGTTTCTTCTGATTTCAATCCTGAATGGCTAACTCTTATTTTGATCTCTGGTTCTTGACACTACAACTATTGACTTTATTGTCCCTACATCTACCCTGTCAAGCCTTGAAAGAATTTTGTATGTACTTCACATTCTTCTTTCCTCTGAAGACTATCAACTCTGCTTCAACCCCATGCTTAACCTCTCCTTATCCCAGGAATCAATTTGGTTGACCTTTGTTGCACTCTAATGCAATCTCACAGTATCCTTCCTTGGGTTAGGAAACCAAACCTGTCCACAACACTGCATGTGAGGCCTCACTACAAACTTATATACTTGCAATAATGCACCTTGTATCTAAACACTCTTTCAAGTAGAGGCTAATATTCTGTTTGCTTAGAAATTGTTTGCTGTACCAGCATGTTAATTTTCAGTTATCTGTTTACAAGAGTATCAAGGTCCCTCTGAACTTTCAGTCTTTCACCATTTAAATCTGCACCTCTTTTGTACCACTCAGATCTCAGATTTTTCCACATTATATTCTATCTGCCATATCCTCATCCATTCCCTTAGCCTGTCATTATTCCCTTAAAACTTCTTTGCATTCTCCTCACAACTCACTTCTACCCATCTTCATATCATTGACAAACTTGGATTTATTATATGTGGTCATCTCTTCCAAGTCATTGATACATATTGTTGACAGCTGAGGTCCCAGCACCAATATCACTAGTTACAGACTGTAGGGGACCCAGACAACGTTTGATTTTTTTATGCATCGAAGGAAGATTATATAGTCTGTTTTTATGTTTCTCACTAGATTTGCATCATACTTTTCTTACTTATCAATTTCTTGGACCTCCTTTGCCAAATGCTGATTTTTTTAAATCCTAAGGCTTACTGCTTATTTTGTTAACGTCTTTTCTTGAGCTAATACCACCTTTATCATTTTTAAATCAACTGGATCTTCCAACTACCAGCTTCCTAATTTGAAAGTGACTTACTTATTTGTGCTTTCTCTTTTCTGTCCATTAATCAATCCTTAATTCATCTCAGTATATTACCTCCAAACCCATGCCCTCTAATTTTATTTAATAACCTTTGTGTGGTATCTTACCAAGGCCCTTCTGAAAATCCATATTCACAAACAGAGGCACAAGTAGGGTTTAGAAGAATATCTTTAGCCCATGCATTGTTTTGAAAATTTTTCAGACAGCAGGGATTTGGAAAGGCACAAGTGTGAGAGCAGGCAAAGAAAGAAACAAACAAGCTATTTCTTCAACCCTTCTTCCCAAAATCAGACCATCAAGCAGATGGCAGGGGATCTCACTGCCATGTGTTGAATGACCTACAGCATGTGGGAATACGTAAAGCCTCCTTGTGGTCTGGACGACGACATCAGCAGGAAGTGCTGCTGGTTTGACCAGCTTGATCAGTGGCTGGAGAAACTACGCTGCATCCACAAGGCTGAGAGTTATGTTGTAGCACATTTTTAGAGGTGCTCACCCCGCAGAGTAAGGAAATGCAGTTGGAGAGGGAATGGGGGACCAGAGGCACAGCAGGGGAGTCATGCAGATAGTCAGGGAAACCTCAGAGGGTGTCCCATTCCAGAACCATTTTTCCATGTTGGTGTGATTGTTCCACTGGGCGTCCCACCAGAGCCAAGTTCATGGCACTGTTCAAGGACAATAATGGCAGGAGACTTGATAGGGAGAATAGACACGTGCTTTTGCAGCCATGAACAGGAATCCAGGATGACCTGTTGCCTCTCCAGTGCCAGTCAAGGATATCATAGAACAGTTGTGGGTACTTTAGAGAGGAAGGGTAAACAGTCAGAGTTCATGGTTCACATTGGTACTAACAACATTGATAAAATGAGGGAAGGTCTTGCAACGTGAATTTAGGGAGGTCAGTAGCAGATTAAAAATCAGAATCTCAAATGCTATAACCTCTGGATTACTTGCCATGCCATGTTAGTGAATATAGGAATTGGAGGATATGTCAAATGAATGCATGGCTGAAGAAACGGTGCAGGGACTGTTTCTGGTACTGGAAGGCAGTTTCTGAGCTGTACAACTTTACGAACGTAAATCCATTAGGTTTCTTGCACTAGGTGCTGTCTGACCTGCTGAGTGTTTCCAGCATTTTCTGTTTTTATTCCAGACTTCTAGCATCTTCAGTTTTTTGACTTACTGGCTAGCTTGAGATTGCCCTGGTGTTGACCCGGGGCTTGGTGCTGAAGCTGTTGCTGGGGATTTCCGTGGGATTGAGTGGAGGGTTTACATGAGGGAGGGTTTTGACATTCAGCCACTGCAATGTCTGCAGAAGCATCATTTATGGAGTCTCTCCAGGGTGGATTGAAGAGGAAATTCAAGGTCTGTTTTGATGAGTCATGGAGTAATACAGTAAGGAAACAGGCCCTTCGGCCCAACTCGTCCAACCAAGATGCCCATCTAAGTCCGTCCCATGTGTCTGCGTTTGGGCCACATCCCTCCAAACCTTTCCTATCCATGTACCTGTCCAAGTGTCTTTAAAATATCCTCATTGTACCCTCCTTTATCACTTCCTCTGGCAGCCCGTGCCATATACACACCACCCTCTTAAAAGGAGTTTCATCAATTTTCAAATCAAATGCCCTCCCCTATCCTTTGGGCCTACATTTAATATTGCTATACTGGGACAAGATGTTTGATTTTAGTTTGTTAAACCTGTTAAACATATAAAGGCTAATGTTGGAGTATTGCATCTCATTCTGGCCATCTAACTTCTGGAAGATGTGAACATACTGGGTAGGATGCAGAAATTATTTACTAATGTAGTTCCAAGGATGAGAGATTTCTGATTTAAACGTTAGACTGGACAAGGGTGTGTTGTTCTCCTGCGAGCAAAGGAAGTTGAGAAAATTGAGAGGATGTTAGAAGGGGGAGTACATAAAGTCATGCGTCACGGAAACAGGCCCTTCCACTCCTTGTATCCAGGCCAACTATCAAGAACCATCTACACTAGGTGAAAATCAAACAAAAACTGCAGGTGCTGGAAATCTGAAATAAAAATTGAAAATTCTGGAAATGCTCAGGTCAGGCCACATCTGTGGGAAGAGAAGCAGAATTAACATTTCAGGTCAAAGACCCAGTTCTGAGGAAGGGCTGAACATCTGCTGAGTATTTCCAGCATTTTCTGTTTTTACCTTACTACGTTAAAACTATTTTCCTCTCACATCTCCATTGAGTCTCCCTCCCACTGCAATTCTCCTTACAAGAGCACAGAGAAAACAGGAGCATGCATCCCAGGTCAGGATTGAACTCAGCCTGGTGGATCTGTGGGGCAACCTCTGCACCACTGTGCTACCCACATTGTGTTTAGTGGTGAGCCCAAATATACAAAACAAAATTTTAACTAGCTGAAGACCTTTTTTTAAAATTTATTACAGATTTTAGATTTTATACCAATATACTTCCAAATTCTCAATCTTTCATTCCTTTGATGTAATGGGAGCGCAGGACAGAGCTGCAGGGGGAATTAAAAGGAATGCTGGAAAGAGTGTCTGGTCAGCTTAAAATGTGGGTGAGGGGAGCATAGGAGAGTATTGGGAGCATAGGAGAGTATTAGGAGCTCAGGAGAGGCCCAGGGAGTGTAAAAGGAGCACAGAAATCAGTGCCGTGAGTTAGGGTAATTGTTTCTACTTAATGAAGATGATGGCTTTGCATTGTCAGATATATACCCATTTCTACAGGCTATACTTTGATGTTTATTAAATTGATCAGTGTAGTTGATTTTATTTTAAGTATTTGCCTGGGCCCATCAGGAAATAGGGCTGAATTTGGCCTGCAGGTCATAAATTGGGTACCCCTGTAAAAAAGGATTCATTTGAAATACTTTGGGAGCACCTAACTTATGGATACCAAACTTCCACAACCAGTCAGTTGATATAACAAAATAGTTTTTTAATAATACTGAGTGAAAGATAAACACCGGCAGGACAGCTGAGATTTCTCTTTGAAATCCTTTATATTCTGCAAAGAGATTAAAATGAGCTTTTGTTTAATGACTCATTTGAAAGACAGCATTTCCAACAGTACTGTTCCTTCAAAATGTCACTAGTGTGTCAGCCTAAATTTCTGGGCTGTTGATGAGAGTAGCTCTATTAATAAAGGATAACATTAGTTTAGTAATGAGAAAGAATTATAACCCAAAAGATTAAGAAATAAAATCAATTTTGGTGTAAAAAAGTCTCACTAATAGTTGCTAAACTGTACAGCAGACTATCAATAGGGTAATAATAAAGATCACGGGGAAATTATATCTTCAAATAAACTGAGCCGATCAAGTTGGCAATGTTAGTCTTGTGGACAAGTTCATGAAATGCAGTTAAGGTAGTTTCTGAATAATGTGCATCCAACAAGGAAGAGGATGTTTTCCATCTTGTCAAGTGCATTTTGACATAAATATTGTGGCTGCAAGGGTGGATGAGAAACTGGGTACAGTAAAACTATGATAATCCTCTATCCAATTGTTCAGAAATCCCGATGTATCAGCATGTGGTTAACCAGGTGCTGATTCTCACATTCCCTCTTACACAAGGCCTGGTTCCCAGACTCCCTTTGATCTTACCAGGGTCCCATTTCCTGCACTCCTTTTAAACTCACCAGGGCTCCATTCTCAGTGCTCCCTATGATCTTACCAGGGGTCTGTTTCCTATGTTCTCTCTCATACCGAGGTTCCATTTCCTATACCTCCTTTAAACCTTGTTGGCCATTTTCCATGCTTCCTTTACACTTAACTGGTTCTGTTTCACATGGTCCCTTGAAACTTACCAGGTTCACTGGAAATTTGATATTATTTGATATATTTAAGATGGAACATCTTAAATAATGAATTAAAAGTATGTCAGAGTATTAATTATAATAACATACAAAAGTACGGAAAATCTGCCAGTCTGGCACCTCCAAAGTCCTGAGCTTGCCAGATTAATGGAGTTTCACTGCTATGATGTATATGACTCCCGACTCCTCAAAGTCTTTTCACCATCCACAAAGTGTGCTTTAGTGTGAAGATTGATATAGAATATTCATCACTTCCCTTAATGAATGCAGTTCAGTCGAGAAACTCAACACCATCTGGAACAGAGCAGCCTCTTGATTGTACTACATCACAATATTCAACTGCTGAATCAGCAGTGCACCATGGACGCAGTGTACCACCTGCAAGATGCTATTTGCTAAGGTGTTCTTGATTGCACTTCGCAAACCCATGTCTTTTACCAACTAGAAAGACAAGGGCAGCAGGGATAAGGAAACATTGCCACATGAAGTTCCCCATCAAGTTACACACCATTCTGACTTATACTTTGCCCTTTCTTCAATAGAATTATGAGAGAAAGTGAATTCTACCAACATTTGCATCACTTATCTCATATGGAGCTATAAGAAAACCTTCTCTTGTATTGGATTTCATACCCGACCCATTTAGTAACCAGAGGCAGTTAACCATGCTAACATATACATTCAGGTCTCTCTGTTCCTGCACACCTTTTAGTATTGTGCTACTATTGCTTATCCTTTCTACCAAAATTTATCACCTCTCATTTCTCTCTATTCAATCTCATCTGTTATTTTTATTCCATCTGCCAGCCTACCAATGCTGGGAGGAGCCTGGGCTTGAGCAAATGTTAGATCCCATGGGCCAGATTAGCTAAGAGAGTGGACAAAATGTAGCCAGGCTTTTGTGAATCAAGGCAATTTTGCCCAGTAACAAAATATATTTTAAAAGCAACTGGCAGCCCTTTGAGAACGGTTGGTGTAGGAAATCTTAGACCCACAGTGCATGGTCAGCACATCTGTGCGTTAGACTTGGAGTACTGTAATGAATAACCAAGACACATTGCATAATCTTAAGTGGACAGCCTCTTGCCTCAAGCCTGAGCAAATCTAGGTAAGATAAGTTGCGCTGATAGTGACCAAAGAGCCCAAGATTCAGGAAGTTATTACTCTATGTGGTGATGCATAATGAATTCAGAAAATTATTTTTCTTGTTTAATATCTGATCAATACTCCAAAACAGCAAAACAAGTTGGTTTATAGAAATATTATGTGTGACTTCAATGAACAAAACAAAGCCATACAGCCAGTGGAACTTTCCATGGTTCTCCAAAAAAGACAGAAATTTTGAAATAGTCTTATAGTATTTAATCCAGAGAAAAGCAGTCAAAGGCAAAACTTTAAAATTGATTGTGTGAATGCCTTGAAAATTTTATATGGTTCTACTGGAGCCATAGCAAGCACCTTTATGGCTACATGTGCACTTCAAGTAAAACATCAACAAAGTTATCACCATTACAATTTACATGACCCACTGACATTTTAAAAATATTCTCCTTTATGATTGGTTTCGTTACTGCAGCTCAAAATGTAGGAAACCTACAACATTTTCATAAAGAACAAATAATACTTGAGTACTAATGAAATTTTCAGAGTTGAATTTGTTTATGATGTCCACCCATTCAATAGACATTGCTACATTTCTGCAATCATTCTGAAAAATACTATCATCCTTATTCTTACATCACTTATCAAATCTGTAAGCAGATTTCTTGTTTTTTGTCACACATTGCTTTTTCCATAAAATATTTATGGGATGGAATATCAATTATAAGCAAATTTATCAAATAATTTTTGATCATGTTTGCATTTAGACAGGAAACCTTTTAAATACTAAAAACAGCTACTCTACAACAAATATGATGAAAACATTTTGAAATTTAGGAGATCAATATATGAAAGATAAAAACAAAAGCAAGTTATGGTTGCTCTGCAGAAATTACATTATCCATGCAGAATTTAATAATATGCACCATACCAACATAAAAGCATTGCATTGGTTCCAGTGAACAGAACTTCTTCCTGTAAAAAGGGAACACAAAATTTTACGTTGTTGTGAAGGATTCACCAAGTTATTGTCCTAACTAAATAAAATAAAACTTTTCTCATAAGAACATAAGAAATAGCAGGAATAGGCCATTTGACCCACCGTTCCCTGCTCTGCGTTTCAATAAGATCATGACTGATCTTTTACATCAGTGCCATATTCCTCTCCTAACCCTATATCCCTTAACACCTAAGAATCTATTGATATGTATCATGAATTACTCTGTGACTGAACACTCTTGGATACAGACGTCCAAAGATTCACTATTCTCTAGGTAAATAAATTTCTTCCCATCTCTGCCCTGAATGGCTATCCCATATTTTGAGATTGTAACTCCTCAATTTTTTTTAGTCAAGTTTAGTTTAAGTCTTCTTATCTCACATTCCCTGTAAATGTATTACTTCATGTAATAGTAGTGTCAAGATTTACAGGCCATGTTATTCCCATCATACTTGACTGTCACATCTTTTAAACAGATAAGCATGTTATTTCCAACACGTCATACATACCAGCTCACTTAAATCCCTTCAGATTTTATTTGATTATAACCACATGAAGTATCTACTGAACCACTACCAATTTATAACACAATGCTGATCAAATAATAAATCATCACCCATCAAGTTCCCAGTCTCTAATGCTGTTAAATCCCAGACATTCAGTCTTTTTTAACATACCATGATGACTTTCCTGTTGCCAACAAATTTGCTGATGATCCCTTCCGTGTTTCTCTTTATCAACATTTTCCCTTTTTCTCTTAAAAGCATTTTCCAGCCTCCGGTTATAAGTTAGCTGGAAGTGCTTTCAATCCTACATCAACCTGAAGAACCACTCACAACTAAGTTAGGTGTAGATTTACATAGGAAATTGGAATACTTTTCCACTTTGATGGCAGAACATGGGTTAATGTTCCTACCAAGAGGTATTTAAATATTTCCTCAGACCAAAAATCTAATATTCTGCTGCATCCTCATCATATTAAGCAATGTCAATTTAATAATATTTATTATAAAGCTGATTCCAATTATAAATAACATTTACCTAGAAATTCAAGTGCACCATAAGGCATTGACGTGTTGAACAATAACTGTTTTGGTCACTGCTGCAGTGCATCAAAAGTCACAAGCCTCTGTTGCAACTCTTCTAGTACTGCATATTTTCATGTATAAAAATGTGCACCCTGGCACTCTTTTCCTGAGTCCTGCTCATTGAGGGTTCAGTTGGACCATAGTATGTAGGTAGGTTGGATTGTCCATAGAGATCTGAAAAGGGAGATTGGCCAGCAGCACCATGGGGGAAATTGAAAGATTGTGTAGTTTACCATCATTGTTTAAAGGAGATTCTTAGTGCTAGAACTGGTTTGGCATGGCGTGTTAGGTTAGGCATGGTAGATCCCGAAGTGGCAACATGGACTGGGGGCTAATCAGTGCATGGCATGAGAGGGCAATAATTTGGGTAAAACAGCTGATTTCCAGCGAAGTGTTGCTTCTTTGCAGGACTTCTAACTGTAGCAGCTCTGGATTGAATATATTGGCAATAATGCCATGTTCTATGATTAACAAAGAGGAACTGAATTCAGATGCTTTGATACATTGGGGAGGTGGTGTCTGATTGTGGTATATTCTGGTACCCCAACATCACAACTGAACTTAATGATTCCTAGCTCTTTCCTGGAACCCAGTGGCAATTAGTCAGTTCTGTATCAATGGATACAGGTGACAGATGCAGATCTTTATTTCACCAAAAACAAAAGAGAGAAAACAGCAGAATTTGAAAATGTGTCATGGTTACCTGTGGTCTGCACTTTTGCTTGTGTCTAACTTCTATGCCTGCACATCCAATCTGTTGTATATGACGGATGGCTGGTGTATGCTTCATCCCATTCATCTGAATGGGGTTACTGACCTTACATAAAGATTTATGTGCAGTTAAATGGTTTATTTTTTTCTACCAAAACATTTGCAGTGCTAAATTGTTGCATCATCATCAGTTTGCTTTTGTTCCTGTTACACTATATGAATTGTGAAATTGTAGATAAAGTTCAGTAGAGTGTGATTTAAGCTTAGGCTAAACTGTGTAGAAAGATCTCTTTGTCTGTTGAAAATCCTCTGTTAGAATGTGAAAAGAGAGAAAACAAATTACTTTTAATTTGCAGGGAAGAAAAGATGGATAGGACAGGCAATATCTCTGATAGGATGAAGCCAGGGTTGCCATGGGGATTGGGTGTAGAGATCATTCAGACAATAATTAATGGTGGCAGTTAGGGAAAGAGAGTAAATGGAGTAAGAGCTATTGGGTGAGAGTTAGAAAGTGAGATACAAACAGGAGAACATGATAAGGTACAAAATGCAGGGCTGGAGGAAATGCCCAGCATGTCAGGCTGTGCTTATGAGTGAAAAACTGAGCCAATATCACAGATGGATGACTTACAGCATAATTGGCCAATTCTGATACAGACAGAGAAAGCAAGTTATCTGAAATTACAGAATTTGATATTGAGTCTGCAATACCCTCAGATGAGCTGTCAATTGCCTGCTGCTTTATTTCTCCATCTCACTCCCTCTGACCAACCTGTCTGTGACCTGTTGCACAATGGCTGATAGAAGCTTGAGCAACAGTACCTCATCTTGTCTTACAGCAACACTGGCCAGTTCTGCTATAAGTCATTCATCTGTGATATCAGCTCTATCTATTCTCTATTCATTAGCACAGCTTGATGTTGCACATGTCCTCCACTTTTCATTTTGCACCTTTGCACTCCACTTTGCCTGTATCTCACTCTCTAACTGCCCTCATCTTATAGCTCTTATTCTACTTAACTGCCGCCATTGACCCATTAACTAGATGATCTGTACAATCTATCCCCACGGCAATCCTGATTTCACGTTATCACAGATATGCCCTTTGACCTATCCATCCCTCACCAACCTTCTCTGCAACTTAAAACTAACTTGTTTTCTCTCTTTCCCAGTTCTGATGAAGGGTGTTCAACCTGAAATATTAACTGTTTCTCTTTCCACAGATGATGCCTGATCTGCTGAGTGATTTTAGCACTTTCTGTTTTTATTTTAGATTTAAGCATCTGCAGTTATTTTGATCTTCATGGCTTCTTGTCGAGTGTCTCCTCCTCCAATCTACTCTGACAGTTTTCCTTGCTCTGTCCTAGCTTCTGGCCCGAATTGTGCTCTATACTCAATGGCAGCTGATCAGATCACCCATGTTTGCAAGCAATTTGTGTGGCTTACAATAGTTGTCCGAATCATAAAATCCAAGAAGTCAAACAGCAACCAATAATCACAAACCAGCAAGTAACCCATAAGTATAGATTTTGAAACTATGACTGACAAGGGGACTATTTTGCTGGGTAACGATACGTTCTGTGTAATGAAGTCAGCACAAGATAGGTGACACCTATATGAATGTAGACCAAATCAGCGTATATTAATTTTTGCTTTAACTTCTACTTTAAAGTGTTTTGCTGACAATAACTCCTCTATAAATGACAAGAGGTGCACTTCAGTGGATGAGCACGTACTTCCTACCTGCCATTTTTGGACTTGGCAGTCAGTGTAAGACTAGAAAACATAAGATACTTGGTGCACTTCTAGGTCAATGTCACTCAACAGTTGTAAAGCCAAGGAAAATTATAATTCTGTACTTGATTACTTAAGTGAAAATCACTTAAGTGGAATAGAATAAACATGATTGTGAGGTGAATGAAATTTTGTTGGTAATTTTCAAGGTACAAAGTGGAGAAGAATTTTTTTTGTTGTATCTTCTTACCTTGTCTTTCAAATGGACGAATGACACACTTATAATTGACTCTCAGTCCAGGCTGCATTTGTGATCCAGGATGACTGAATTCTAGCAGAAGGGCAGTGCCCTCAGTTATAGGCACAGGTGCTGCTCCACAGAATTTTCCTCGACTGGCTGGAGGTGCTTGAGAGACATCATGAATTTTCAAGTAGGCATAAGTACATTCGTCAGACCTTTGGAAGTTATATGTTGTAACTTCAAAAATTACCTAGAGGAACAGCAATGGAAGTAGAATATTTATTTCAGTGAATTTCAAAAATTACTGTAAATGCAAAATGCTCTTGGAGGCAATTTAGAGCTATTAAGCTATTAAGCAAGTACTCCCTGCAGCAACACACAAAGGAGCTGGAGGAACTCAGCGGGTTCTCCCTGTGACTGGCACTCATCTTCAGGATTTCTGCCAAGTTTTTTCCTCTACTTGTAAGTCTTTTCCATTAGACATGTCAACAAGATGAGAATGTACATGCTGTTCAGATCATCACCATTGCTATTATTTGGAAAATGGTAAGAGGCATGGAGAAGTCTAATGTGGTGAGCTTGTCCAATTTTAACTGTATAGAAGACCGTTTACCGTTTAAAGTGAGACAATCCTTTTCATTATTTAATCAAATGATTTTTCATTGAGTAGAATGTGAAAGCTAACACCTAGGGGTGCAAATAGAATGTCTCAAAAAATCATTGAATCATCTAGTCAAGGTTATAAGGACAGGGCAATAAAAGGAGTTGATATTTAAGTTCAGCCACAATTTCACTGAGCAAGAAAGTAGGCTCAAGGCATCACATGCTCTGTTTATGCTATTTTTCTTTATGTTCTACAGTAACATTTCAGGATTTAAAATATTTTTTCATGTAAGATGATTTTATTTTGTAAAAAGAAACACATTTTGAAAATAAAATATGAACAACATATAAATATTCTGGCATGGGCTGATATGTTGCAAGATACATTCATTTCCATTCAAGCACTAGACAATGGCCATGTCCAACAAGAGAGAACCTTCTATACCAAACTTTCAATTGCATTACTATTGTCAAATCTTCCATTATGAATACCCTGACCTGGGTTTCACCCAATCAGAAACTCAACTGGATCAGCCACATAAATACCATGGCTACAAGTGCAGATCAAGGCTGTGTATCCTGAGGTGAATAACCCACTTCTTAGCATCCCAAAGCTTTGCCACCATTTGCAAGACACAAGTCAGAATTGTGATGGAATACTGTCCATCTGAGTGCAGCTCCAACATTCAAAAAGCTTGACACCTCTAGCACAATGCAGCCCACCTGACTGGCACCCCATCCACCACCCTAAACATTCACTCCCTCCACCATCATTGCACGATGGCTACAGTTTATGCCATTTACAAACCTCACTGCAGCTACTCACCTAGGTTACTCCAACAATACCAGTAACCCAGGAATCAATCTGTTGAAACTTTGTTGCAGTCCTTCTATAACATATACATCCATCCCTAAATCAGAAGACCAAATCAGTACAGAATATTCCAGATGCCATTTCACCAGGGCTCTTCCATGTATCTTTTATATTGCTTTGTTTACTAAAAATCCTCTACCACCATACTCTTCACTTTGTGACTGACACAAGAATCTGTCATCATTTTTAAGGAAATGGCACATCAGTAATCATATCTGTGGATTGCCTGAACATATGGTGGTAGATTAAAGTGATTTGTAGAAAGTCTTCATCCTGCTTTTGACTCTTGCAGCACACCATGCAGCATGTTTATCTATCCAGAGATGCAGTAATTCAAATTAAGTTTGCTATGCCAAGTTGTGAGAGAATTTACCACATTAATATAAGTCAGAACCAATTAGACATTAAAGGTATTATTTATCAACAGGCATTACAATAATAATAGAATTGCAGTGATAATAAGTTTCTTTTTCAAATAGTGAAACTTCCAGTTCCAGCTATAAACTTTTTCTCAGTTTTTCTGTCCCTATAAATACCAGTTACCGGCATTAAATAGGACCCATTGATTTTCTGTACTTCATTATCATTAACAGATGCTCTAAACTACAACGTTGCATTACTATGTTCTAACGTATTTCGTTCATACCTCATGTCCTTTATGTGCCTGGACTAACCAAAAACAGTTTGAGCTTTCATTTGGATTTATGGAACCTCTGTGCTCAAATCTACCAATAATTTTGGTTGGTGAAGTAATTAACATTCTCCCACATTTAACTGCAAAATAAAGGAAAAAAAAACAAAATGCTAAAACCATGCGATTTTCAATGTTATATAAATAAATCAAGAGCAGCATACAAATTATTATAACAAGATTTTACCAAATTGATACTTAGCACTGAATCCCTTAGAGTGTTTGTGATGGCCTGAGAAAAATGCAATTAATAACTGATGATGGGAAGAGATCACTGCTGGAGCCATTTTGCCACAAACTGGTCCTTTAAGGATTGGTGAACGAATAGTGGGTCCATCATAAATTTTCAGATTATCTCGATAGCAGCCTAAAAATGGCTGGATATGAAAGAAATCAAATTCCAAGACGATCTGCAATAAGAAATAAAAGTTCATATTTAAATCCTAAAATCTGTCTACAAAATACTAACAGGAAATGATCAGTACATCATTATAATAAGGCTTTTATACCACACAAAATTATTGCAATATCTCTGAAAGGTGGAAGTGAGAGTTCCTTTGTTGCCAGAAAATTCTGAGACTGTTTGGAAGCAACAATGAAGTTTACACTTAGATGTTCTGAAGACAATTCTTATCAAAAATTCAGACCACAGTGTTTATCAAATTTAAAACCGTATAGTTAAAATTCCAAACTATTGTCCACTTTGTAATTTGTGGCAGAAACCCAATGGAGTCTTGATACTTCCAACTGGTAGCTATAAATTGAGCATAACTCAACATGAGAAAATAAATGACTATCAAGAGATAAGTTTGAGAAGTAAAGATGGCAGAACAAAATTACAAAATGACAAGATTTTATGCTCAGAAGTATCAAGAATTTAGATTTGATAATCTGCATACATTTGAAACTGAAATCAACACAAAATTCAGAGATTCAATACTATAGTCAATATACATTAGACAACGTACCAATTAGATTGGAGCGGGAACTGAATGTGGACTTTATGATTTCATTTTCTGCACGAGCAAAAATTAAACATAAATGCCCCAAGTGTGAACATATCAAATGATATGAAACAGAAAGAGGCCATTTGAAATGCAGCAGATTATCCAATTAGTTTTAGTTTCTTGCTCTTTCACCAAGGTCCAGGACTCTCGTCAACTTTAACATACTGGTTGTTATCATTAATCCCACTGAGTTGTCAATGGTTCTATTTAACAACATGTTCGGCACAGCTTTGTGGGCCGAAGGGCCTGAATTGTGCTGTAGGTTTTCTATGTTTCTATGTCTCTGAGGTATGCCTTAACAATGACAAGTAACTACCAAGTCTTCTTGGTCTTCACCATTATAGGCATCTTAAATCCTTGTGGAAAGCCAAACTTTTCCTGAGGCTCATATTCTTAGTCTTGTATATATGATTGACTTCTTGTAGTCCTATTCTTCATTCATTAAAACTCAGGTGAAGTTGTGAAGTATCAGCCGAAATGGTGACCATGGAAGTTATCAGGTGCTGGTTATCAACATTCTTTGATCAAAATAACACTGGGTTGTGTTGGGAGAAACCATGTGGTAATATTTTCTTTTTAACAAAGTTGGAGCCATAGCACATCTATTGCTATAAAATCTATGCTACAATTGTGTATCTGATGTTTTGAAATTGGAAGAGATTCTTAATCCCAAATTTGCTTCTATGTGTTAATCTATTCCTGTTCTTCAGGAAGAAAATCTACTACCCTGCCTTGCCCAGAAGATGACTTTTACTTTATTCACTTTTCAGAATGTGTGTGTAATTGACATTGTCCAAACCTAACTGCCTTGGAGAAGGTACTGCTCAGCCACCTTCTTGAACTGATGCACTCCTCCTAGTAAAGGTACACACCATAGAGTTGTTAGGTGGGAAGCATTCACCCAGTTGAGTTTCTGGTCACATGACCCCCAGGATTACAATGAGTGACTTGGCAATGACAATGCCATCGAATGTCAAGGTAGGTGTTGAATTCTCATGTTGGAAATGGTTATAGGTTGGCATTTCTGCAGCACAGATATTACTTGCCATATCAGCCAATGCCTGAATGTTTTAAGTCTTGCTGCGTAGGCATGGGCTGCCTCATTTTCTGAGAAGTTGCAAATAAAATTGAACATTATGCAGTCGTCAGCCATTACCCTCACTTCTGACTTTACAACAGAAGTAATGTCAATAATAAAGTGCCAAGGGTGACCCAACCTAGGATAATGTCCTGAGGAATTCTTGTAGTGTTCTTCTGAGGCTGTGGCAGAGAATATAAGGGGAAGCAGATGTAGAGAGGATTGTTTTTCTCATAGGGTGGTTGAAATCTGGAATGCACTGCTTGAAGAGGTGGTGGAGGTAGTTGCTCTTACAACAGTTAAGAAGTATTAAGATGAGGACCTGAAGAGCCATGGCATAGGCTACAATGTTGCTCCATGTAATGTAGTTAGCAAAGTGAACTACCTATTGATGACTGAGTTATGTGAGCTCCCCGGAACACCGGCATTGATCATGGATTGACAAAATTGATTCATGGAGAATTTTCTGTTCTGAAGGAGAGCTCAAAATGCCCATAAGTGTAGTTTATTACCGCTTGACCTTTGGGAAAGCCTGCAACACTGACAAATGCACATGTATGCTCAACTTCATGATCTATGCTGCAAGAAAAGTAAAGCAAGTCCCCTTTCTTTGAATATAGAGCTTTAGTAATCTCCCTAATGCTACATTGGGCAGCAAACCGAGATATATGGTATTGATCACCTGCTGCCACTTGTAAGCATCCAGACACAAGGAGTTTGAGGGTAACTGTGACATTCACCTCTGCAGGCAAAGCAGGCTAGGCACATGTGGGTTATAGAGTCCTGTCATAACTGACTTGGAAAACCTTTGCCTCTGAACAATGCTCCTTGAAAAAGTCAAAATAAGAACATAAGTCTCTGTACTCTGTGTGGGAATACTGCAGTTTGCAAATGTGAAGCCTTCTAAGCCTTCTTCCCCAGGTCCCCACCATGTGTCTACTATTAATTTCTATTAATTTATTTTAATTTTACTTTTCCTGCTCTATAAATCATGAGGTTGAGCATGCATGTGCATTTGTCAGTATGTCGGCTTTCTGGAAGGTCAAGCAGTAATAAACTACACTTCTGGGCTCTCCTTCAGAACAGAAATTAATTAATTTCATTTAATCTAGTGCCTTTGCTTGCAGGTCCAACAGAATAAGTACAACCAATGGGATCATCACAGGAATCATCGCAGAAACACATATTGGTGAGAAGATTTCAGATGGCAATGAAGCTCACATGAAGGGAAAAGTAACGTGCTATGCTGATCTTCTCAGAATGCATACTTTCATAATTTACAGAGAATAATAGACCATACTAATGTGGCATTTAGGACTTACCTTTAGAACCCAGAGGTTTACATGAATTGCAAGGGTATCAGCCTAGCGTACAGCTTGCGGTCAATAAAAAGATTTCTCATGATCAAAGCTATATAACCAGGAGTTCATTTGATTCCTTTATTCTTAGACAGTCTACATTGCTTACTGCATTTCTGCCACTACTCCAAACTGAATCTTAGGGGTTAAGGGCTATTCCTCCTTCCTGAGCTTCAGTCCATGTTTTAGATACCATTATATTGTAGCGGTTGCTACCGCGGAATAAAACAAGACGCTAGTCGGAGGATTGCCGAACAAGAACTGGTTTATTTTCCCGCCTTGCGTGGGCCCTTTAAGGGAGACTGTTCCTGCCCAATGAAACCGGCAATGACGTAAGTACTACGTCATCAAGACTTTCCCGCGCGCGGGTTCTCCCCGTTGCTCGGAAAGACGAGGCCTGCCGCCATCTTGGGCCTCGTCGCTCCGACACCGCGCGACCCGACTGCCGAGCCGGTTCGCCCGACTAAACAGTGAGTCGCCACACAACCCCCCCCCCCCCCCCAGAACTGGCGATACAGTCCCCAAGGTCCGTGGGCTGTGCCAGCTGTCGCTTAGGGGGCCGGCCTCTGCGTCGCGGCGTTGCAACCTCGACAGGTTGTTGCAGATCCAAATGGGCTGGTTTGAGGAGGTCCGCCGTGAAAACCTGTTCCCTACCTCCATTGTCCAAAATAAAGGTGGATCCGTTATTCTGTATGACTCGGAACGGTCCCTCATATGGTCGTTGCAATGGTGCCCGAGGTGTGCCCCTGCGAACGAAAACAAACTTACAGTCCCGTAGTTCCTTGGGCTGGCAGGATGGGGCTTGACCGTGCCGTGAGGTGGGAATCAAGGCCAAGTTGCCAAGCTTCTCGCGCAGTCTTTGTAGGACTGCTGGGGGTTGTTCCCCTTGGTCCCGAAGGGCAGGTATGAAATCCCCGGGGACAACTAGGGGCGCCCCGTACACAAGCTCAGCTGACGAAGTGCGGAGGTCTTCTTTGGGGGCAGTGCATA
This sequence comes from Pristis pectinata, assembly GCF_009764475.1. Classification (NCBI taxonomy): domain Eukaryota; kingdom Metazoa; phylum Chordata; class Chondrichthyes; order Rhinopristiformes; family Pristidae; genus Pristis; species Pristis pectinata. Next base: position 47,575,452 of record NC_067418.1, on the reverse strand, counting down.
TGCCGAGCAGGACCCAAGGCAGCTCGTCAACCCAGTTAGGACCCTTCAGGCGGGCCATCAAGGCTGATTTCAGATGGCGGTGAAAACGTTCCACCAACCCGTTTGATTGAGGATGGTAGGCCGTGGTGGTGTGCAGCTGCGTCCCTAGCAGGTTCGCTAATGCAGCCCAGAGACTGGAAGTGAATTGGGTGCCTCTGTCTGAAGTGATGTGGGCTGGAACACCAAAACGTGAGACCAAGTTGTGAGCAGCGCCCGGGCGCAGGAATCAGTTGTGATGTCAGTCAGGGGGGTTGCCTCAGGCCACCTCGTGAACCGGTCCACGATGGTAAGGAGGTACCGGGCTCCTCTTGAAACCGGCAGAGGGCCCACGAGGTCAACGTGTATGTGGTCAAACCTCCTACGGGTAGGCTCGAACTGCTGTGGTGGGACCTTGGTGTGTCGCTGGATTTTTGACGTCTGGCAGTGCGGACAAGTCCTGGCCCACTCACTGACCTGTTTGCGCAGGCTATGCCAGACAAACTTGCTGGCGACCAGTCGGACGGTAGATCTGATGGACGGGTGCGTCAACCCATGTACCGAGTCAAAAATGCGTCTCTGCCAGGCTGCAGGGACTATAGGGCGGGGCTGACCAGTCGCAACGTCGCAAAGTAGGGTCCACTGACCTGGACCAACCAAGAAATCTCGGAGCTGCAGACCCAAGACTGCAGTTCTGTAGCTGGGCAGTTCATCGTCGGCCTGCTGTGCGTCAGCTAGGGTTGTGTAGTCGACACCCAAGGATAGGTTGTGGATGGTTGGTCTGGAAAGTGCATCAGCAATGACATTATCCTTTCCGGAGACATGTTGGATGTCAGTTGTGAATTCGGAAATGTAGGATAAATGTCTCTGCTGACGAGCTGACCAGGGATTGGAGACTTTGGAGAAGGCAAAGGACAGAGGCTTATGATCGGTGAAAGCGGTGAAAGGCCTGCCTTCTAGAAAGTATCGGAAATGCCGGACCGCCAGATACAGTGCTAGAAGTTCCCAATCAAAAGCGCTTCAGTTCGGGCGGTCTAAGGTGTTTGCTGAAAAATGCCAAGGGTTGCCAGCGGCCTTCGAGTAGCTGTTCCAGTACCCCACCCACCGCGGTGTTGGACGCGTCTACCGTGAGGGCAGTCGGGACGTCAGTCCTAGGGTGTACAAGCATCGTGGCGTCTGCCAGGGCGTCTTTGGCCTTAACGAAAGCAACCGCAGCCTCGTCAGTCCAGGTGATGTCCTTGCCCTTACCAGCCAGCAGCGAGAACAGAGGGCGCATGATACGGGCTGCTGCAGGGATGAACCAATGGTAAAAGTTGACCATCCCAAGGAATTCCTGTAGGGCTTTGACTGTGTCGGGGCGGGCAAAATGGCGGATAGCATCCACCTTGGCGGGTAGGGGTGTTGCCCCGTCGCTGGTGATTTTGTGGCCGAGGAAATCGATAGAGTCAAGTCCGAACTGGCACTTGGACGGGTTGATCGTGAGGCCGAAATCGCGGAGGCGGGAATACAGCTGGCGGAGGTGGGAAAGGTGTTCCTGGCGGTTACGGCTGGCGATCAGTATGTCGTCCAAGTAAATGAACACGAAGTCCAGGTCTCGGCCTACCACGTCCATCAGCCGCTGGAAGGTCTGTGCGGCGTTCTTAAGGCCGAACGGCATCCGAAGGAATTCGAACAGGCCGAATGGGGTGATAATCGCAGTTTTGGGGACGTCATCCGGATGGACCGGGATTTGGTGGTATCCCCTAACGAGGTCCACTTTGGAAAAGATGCGGGCCCCGTGTAAGTTCGCTGCGAAGTCCTGGATGTGAGGGATGGGATAGCAGTCCAGGGTGGTGGCGTCATTCAGCCTGCGGTAGTCGCCGCAGGGCCTCCACCCTCCGGTGGCTTTGGGGACCATGTGCAGGGGGGAGGCCCAGGGGCTGTCTGACCTGCGAACAATCCCCAGCTCCTCCATGTGACGGAACTCTTCCTTTGCCAGGCGGAGCTTGTCTGGAGGTAATCGTCGTGCTCGGGCATGAAGGAGTGGCCCTGTAGTAATGATGTGGTGTCGTACCCTGTGTTTGGGCCTAGAATTCGTAAACGAAGGTGCCAAAATTGATGGGAATTCGGCTAGGAGCTTGGCGAAATCGTCGCCAGAAAGGGAAATGGAGTCCAGGCGCGGGGCTGGTGGGGTGATTTCTCCCAGGCGATAGGTCTGGAGAGTGCTAGAGTGGACTAACCGCTTCCTTCGCAGGTTGACTAACAGGTTGTGGGCCCGAAGGAAATCGGCTCCTAGGAGTGGTCGGGCGACGGTAGCAAGGGTAAAGGTCCAGGTAAAACGGCTGCCACCAAATTGTAATTGAAGTGTACAGGTGCCGAAAGACCATATTGTTGTACCGTTGGCGGCATTGAGTAGAGGACCTGGTGACCTGGCACAAGTGTCGTGGCTGGTCGGGGGCAAAATACTGACCTCCGCTCCAGTATCAACGAGGAAACGCCGTCCAGATTTCTTGTCCTGAACGAAGAGGAGGCTCTGTCGGTGGCCAGCCGCCGTAGCCATCAGTGGCGGCTGGCCCTGGCGTTTCCCTGAAACTTGCAGGGTGGGCAGCATCGACGGGCCTCCGCACCCCACCTCTGATGGTAGAAGCACAGCTGGTCACCTGTGTCGTCGTCTGCGTTCCTGGGGTGTGGCTGCTCGGTTGCTGGGGCCGGGTGAGGCGGGCGTTGGGCTTGCGGCCTGATGATTTGACTGACGGGCGAACCGCTCTCGCGCTTGGCCCTCCACAGGACATCTGCCCGGGCGGCCACCTCACGGGGGTTGCTGAAGTCAGCGTCAGCTAACAACAAGTGGATGTCATCTGGGAGTTGTTCGAGGAAGGCCTGTTCGAACATCAGGAATGGCTTGTGTCCCTCAGCCAATGCCAGCATCTCATTCATTAGGGCAGATGGGGATCTGTCCCCCAGGCCATCCAGATGAAGCAGGCGGGCGGCGTGCTCATGACGGGAGAGGCCGAAGGTCCTAATCAAAAGGTCTTTGAAAGCCGGGTACTTATCTTCCTCCGGAGGCGACTGGATGAAGTCTCCAACCTGGGCAGCTGTCTCTTGGTCCAGGGAGCTAACCACATGGTAGTACTTCGTGGAGTCGGAGGTGATCTGCCGAAGGTGGAATTGTGTTTTGGCCTGGTCAAACCAGACGCTGGGCCGAAGTGTCCAAAAGGTGGGCAGCTTGAGGGCCACTGCGTTGGCTGCTGCGCTGTCGTTCATTGCGCGGGTCCAAAAGCCATTTGGACCATCGGGGTCACCAATGTAGCGGTTGCTACCGCGGAATAAAACAAGACACTAGTCGGAGGATTGCCGAACAAGAACTGGTTTATTTTCCCGCCTTGCGCGGGCCCTTTAAGGGAGACTGTTCCCGCCCAATGAAACCGGCAATGACGTCATCAAGACTTTCCCGCGCGCGGGTTCTCCCCGTCGCTCGGAAAGATGAGGCCCGCCGCCATCTTGGGCCTCGTCGCTCCGACGCCGCGCGACCCGACTGCCGAGCCGGTTCGCCTGACTAAACGGTGAGTCGCCACAATATCAATAATCACAGTTCCACTGGGAGTTTAGTGGAAAATGCCATTAGCTTCCACTAGATTCTTATACTATCTCTGCAATGATCTAAAAGTCTCCCTGCAGTATTCAACAGATACACAGTGATCTTTTTCTGCTCCCCAGCATAATCTCACCATCATCAGCTTGGAGTCTTTCTCCAAGGTCCTCCAGCAGGAGGCTGGAAACAGGCACAGTAGGTGAAAGCAAAGGGAAATTATGGTAAATCGTGGAAAAAGGAAGCCCTCTCTGTTCACGCCAGATTGCTAGAAGCAGCAATGAGGACCCCACACCACAAGCCCCACAAAGAAATACAGCAGTCCTACACTGAAATAATGGGCCATTTTCACACTAGCTACCAATTCATAAGGTCCAAAGGTCACGCATAACTCTCACGTGCAATCATATCCTGAAGCTTAAACCATACTTAGCCAATCTTAGTATTTCTCAAACTCCTAAAATATTTTAGCAAAGTGACTCTCAGCTAAGTCACAACAGATTACATCATTGAGTCCCGAATCTTTTATGAGCAGTCAGCAAATTAAGAGACAATGTTAATCTGTGACTATGGAATTATCAATTTTGCTACATTTCTGGCAAAAGTACAGTGCGACATAGAGATGGATGCCAAAACATTGCTTTAGTAGTGCGAGCTGGGAAGGCAATAAAGACGGCAGGTAATGGACTCATCTTTGTACTGGGGATTTCAAATACAGGGCAGTAACTGCAAATTGATGGTCTCTGCATCATAAAGATAAAAAACAGATGTCACAGAAATAAAGGCAATGTGTTTAACCGAAATTTTCTCATCTCAGACTGGAATTCATGTGCACAAAATGAAGAGTAGACCTTTCACTTGGAAGAAAGTATCAAGATTTGTGCTTAGCATAATACAAGCAAATTCACTTCCCCATGATCCAATTGCTCAGATTTTCTGACATTTGGCTGCTCACATTGCTTTCAGAATGTCCTAATCTCTGGATCTCTATGCATTATTGTAAACATGTGATTCACAGAAAGGTCTTACTGACAGATCTGGTCCAAGAGAAGGCAATGTACCATATGCCGCAAGTAATGCAAGGGAACCTATCACCAATTCAAAAAGGCTAGGAAGAAATTTCAGACATAGAAAGTCAAACGCTTTGAAGAATTGCTACCTAACATGGATGATCTTGCACATACCAAATAACACACTCTGACCCTGCAAGTTTCATCTCCTTCTTGAAAAGGGAAGTCAAGATGACTCAGCAATTTGTACAGATTGAACCTTCTTCTGCAAGCAATGAACAATCTGCTGGAGGAACTCAGCAGGTCGAGCAGCATCTATGGGAGGAAAGGAATTGTTCATGTTTCAGGTTGAAGCCCTGCATTAGGACTTAGAATGAAGAGGCAAGATGGCCAGTATAAAGAGGGGAAGGGAAGTGGTGATACAAGTCTGAGGTGATTGGTGGACTGACCAGGGTGTAAGATGACAGGCAGGTTGTACCAGGTAGTGGAGCAGAGCAAGGGAGGAGTTGGGAGACAAGTGGCAGGTGAATGATGGATGGAGGCAGACAAAGAGAGAGAGCGGGAGAAAAATTATATATAGGGAGGCAGATGGAACAAGGTGGGAGAGGGGAATGTGAAGGTCGGAGACAACTGCTGGAGGGAGATGAGCAGGAACGCAAAGGGCTACCGGTGCTGGACTCTGACAGGTAAAGCAGGTGAGAATGGGAACCACTGGGGGAGAGGTGAATGGCAGTTGGAACCAGAATCAAATAGAGTGGGGGAGGGTGTTGAGGGAACATGTGGGTGAAATGTGTATGTATGGTGGGTGTATGGAATCGGGGAGGGGGAAGGAGGACAAGGATAGGTGATGAAGGGCTGGGGGGGGGAAGATTTGAGGGAACGGGGACAAAAATGGGAGGACTGGAGGAGGATTGAGGGGGAAGGAGGACAAGGATAGGTGATGAAGGGCTGGGGGGGGAAGATTTGAGGGAACGGGGACAAAAATGGGAGGACTGGAGGAGGATTGGAAGGAGAGAAGGGTGGGGGGGGGGAACAACCCACCAGAGGGAGGGTTACCTAAAATTGGTAAACTCAATGTTCATGTGACTGGGTTGTAGACTACCCAGGTGGGATATGAGGTGTCGTTCCTCCAGTTCGTGCTGGGCCTTACCCGGGCAGTAAGGAATGCCGAGGATGGACAGGTCAGTGTAGGAATGGGAAGGGGAACTGAAATGGGATGCAACTGGGAGCTCGGGATGGCCATTGTGGACCGAGTGTAGGTGGTCTGCAGAACGGTCACCCAGACTACGCTCGGTCACGCTGATGTGGAGGAGGCCAACTGGGAGCACCGAATGCAGTAGACGAGGTTGGAGGAGGTGCACATGAACCTTTGCCTCACCTGAATGGGCCATTAAGGTCCCTGGATAGTGGTGAGGGAGGAGGTGTAAGGAAAGGAGTTACACCTCCTGTGACTGCAGGTGAAAGTGCCAGGGGTCAGAGAGGGATGGTTAGAAGAGATGAGCAGACCAGGGAGTCACAGAGGGAGTGGTCCCTGTAGAAGGCAGAAGAGGGTGGTTGGGGAGGAGAAAATGTGGCTGGTGGTGGGATCTTGTTGCAGTTGGTGGAAAAAATGAAGGATGATACGCTGGGTGTGGAGGCTCATAGGGTGAAAGGTGAAGATTAGGGGAACTCTATCTCTGTTCTTTCTGGAGGGAGGCACGGTGAGAGCAGAAGTACGAGAAACAGAGGAGATGTGAGAGAGAGCTCCATCAACCATAGCAGAAGGGAAGCAGAAGGGAAGCTTCCTGAAAAAGGACATTTCAGATTCCTGAAATGGAAGGCCTTATCTTGAGAGCAGTTGTGGTGCAGGTAGAGAAATGGGGAGAAAGGAATAGCGTCCTTACAAGAGGCAGGGTGGAAAGAGGTGTAGTCTAAGTACCTTTGAGAGTCGATGGGTTTAGAGTAACTACCAGTGGATAGATTGTCTCCTGAGATGGAGACAGAAAGATCTAGAAAAAGGAGAGAAGTATCAGAAATGGTCCAAGTGAATTTGAGAGCAGGGTGGAAGTTGTAATGATGCCATTCCTTTATCCTAGTCTCTCTGTCTCCGTCTCGCTACTCCCCTTCCCCTCTTTATACTGGCCAACTCACCCCTCCACACTCAGTCCTGGTTTCAACCAAAACGTCAGCAATTCCTTTCCTCCCATAGATGCTGCTCGACCCGCTGAGTTCCTCCAGCAGATTGTTTGTTGCTCCAAAGTCCAGCATCTGCAGCCTCATGTCTCCATTGAACTTTCTTCTTATTACTCTCACTCTCACCAACTTTTACAGATGCATCATAGAAAGCATCCTATCTGGATGTATCACGGATTGGTATGGCAACTGCTCTGCCCAGGACCGCAAGAAACTGCAGAGAGTTGTGGACACAGCCCAACACATTACGGACTCCAGCCTCCCGTCCTTGGATTCTGTCTTTACCTCTCGCTGTCTTGGTGAAACAGCCAGCATAATCCAAGACCCCACCCTCGCGGGACATTCTCTCTTCTCTCCTCTTCCATCAGGTGGAAGATACAGGACCCTGAAGGCACGTACCACCCAACTGAAGGGCAGCTTTTACCCCACTGTGATAAGACTATTGAACGGTTCCCTTATACGATGAGATGGACTATGATGATCTACCTTGTTGTGACCTCGCACCTTACTGCACTGCACTTTCTCTGTAGCTGTGACACTTTGTACTGTTATTGTTTTTATCTGTACTACATCAATGCACTCTGTACTGACTCAATGAAACTACACTGTGTAATGAGCTGACCTGTACAATCGGTTTGTAAGACAAGCTTCTCACTGTACTTCGGTACGAGTGACAGTAATAAACCAATACCAATATTAGATTGTCCTTCAGGATTGAAGATAACGTTATTCCACCCTGGTTTTATGGGTTCTGATGCAGCTAATAAGGCCAGTGTGGGGACTGTAGACTATTCCACAGATGAGGCAGGAGATGGCTTATGGAGCAGGACGATGGGTAGCCTGTGAGAAGTTTCACACCTTCCATTGCTTATGCAGAGTTTCTGTGTACCTCAAGCACGGCTCTGAGATTTCCCCTTAGGTCCCTTTTAAATCTTTCCCCTATCACAAATCTATGTCCTCCATTTTAGACTCCCTTCCCCTGGGAAAAAGACTGTAACCACCCACCTTATTCACGCCCCTTATGATTTTATAAACCTCTGTAAGGTCACCCTCAGCCTCCTACATTCCAGGGAAAAACAGTCTCAGCCTGTTGAGCTTCTCCTTATAATTCAAGCCCTTCAATCCTGGTAACATCTTCGTGAATCTCTTCGTTCCTTTCCAGCTTAATGACTTCCTTCCTATAGCTGAGCAACCATAACTGTGCATAATACTTCAAGCATGGTCTTACCAACAACTTGTAGAGCTGCAATATTACGGCCAAACTCCCGTACTCAATGCCCTGACCATGGGGGCAAATGTGCCTAACACCTTCTTCACCACCTTGTTTACCTGTGTCATCACTTTCGGGGAACTATTTACCTGTATCCCCAGGTCTCTCTGTTCTACAACACTTTCCAGAGCCCTACCATTTACTGTGCAAGTCCTGTCCTGGTTTAACTTACTAAAGTGCAACACTTTGCACTTATCTGAGTTAAATTCCATCTGCCATTCCATGGCCCACTTCCCCAGGTGATCTAGATCTTGTAGTAGTCTTAGATAACCTTCTTCACTATCCACTACATACCAATTATGGTGTCATTCACAAACTTACTGACCATGTTAACAACGTCATCCAAATCATTAATTTAGATGACAAACAACAATGGACCCAGCACCGATCCCTGGCACACCAATGGCCACAGGCCTCCAATATGAATAACAACCCTCCACTACCACCCTTGGTCTCCTTGTACCAAGCCAATTTTGTATCCAATTGGCTAGCTCATCCTGGATCCCATGTGATCTAACCTTCCAAACTAGCCTACCATGTGGGACCTTGTCAAAGGCCTTGCTAAAGTCCATGTAGACAACACCTACCGCACTACCCTCATCAATATTCTTTGTTAACTCTTCAAAAAACTCAATCAAATGTGCGAGGCACGATTTCCCATGCACATAGCCATGTTGTCTCTAATCAGTCCTTGCTTTTCCAAATGCTGGTAAATCCTATCCCTCAGAATCTCCCCCAGCAACATTTCTACCACTGATGTTAGGCTCACCATCCTGTAGTTCCCTGGCTTGTCCTTGTAGCCCTTCTTAAATAAAGGCACAACATTAGATATCCTCTATGGCCTGAATGAACATAATTCATATTGTGATTCAGGGAGCAGCTCTTTGACTACTGACAGGAGGCAACTGAGGAA